>NC_054468.1:182222810-182532949 GCF_017639515.1 Carcharodon carcharias
GCAAGAAAGAGACAGAGGTAAGCAGACAGGGAGGCCGCTATCCAAGGATTACAACCTCTATCCAAAGCAAGACTAACTTTGTGATCCTATTATCTTTAACATTTTGTGTGTTGAAACTTGGTTACATTCAATAAAGGATTAATCGCAGCCATATTGGTGTCAAGTTCAAATCTATCATACATAGCCAGCAGCGATTCAGCAACAAGAACACAAGTTATAAATGGTTTGATATGTTGATAGTTATCCAGTCACATATCTACGGGATATTTTTGCATACAACTTAGGCTTTTTAGGACTGCAGCAATAACTATATAACTTTTCTTGCAGCCTGAACAATTTGTCATTGCAGTACATTGACTGCCTCCATGCACTGATTTCTGGAGAATTTTATTCGTGCCTCAATATGCACAATATGTTTTCAATATTTGTGATGGGGAAAGGCAATTAAAACACTTTCTTGTCATCATTTATTAAATACTCTCAAACTTTGTACTTGGGAAAAAAAAAATCTTGTTAACTTTTCTCTTGCTAATTTTCTTCCTTTCCTATCCCTGAATAATGATGGAATGATAAATGAGAGTGAGGATTCACAGTTTTCAGATCATGCAAAACAATGAATTACAGTAGGAGACTGTGTATTGAGCCTTAAGCACTAGATGATAGAGATATATAGAAGTGGAAGAGCAAATAAAGTGGCATATTTAGAACTTAGAAGGAACAACAGAAGCAAGTTCAGCTGCACAATGACCAAGCATTGACAGTGAGCGTATATAAACAAAATAATCATTGGAAAAGCATTAGTAACTTAAAAACAGCATGCTTTCTCCCATGGTAATATTCCAGCACACTGATCAAGCTATCAGGAAACTTGCTTCTTACGTCTTCAAGATCATTTGTCAGTACCATGTGTTGTAATATTCCTTTAAGGGATAGCAGCATGATATTGCTAGAAGGGAAGTGTGTCATGCGATCCAGTGTTACTTTCACTTTTGCTATTGAACAGAGCACACACACACAGCTCTGCTTCTGACGTCTTCAAGTTTCTACCTATGTATAAATGTTCCTATGTGCCTCGTCTAAATAAATAAACCCATAACATGTTTGGACAATCTCTTATCAGCAATTGGTGTCTATATCATTATAACAACATGACCTGGTGCTCAGTAATGGTCAAACAGCATGACAGCAAGATTAAGTACAGGAACAACTTGGCGAGTAGCCTTAGATCATGCCACACAGAAAGAGGCGACCCTCAACATTCTGGTCAGACCGCAATGGAGTTGCAAAATCGGAGAGTATTGAAATCGCAACATGGTGACAGCACAGAAAAGATTTGAAGTCACAATGTCAGGATAGTGCTCAAATAAAGGCTTGGTAAGCAGATGGATCCCTCGTAGTTAGATTGCAGCACAAATCCTGTCAGTTCAGTGAGAGGAACAGTGCGTCAAGGGGACCAGCACCAGGTTAGCTCAGTTGGGAAAGACGAGTGACCAGGCGTCGGTCAGGTTGATAGTGAGTGAGGGAGAATCAAGCAAGGAAAAAAAAGCCATAAAAATCGGGCCAGAGATGGTTGCAATTATAACAGACAGAACTTTGGAAAAGCGCACAAAAGCGGAGACAGCAGCATGCATCCCAGCTACTAGAGGAGAAGGAAGGTCAAAGGGATATTGTCAAAATATCCAATAAAATCTCCAGTTTGTATTGGGATGTAGCTGACCTACTATCCAAATTCACAATGTTTAAACAATGTACAGAGCTCTGATTTCTTGATTCAGATGTGTCTAAGCCAGACAAGCAAACCATAAAAATTTGCCTAGTAATTGGGAATGAAAGTCTATTCCTGCTGAACATGTCAGGATTAACAGCAGAAGAGCTAAAGAATCCCCCAAAATATATGGGCCTGAAATGTTCCCTTGGTGGGCACACATGATCAGCGGACCAGGGAGCAAACAGGAAACAGGCCCCTGACCACGATTGGCCCCCATCTGTGATTTCATGATTTTGTCTTATGGTCTATAATCAGCAAACAAATGAGCAACTCGATCATCAGTTTTTGGGAAATTAGTGGGCAGAGCGCTAGGAGAATTCCCTATCCTTCTTTCATGGTGCTGTGGAATCTGCTGCATCTCATTATGCCTCAGTTTTATTTCTCAGCTCAAAGGCAGTGGGCTGAATTTTCACTTTCGGGGCGGGAATCAGGAGTCAAGTCTGTTTCTGGGTCCGGAACCCAATCCTGGGGGATATTGTCACTGACCTGAGATTTCGACTGGGGCACCCCCTTCATTTGTTCCCTGTCAAAGTAACAGCAGCAGGCAGGGTCTCAAAGCTGGAGTGCCAATCAGAGGCCTTCCAGCTTCAGAGGGGCACCCAGCTGCTGTACAAGGCAAGTAACTGAGAGGCCTTCAACAAGAAGGTGGCCACTAAGCCACTTTTTAAAAACTTTAAATAAAAAATACACAAAGCACTCAGGAATGAGGTAGAAACCCCTCTATAAGGCGACCTTTGACTGCACGCCCACCCAAGCTGGCAGGGAAAGCCTGTAAGCCTGCCTGGTGCCCTAAACTCCAGCCTGCCTCCAGGTAGTTAAACTGCCCTCAGTTGCATTAATAGGGCTTTTAAGAAGCCTAATTTCCTGCCTGCCGCTTGGAGTGCAGGAGGCCTTGCTGGGCCCAATCCCACATTGGCCAAAATGGATGATATCAGGGACAGGGTCGTGCTACAGGCATGCTGTCCGGCCTCATAATTTTCAGGCCTCATTTGCCTCTGTTCCCAACCTCGGTGGAGCCCAGAAATTTAGCCAGGTACCTGTGGCAATGCGTCTTAATCTTAATACTCCAGGGAAGTTTCAACCTAGATTATCTGTAGGTGAAGGTCAGGGCTTCACCTACTAACTCTGTTTCCTTCCTCACCTGTGTGTTTCCTCATTGATGCTCCCAGGAGAAATTGTCTGCGTTGATGCCAGCTTCAAATGATTTGAGTGCAGCAGAATACTCAAGTGTGCATGATGGTCCGACAATATTGACTTCCTCCTGCTGGGCACGTGTACTTCCTGTAAAATGAAATGGCACTCGGAGGTGTAAATTTTGTGAGGCCCTATTTTTGTGCCTCACCATAGGTAGGGCAGCAGCAGAAACAAAGCTCCAATACTGCAACCTCAGTTTCCTGGCCTGTGTTTACTCCAAAAGAGAGTCACTGCTGGAAGTGAAGACTCCCAAGAAGAGCACGCGTGTACTGTTATGTAAGATGATGTTGCTATGGTGTCTTGTGGGCAACAAACACTCTCCCCCATCTCCAAATTTAAATCTAGAACCTGATGTAATTGAAAAAATGATTTCCAGCGGAAGTAGAAAGTCAGCCTTGCACAAACCAGAAGCATTGGCTGATGAGCAGTTTTAACAGAGGACGGAACCATCCCAGATTTGCAGCGAGTGCGGTGGTGGGTAGGTAAAACGGCCATAAAACGGCTTTTCACGCCGTATCATCCCAAACCCACATCATTAATGATGCATCTCCAGGAAACGCTCAATTTCCTTTGCAGGCAAGCTCCCATTTGCCCGCCACGCCATCACCTCGCTGCTTCATCACACCAGTCACCATATTTAAAATACATGCGCACACCGCTCAGCACTTCCAGCCCACGACTGCTGCACGGAAGACAGGGTGGCCCCATAAAGCAAAAGGACTGCAGCCCCCGCTGCTTCAGTGACACATCCCTCGATCGCCTTTTGAAGGCTGTGCAGTCGCACCATGATGTCTTCTACCCCAGCTCTGGCTGCAGAATGGGTAGCTGCATCACCAAATCAGCATGGGAGGCGTTGGCAGCAGTGGTCAGCGCCAATGCCCTGCAAAACTGGAAAGCCATACAGTGCCACTACAGGATGAATGGTCTCATCCGTTCCACCAGGGTAACTCACTCTTCTCACCCTCTCAACTCACACATTCACAAACCCATCGCACATTCACAGGGATCTCACACCTCAAAGGATAACACCACTAACTCTCACACACACCCTCATATCTCCATCAGGCTCATATCCTCTGGAGCTGGCTGAGGAGGAGATGGAGGAGCTGCAAATATCCTCCAATGAGGAGAATGTCAAAGGGGATGACAATGATGAGATCCTCAAAGGTGACGATGACGGCGATGAAGCCATTGCACTGGCCAGATAAGGTAGGTGCGCTTAGGAGGCCCCCTAGCCGCAAGACTTGTGGAGGATGATGACAAAATGGAGTGAGGACATGCTGACATCCTCAGCTTGCACCTATGAATGTTTGACTCTTGTGTAGCTGATGGCAGCGCACATACCTTCAGTGCTCAGGCTCATGTCATGGAGATGCAGCAGAGGCCCTAGTAATCGCTAGGTTCCAGGAGGATGATGACGACATGCAGTGAAGACACACCACAGATCTTCACATTTCCTCTGTGAATGTTTGACTCCTGTCTGGCTAAGGGCAGCTCACTTGTGCTATGTAATCAGGTTCATTTTATGGAGACACAGCCGCGAAACTTTAAATGCCCCTGCTCCTTTGTCAGCCTTCAGCACCTGACCCCTTCAGGAGCACAGAGTCACTGGACACAGATGCTGAAGAGATGGGGGGGGGGCAATCCCACCTCAAAGGTGCTGAGAGCACACAGAGAGAATGTTAAAACAGAGAGAATGACGGAACTCTGTAACACCTGTCCACAACATTCCAGCAGCAATAACAAGCACCATCGAGGTGCAGGCATCACTAATGTATCCAGTAAGTGTGAAGCCGGACCATCATGGTCTGAAGTTTACACGCTGCACAGGGAAGAGGCCCTAGAGTGAGACACCTGCCTTTATCTTGTACAGGAACCAAGGTTTCACATCTGAGTGACACAAACACTGTTACTCAGGACAAGGAACCAAAGGCAAGGAGATAGTCTTGGGAGTTTATTTACAATAGTGAACATTAAGTACTAGTGATTAACACTTTGCCCAGGCTGTGCAACTACACCTTCTTAACCTTCCTAACCCTACCACTAGGTCTTGGTGCTCCCCAGGCATCCAGAGTGGAGGTGGAGGCAGCCTGCTAACTGCTATGCCTTGTCTGTGATTACCTTGGCGGGTGTCCTCTGAAGGGCCGTGACTTGGAAGGGCCTGGCCTGCTTTTGGGGTTCTGCTGTGGGGCAGTGGTGGGCCTGTGGAGCTGGAGCTGCTTGTGTCACAGGAAGAGGAGATTTGAATGGGCTAGACACACCTGGAGGTGCCTGGGTAGATGGCCAGATCTGCTGATGCTCCTCCCCATGGGTGCCGAGGGCAGCTGGCTGACTCCTTGAAGGGAAGGAGAAACTGGAGTTAAGTCAAGATGCCCCGCACCCCTTTCAAGTTGATACTGTTGGAGGCCAACTATGGCATCAGCAATGGAGTTCAGCCCATGCAGCAGTGCAGGACCGATGACCTGGACCAAGGTCTCTATCCTACCAGTGTTGACCTCGGTGCGTTGGCATGCTGACGCTATCACTTCAGCCTGAAGGTGGACAGATTCCTCCATTGTGCCTAACAATTTGAGAAGTGCAGAGGACATCCCTTCCTGATGTTCATGAGCTTGCCTTTGCAGCTCCAGCAGCTGAGGTGTGGGTGGCGAGTGGCACCGTAGATGGGATGAGGACGCGATCCACAAGGCAAATGAAGAAGTGTGTGAGAGAGCGAATGGTAATGTCCCTAGAACGGTCAATGAGTGAGAACCTGTGGCTTTGTGCTGTTTTTGTGAGTGTGTGAATTGAGAGTGAAGAGAAGAGTGACTTACCCTAGCAGAAAGGAGGAGATCACTCATCCTCTTTTGGAACTGGGAGGCTGCCCTCTTTTGCAGGTCATTGGCGCTGACCACCGCTGCCACCACCTCCTGTGCTGAATTTATCAATTTGCTTGCTGTTCTTCAGCTGTAGCGGGGGTAGAGGGCTTCATGGTGGGTCTCCACTGCATCCAGTAGGTGCTCGAGGGAGGTGTCATTAAATTTGGGAGCAGCATGTTTCCTCCCTTTGGCAGTCCTGGCTTTTCAGCATGTTGCAATGCCTTAGAGAGTGCTAGCTCTGTGCAGGGACGTCCTTTAAGTATGGCGACCAGGTTACTGAAGGCCAGAGGTGATGGCAGGGTGGGTGAATCAGAGGCTGCCCCACCAGCGACCTGGCATATTTCCCGTGAATGCATTATTAATGATGTGGGACGCACCAGGAATGGGATGAAATGGTGCGAAAACCTGCCGTTGTGATTAATTAAAAATTACTACTATGATAACTCCCAGCTCCCCTAATTAGACACCCAGTTACACCTCCATTAAGGCAACAATAAAAATAAAATAGATTTTAACAGATCCAGGCAAAGCACCAAGATACCCTGGACATGGATATTTACAGTGATTTTTTTTTAGCTTCAGTTCCTATAGGCAGCAGCTTGGTACATAGGGTTTGGAGGCTTTTTACACTTATTAGATCTAAGAATGCCTTCTTCTTACACATAGCCTTCTCTCCTTGGTATACATTTCCCCCTTTGAATGCGAATTTCATTGTTTCAATGTGTCTTTGGACTTTACCACTCTCATAGTAAAAATCTTTCAAAGTGCCCATTTTATCAGCAAGCTTTGGGAAAAATAAACACACTGTTTGGCTTCTTCTGGCTAACTGTAACATTTGTCCTCTCTTTTGAAATTCAAACTACTCTGGTTTATCTAAAAATACAAATTTTCCTTTACACCCCACATTCTAAAACTTCAGCCACGTCACCTAGCTTCTCCATTCTTCCACCAATGGGAACAGTTTCTTGCTTATCTATTCTGTCCAGACCCCTCATGCTTTTGAATACCTCTACCAAATCTCCTTTCAATCTTCTCTTTTCTAATTTGAATAGCCCCAGCTTCTCCAATTTTTCTATGTAACTGAAGTTTCTCATCCCTGGAACTATTCTTGTGAATTTTTTCTGCATTCTCTCTAATGCCTTCACATCCTTCCTAAAGTGTGGTGCCCAGACTGCATGCATACTCCAGTTGAGGCTGAACCAGTGTTTTATACAGGTTCATCCTAACACTCCTTGTCTGTATACTCTATGCCTTTATTTACAAAGCTCAGAATCCCATATGCTTTTTTTAGCTGCTCTCCAACCTGCCCTGTTCAAAATACATGGGGCGGTGGGCGGATTTGCCTTCAAAACTTCGCAAATAGCCTGCGACTAATCAAAGAAGGGGCATAAAATTCAAGAAAGGTCATACTCCTGTACATATTAGCTTATATTATGGCTGAACAGTTACAAAAGAAGGCATGTCAGTCAGAGTAGGAAACAGTGCAGTTTGTTTGGAGGAGCAATGAGCGTGGGAGAGACAAAATCTGTAAGTAGCTGCTCCTCCAATCACAGATTCTGTCTCTCTCATGCTCACTGCTCCAACTCCTCCAATCACAAGTTCCCTCCCTCCATCTTTTGTTGCTCCCTCAGAGACAGGGCGGAATCATCCCAGATTTACGCTAAGTGCGGCAGCGGCCAAGAAAAACGACACTTTACCCACCAGCAGCAAAGGCGGCTTCACACGCTGTATCATCCCAAACCTATCACATTAATTATGCATTCTCGTGAAACATGCCTTTTCCATTGCAGGCAGGGTCTCATTCGCCCGCCACACCAACACCTCACTGCTTCATCACATTGGGTGCCATATTTAAAGTGCAGCCGTGCTCACATCTCTCAGTGCTTACAACCCATGGCTGCTAGATGGAAGACAGGATGGCCCCGAAAGGCAAAAAAATTGGAGCCCTCAGGTTCACTGATGTGTCACTTGAGCACCTTTTGCACTCCGTGGAGGCCCATCGTAATGTCCTCTACCCCAGCTCTGGCTGCAGGAGGGGCAGCAGCAACACGAATCCAGCATGGGAGGCGATGGCAGCAGTGGCCAGCACCAATGCCCTGCAAAAGAAGACAGCCACCCAGTGCCACTACAGGATGAATGTTCTCATCCATTCCGCCAAGGAAACTCACTCTTCTCATCACTCTCAACTCACACTCTCACAAACCCATCACACATCCACAGGGATCTCAAACTTCAAGGGACAACACCACTAACTCTCACACACACCTTCACATCTCCATCAGACTCTTATCCTCTGGAGCTTGCATCCTCATCCCATCCATGTCTCTGCTCACCACACAAACATTCCACACAGTGCCATGTGTCCTGCTCATACTCTCTCCATCTGTTTCCATGCAGGAGGAGCTGGCGCACATCAGCAGGGAGAGGTCCCAGACCAGGGGTGGAGTGGCCATATTAGGCCTCTCACTCACTTTGAAGAGCATGCCATCAGGCTGACTGGTGAGAACGTGGACTGTACCTGCAGAGATGGTGAGGTTGGTGGTGAACACCCACCTGAGGATCCTGCACCACATCATCCATCTCTCAATGCAACTGAATACTCTCTCTCCTGCTTTTGACTCTGCTGCCATGCACTAATTATCTCTTCTTCAGTTCACAGGGAGCTCTGCCTAGTGACCAACACCCCCAGCCACCACTCCCTCAGCTCCATCCATGCCCTCACCTCCAGCCAAGAGGACAACTCCTCCATGGAAGAGCTGGAAATAAGCAACCTGGGAAGACCTATCACAGCGCTTACCCACACCCTGCACCAGCGCAGAGACGAACACCTCGGTGGGACCGAGATCTAGAGCAGGTTCGGGTTCATAATCTGGTGGTCACTACATGGATACATGTCTGCAGCTGGAGGAGGCAATTTCAGCCGAGCTCCCCGGCACTCAGAGAACTGCTGGGGAAGAGGCAAGTCAGATGACGAGCCCCTGGATTTGGCCTTCCAACTCATGCTGGAGAGTCAGCAGAAGGTGTGGGAACATCACCCAGAGCTGTTGGAAGCCCTCAACAGAACGGCATGCAATTGGGAGGAGTGTATCCACCTGTTCTCTGATGAAGTGGTGCCCACATGTGCGCGTATGGAGGTCTCCATGAGAAAGATGCAGACACCATGGAGATCCTGGCCTAGCAGAATGCGGAGATGCATGCAGACCTTGCCTCCATTGTGAAAGTCATGGGTGAGTTCCTGCAGCGGCAACACGAGAAGGAAACAGGGCACCTCAATGCTCCTTCCCCTCTAGGAGTCAGGCCGGGGCCCCCAGGGGCCCGAAGGGAGGAGGAGCGGCAGCTGGACATCCCTGGGTCATCCACTCAGTAATCTCAGAGACTGTCCTCACCCTCTGAATGCCCTTCGCCAGTGAGCCCCTCAACCTCATCCTCTGTCACTGAAGAGGGAGAAACTGGCCAACAGGTGATTCTGTTGGGAGACGTATGTGTATGGCAAGGGCTTTCAGAGCCTCGTGCAAGCACTCTCCCATGCACGTGGATCATCCACATATCATAGTCACCTCAATGTCCTGAGCATTTTCAGTGCTGCCTGCTGGGGATCCCTATCAGTTGTCCATCTGAACTGACCTGTATCTCCGCCCACCCACTGACCACACTCGCATGCAGCACCTGATCTCACCCACCATGACTGTCATTTCACTTTCGATTTAGGCAGCATGGTTTGCATTCACTTTTTGATAAGCTCCCCCATCTTTTCCCTTCCCCCACTCACCCATTTCCTTTCCCACATCACAGCTGACCCCTCTGGCATCAGGAGCTGGTAGCTCCATGACCTACCAGCCACAACTCTTTCCTTTCGGAGATGTCCAGGTGAACATGCACGTTCCCAACCTTCCTGAAAATCCCAACCCCATCCACATTAACCTCTCCGACCTCCCCCTTCCCAACCCCAGGGTTCGTGTCTGCCTCCGGGTCCCCACCAGCTACCCTCTTCTGCCTCTTCTACCATTACCGTCAACCCCTCACCCTCCCACCCTATCGCCTCACTCTGCCCTCGGTCATTCTCGCCATTCCCACATTCCACGCCCATCCTCAGTTCCCCAGGAGGCAGTCATGGACCCATCAGGCCCCTCCCTTGCATGTTCACCTGGATATCCCCCCATCTGGACCCCTTCACCCCAAGAACTCCTTCCCCCCTCCAGACCCCCTCCCCCGGAACCCCTCCTTTCCCCCCAACTTAGCCCCTCCCCTTTCCTGACTCCCTCAGACACTCTTACTTCTTCCGCCACCCTTAATCCTACCCCCTCCCAACTCCTTCCCCCAGCCTTATCTCTTCCTCCAGCCTCACTTCTTCCTCCAGACTTACTCCTTCCCCCTTCTTAACTCCCTCAAACACCCTCAATCCTTCCTCCAGCTTTGCTCTCTCTCCCTTCCTGACTGCTTCCTGCACTCTTACTTTTTCCTCCACCCTTACTCCCTCCCCTTTCTGCATTCTTTCCTTCCCCCTGGACTCTCTCCCGTCTCCGCATTCCTTTCTCCACCTGGACTCCTTCCCATTTCTGCACTCCATCCCCACTCTGACCTCCTTCTGCTACACCTTCTACCCCACTTACCTACCTCCCCAGTTTCCATCTTCTCCCCCATTACCCCCTCCTGCTCCCATACTCCCTCCCCCCTCCCAACCTCACCCCCTGGCACCTCTTCCTCTCCCAGTCAATCCTAGACCTTCCTCTCTCACCCCCTTGACCATCATCCATTGTGAGCATCAACGGTGACTTTCCAACTTCTGTGAGCTGCTTCATGGCACAGCCATGTCCATGAGAATCCACCCAGCATGCCATGGACGTTCCAGGATTCCATTGCTGTCTCGCTCCAGCATCTTCTGCTCCTCCAATATCCGTGATGTGAGCAAGTCCCGACTTCTGCATGTCACAGTTGTCAAGGCGTTTTCTACACAGACATGTTTTCCCGCCGACGTGGGCAGATGATCCAGCGGGAGGGGATGAGTCCAGTGGGCTGGCTTTATAATGATAAGCTGATGTATTACAATGAATTTCCCAATGTCCAATGACGGGGAATGCGGCACACCATCAACACGCTGAGCAGACAATTGTAAATTGGTTTCATGATGTCATGAAAGCCAATTTTTGACTTTCTCACTACATTGCCTGCTCAGACCACCGAGAATGCCCGACACCAGTGGGCACAAATGGTTCTGCCAAGAATCTTTGATCGGAGGAACAACAGGGGTGGGAGGGATGAAACCTTTGATTAGAGGAGTTGGAGCAGTTATCCTGGACATGTCGGGGTGGAGTGTTGCTGGTGGGGAGTCAGGGGTCTCAGAAGCAAAAAAGTTGAGAACCACTGCCACATTAGACTTTGTAATGAGCAAAGAGCAAGGTTTAGTTAATAGCCTAATGATGACAGTGAACTTTTATCTAATAGCAAGGGAGTTCAACGTAGTGTTCAAAAGCAAGAAACATGAAAAGCGACTAAGATTCTAGATTTAGGGAAGGCTGAATTTAATGTGATGAAACAGATACTGTCTGCAGTAAACCAGTTAAATCTTTCTACTATTTAAGAATGGTGAGAGTGAGAAGCCAGGGAATTATAGATCAGTTGGCCTAATATCTGTTGTTAGGAAATTACTAGTGTCTATAATTAAGAATAGGGTGACTGAACACCTTGAAAATTTTCAGCTGATGAGAAAGAGCCAGCATGGATTTGGAAAAGGTAGGTCATGTCTGGTCAAGCCTGTTGAATGTTTTGAAGAGGTGATTAAAGTAGTGGACAGGGAATGTCAATGGATGTTACTTACATGGACTTCCAGAAGTTATTTGATTAAATCGCTCATAAAAGACTTAGCTGAAGCAGAAGCCTATTGAATTGAAAACAAATTATTAACCTGGTAATGAAATTGGCTGATCAGGAGAACACAAAGATTAGAGATAAAGTATTGTAATTGATAGAACGTGTTCTGCAAGGACCTCTGTTGGAGTTTCAACTATTCACCATGTTTATTACTGACTTAGAAGATAAGATAGAAAGCCAAAAAATCCAAATTTGCCAATGACACAAAGATAGGCAGCATTGAAAGCAGCACAGATGGAAGCGTAACATGACAGAGATATTGGTAGATTAAAATGAATGGGAAAAACTGTGACAAATGCGTGTCATTGTAAGTAAATGTGAGGACTTAAAAAGGATAGAGCAGAATATTTTCTAAATGGTGAAAAGATAGAAACAATGGAGGTGCAAAGAGACCTAGGGGTCCATGTACATTAAAATTTTATGAACTGGTACAGAGAATAATCAAAAAGCTAATGGAATGCTAGCCTTTATATCGAGAGGACTTGAATCCCCTCTGTGATTGGTGACTTTGGAGTGCTCCAATGATCCATTGAGTGATGCTATTCAGAGCTCCTTGCTCCTGCTAGGACCACCTAAGACAGCAAGATTGGGGGCAACAAAGTGCGGCCAAAAGTCCTCAATTGCAGAACAGACAAAGGAAGACTGCATCTCACCAGCTGTGAAAGCAGAAGAAGACTGTAGCAGCATTGTGGCCCTGGTCATTGTGGTTCAACAAGTCACTGAAACCTGACCACCAACTGTCAAGATCTTGTGGACAAGGTCCCATGTTAAAGAAAGTCAAATGCAGGCTTCCACCTGGAGCTGACAAGACAAGGGGGTAGAAGTTATGCTACATCCATAGAAAGTGTTGATTAGACCAGACCTGGAATACTGTGAACTGCTCTGGGCACCACATCTTAGAAAAATATATTGACCTTGGAGGGAGAGCAACACAGATTTACTGGGATACCTGGACTCCATTGGTGAAATTACAAGTATTCTCTGGAATTTAGAAGGTTAAGCAGTGGTTTGATTGAAGTTTTCAAGATATTAAGTTAAAAATATAGGGTAGATGCTTTGGGAGTCTAGAACTAGGGGGGAAAATCTAGAAATTAGAGCCAGAGCATTCAGGAGTGACATTTGGAAGCACTTCTATATGCAAAGGGATGTACAAGTACAGGACTCACTTCCACAAACGGCAATTAACGCAGGATAAATTGTTAATTTTAAATCTAAGACTGATATATTTTTGTTCACCAAGTGTATTAAGGAGTGTATGGAGTTAGGTTGCAGATCAGCCATGACCTCAACAAATGGCAGAACAGGCTCAAGGGGCTAAATGGGGTGGGGTCATGTCAGCTCTCAGCCTGAGAAAGGACAACAGGATTGTATTCCAATATAATAAATTAAAAGCAAAAGGATCACACTGCACTGAGCCATTACCACACTCCCAGGATGGTGCTCAGCAATCCTAGTACTCTGTTGGCACACCACACTTTCAGTTAATCCCTGCTGCTTATGGTCGTGTGCCACCTTCTGCAAGAAAGAGGGAAATGTGTCAGTTAGCGTCCTGCAATAAATTTGGATGATTTGGCTGTCATGGGTAAATAACTACCACTGTGTGCAAGCTTTGAGATGTGAGGGTAAGGCTTATAACAGCACTGAGTATGTAAGATTGAGCCAAAGTATATTAATATTAGGCATGTGTTCTGATAAAGATTGTTGTTAGGTGACTGACGAGGCTGTAGTGCAGTTGGTAGGATATGGCATTTGATGATGCACTGACTGACCTTGTCAACTCGTGTGAGATCATTAAACGTCTCCCTGCACTGCATTCAGGTTCCTGGAGCTACCTTCCTGTCATTGACCTCCACAACTATCTCTTGCCACTACTTTTTGAGCTTGTGTCTGGAGGGTCTCTGCCCCCCTGGCATACAGGACATCTCTCCTTTGCACCTCTTTCAGCGAGATCTCCAGTGCAGTGTCCAAAAAACTATGTGTCCCTTGTTCACCCTCTACAGTACAGTTTTCAGATGCTATCACATCCAGTGACGCAATGATGTGCTTCATTGTGATTTACATCATCGCCTTGTGTTTCTAAACAAACAGAAGAGGTTTATCACACCTCTTTTTGTAAAAATGTACTCCTTTTCGGTGACTGGAAAGAACGTAACAGGGCTCTAACTATCCAAAACACTGCCTGAAGGAACATTGGTTACAAACCATATAGCCTTATTTGTAAAAATTATCTCCTCTAAGCGAGACAGTGTAGCAAAGGACAGTTTACTAAATATACTGTAAGATATGTAAATGACATTATGGTGTATTATTTTAGTTTTAAATTATCCTAATCTGCTTTCTCAAATTAATGTAACCAAACTTATTTCCTTGTGGCACTATGTTCTGAACATTTTATAGTAACAGAAATGATTGAACTGCAAACAAAGGACTCATCTATGTTCCAGGAACATAAGGCTTGATTTTAAAGATAAAAACAAAAATAAAAACAAAAAACTGCGGATGCTGGAAATCCAAAACAAAAACAGAATTACCTGGAAAAACTCAGCAGGTCTGGCAGCATCGGCGGAGAAGAAAAGAGTTGACGTTTCGCGTCCTCATGACCCTTCAACAGAACTGAGTGAATATTAGGAGAGGGATGAAATATAAGCTGGTTTAAGATGGGGGGTGGGGGGGGGGAGAAGTGGGGGGGTGGTGGTGGTATGGTTGTAGGGACAAGCAAGCAGTGATAGGAGCAGATAATCAAAAGATGTCACAGACAAATGAACAAAGAGGTGTTGAAGGTGGTGATATTATCTAAACGAATGTGCTAATTAAGAATGGATGGCAGGGCACTCAAGGTACAGCTCTAGTAGGGGTGGGGTGGAAAGACTAGCAGGGCATACAAGATTTAAAAATAATGGAAATAGGTGGGAAAAGAAAAATCTATATAAATTATTGGAAAAAACAAAAGTTTTTTCCTCCCTCTTCCCCAGTTACAATCTGCTGCAGATGCCCATGACCACTTAGCATTGGGCAATGTTCTCATGAACTCCTGGCAGTGATCTCTTGCTGTGCCAAAACCCTAATCCTGTCCTCTGGTCCAGTAGTGATTTACGCAGTAGTCAGTAGCCAATTTTTCTTTTCCCACCTATTTCCATTATTTTTAAATCTTGTATGCCCTGCTAGTCTTTCCACCCCACCCCCACCGGAGCTGTACCTTGAGTGCCCTGCCATCCATTCTTAATTAGCACTTTCATTTAGATAATATCACTGCCTTCAACATCTCTTTGTTCCTTTGTCTGTAACATCTTTTGATTATCTGCTCCTATCACTGTTTGCTTGTCCCTACAACCACACCCCCCCCACTTCTCTCCCCCCAACCTCTCCCCCCACCACCACCACCACCTTAAACCAGCTTATATTTCACCCCTCTCCTAATATTCACTCAGTTCTGTTGAAGGGTCATGAGGACTCGAAACGTCAACTCTTTTCTTCTCCACCGATGCTGCCAGACCTGCTGAGTTTTTCCAGGTAATTCTGGTTAGGCTTGATTTTAACCCTGTCCACCTGACAGGAATGTGACAGGTGGGTGGTTAAAACACTGGGTATATGCTTCTCGCTGTGCTTCCAATGTGTTCTCGCCTGTCACCATTTTAACTGCAGGGTTTATGGATTTTGGAATGATGCCTGTCAGAGGCAGGCAGGAGTTTTATTACTGTGTAAAGGTTGTGGTCCTGTGATTCAATTAGGGCCCCAAACAAGACTTTAACTGCTGGATCAAACAAGTTGTGCACAGAGTAGGTCACGACAATGAGACCTGGCAGCATGCAGGAACAGGGCCTGAAATGCCCATAAGGTATACATTTTTAATGTTTTAATTTTTCTTTGTGTGCCAGGAGGAAGAGGAGAGTTCTGCTGGGCTGCACAAGTAAACCTTAGGCCTCCCTCTTCCCCAGTCACAATCTGCTGCAGATGCCCATGACCACTTAGCATTGGGCAATGTTCTCATGAACTCCTGGCAGTGATCTCTTGCTGTGCCAAAACCCTAATCCTGTCCTCTGGTCCAGTAGTGATTTACGCAGTAGTCAGTAGTCAGGCATGAGGCCCAAGAGTTAAAATCTCTCAAAGGCATCATATGGCATCATCATGCAAGCCCTTGTATAATAATATTTGTAGAACAATGCATAATCATAACAGGATAGATTTAAATGGCACAGATGACTTCAATATGTTTTGGAGGCCAGCCCTAACTGGATAGTTAAGGTGAGCTTATGTCATGTAACTCACCGTTCACAAGGAGCTGCATATCTGATGCTGCAATAACTACTTAAAGGAAAGCTTTTTAAAAGAAAACCACCATGTTTTGTCAAACAATTTTTTAATGTTCTATATTCTCAATTGTCAAGATAGATTACAGATGTAACAATTAGGCTTGTGCTCTTAAGAACTTGAGGGGAAAGGAAAGATGCCTTATTTGGCATTTCAGGGCACCAACTCCATGACAGGAGTTGGCAGAACACATCAATGCAGCCTTCACATCAAAGCCAATCACTGGGCATTTCCAGATGGTACTCCTGATCCACTACCATATGTTCAACAACCAACAGGGGAATATCTGGAGAAATAGCTGCTTGCACCACCCCTTCAGGGGTACTGCTGATTTTACACTACTACTACTGTTTTTATATAGAATAGAATCATAAAATGGTGGTTACAGGACAGAAGGAGACTATTTGGCCCATTGAGTCTGTGCTGGTTCTCTGCAACATCAACTTATTTAGCTCCAACTCCCCACCCTTTTCCCCTAGCCTTGAAAATTTATTTCTATCAGAAATTATGGTGCGTCCAATTCCCTTTTGAAAACCACAATTGAATCTGCCTCCATTACTCTTTCAGGCAGTGCACTTCAGATCATTGCCACTTGCTATGTAACAAAGTTTGTCCTCAAATCATTTATCATCCATTAGCCAATCACCCGTTCACCAATAGGGACAGTTTCTCTCTACTTGCTCGGTCTAGACCCCTCATGATTTTGAACACCTCTATCAATTGTCCTGTCAACCTTGTCTGTTCGAAGGAGAATGACATGAGAAACTTTTAATGTGATGTTTAGTTTGGCTATCCATTCTATGGGGCGTTGATGACAACTTCCATGTGATCTTTCTGAGTGCACTGATTCATTGAGAATATGCCAGCTACTGTAATCAAGGACAGAACCGAATGTGCACAAGTGGACTCACTGTCTGAAAAGGCCTGAAAGCATCGAACATGTAAGTCAAGGACCAACCACCCAAGACCTTAGTTCTGTTGAAGGGTCATGAGGACTCGAAACATCAACTTTGTTCTTCTCCACCGATGCTGCCAGACCTGCTGAGTTTTACCAGGTATTTCTGTTTTTGTTTTGGATTTCCAGCACCTGCAGTTTTTTGTTTTTACCCAAGACCTTCTGCTGAAGCTACATCAGTACATCAGGGGAAGCTCACAGAAATTCCAGGCAAATTGGCACTAAATTCGGAAGAAATTCTCAGACAGGAAAACATTAGTCATATAAAAAACAACAGCTTGCATTTATTTTGCACCTTTGAAGTAGTAAAACATCCTGAGGTACTTTATTGGAGAGTTATAAAACAAAATTTGACAGAGTCACACAGAGATATTAGCCTTACCAGAGGTATGTTTTAAGCAGTTCTTAAAAGAGGAGAAAGAGAGGTAAATAGGCATAGAGAAGGAATTCTAGAGCCTAGAGCTCAGACAACGAGAGCATTGAAATAGCCATATCTAGAAGTAATAGTGGCTTGGACAAGGGTTTCAGCAGCAGATGAGCTGATGTTCGGATTTTTGGATTTGACGAAGAAAGTTGACAGAGGGACAGATCAATTAGTGACAATACAGGAAGGTTTATTAAGTATAAAAAGGTATGAAACAGAACAAACCAGGGAGTAGTTTACAGGTTGCTACAGGCTTTACTTTAATCTTGGACGCAGGGCATATTACTCAGCTTGGATCTTTTTGCTTCTTCTCTTTGTCTGGCTGCGATATCGTTACATGGCTGTGAAGCTGTCTGCAACAGTGTTCCACTCCTCCATTGTAAAGACTGGCTCTTGGCTGTGCCCTTTATCACAGAGATAAAGGTATTTACAGCCTCAGAAGCAGCATTCATTTCCTGGCCTGTCAGATTGTTAATTAACCTTTAAATTCTGCTACTACTATTGTAGGGTATTGGATACAGTTCGGTAGATCTGAAGACGTTTTTGTAGTCATACCTAGGTAAACTATAAGTCTTGGTTGACTCTTAGAACTATTTACAAATATATAGCTCTGTCTAACACTAGATTGACCCTGGGTGTAGGTCATGTGTTCTCTTATATCACTGTGTGGGTGGCACTGTACTCAGTCCCACAATAACCCGATATGTGCCAAACCCTTATACTACACAGTGCAAGACTTGTCTAAAATTCAGGAAATTGTATGAATGCGCATTACCTTCAAATTGCTTCTGCTATTTAAACTCTCACAGATTTTATGAGAGTGCAATTCCTACTGGCCGATGGAAGCCAATAGAGAGCTAGCAAAATGGGATACATTATTTTCTAGCTCCCTATATGTTCCAGGCACCCTGGTGGGAATTGATCCACTTTTTTTGTTTTTGTGTTTGTTAATCCTTGAAATTAAGGAACCATGGGGGCTATATTTAGAATTGAGTATGTTAAAGGATTTTGGGTGGTAATTGGGCAGTTATAAATGTTCACTTATTCCAAATAAAGCCATAGTATGGGAAACAAAAACAGAAAATGCTGGGAAAATTCAGCAGGTCTGGCAACATCAGTGCAGAGAGAAATAGAGTTAACGTTTCAAGTCTAGTATGACTTCTTCGGAACCATAGTATGGAAAGTTAGCTTACCATTCCAATGCCTGCACAACAACACATGCCTTGTTAAAAAGAAAAATAAAGGGACTGTGCACTGAAAAATATCTGCTGTGCAAAGCAACTAATTTTTAAAGGGAACATCGCCTACAACTTCCATCCATTAAAATTAATGGGTGCAAAATTGTGGCTCAGGGTGCATAGTTTCCTGAGTAACATTCCTAAATGGTGAAAAACGGCAGCTAAGGGAACGGTTTGATGTAAGTCACGTTTTACTAATATATGAGTATATAACATATATACAGACAGAAATACTTCTCAGCAGCAAAATACCTAAGGCCTGTTCAAAGACCTGAGTTGATAATTATTTGTTAAATAATATTAGAAGGCTTCACAAGTTTTGCAGAAAACAAAAACATATTAAATGGCCTAAAATGTGTGGGGACTAATTTTAAAATGAAACACAATTGTCTTGTTTTTTTTTTTGTTTAAATGATGCACATAGGCCATCCACACTGTAACTGAGCTAAGTTTATTGATTACACATTTTGCTAACTTGAGCACATATCTGCACTAACTGAATTCTATCAAGACAGGTTCCAACATGTGCTACCTGACCTTCAACCCCCAGGTCAGGTGACCCCCATATCGAGCACAGAGACCATATAGTATCTAATACTGGAGTCCACCACCACAATCAACTATTATCATGACATTTCCCTTCTTTTAAAAAAACTTTCATACAACTCAAGAACACACAGTCTCCTATCTATTCTTTCTCACTCTGTTTTGATCAGTCTATTTTGTCTTTTACTCATCTCTGTATCTCTGTGGTTTTTCCACAATTCTTTCACTGGATATTCTGAATAGTGACAGAAGTGATTTTGAAGGACAAGGGGCCTTCTCCAGCGCCTTGTCACAATCACCCCTTGGATAGGTTTCAGGACTCTCAGGCTTTTTCTGGTTATCTGTTGCTTCACTGGTGCATTCTGGTTTTTGATCTTCAGCTACACTTTCTGGTTCAGAACAGGGTTGTGTTTCATTTGTCTTCCATAAGAATTTTCAGTTTCTCCTGTACTGTTGTCCATTTGGAAACTGCACTATGTAAGACTCTGGTTCTCCTGTGATTCCTGTGACAACAGCAGGATTCCAGATCCCTTTGTGCTGAATCCTCACCATTTGTCCCAGTTCAGGTCAGGAAGAGGCCGGGCGCCTCGATCAAAGTACTGTTTCTGCTTCTGCTGTCTCAGCTTGAGCAGCTCCTGCACGTTGTAGCTCACTGGCTGTGGAAATAACAGTTGGGGTGCAGTTAGAAGCTTAGTTTCTAGTCTTCTCCCCATCAGGAGCTGTGCTGGGGATAATCCAGTGCCCTCTAATGGAGTATTCCTGAAATCCAGCAGACCCAGGAAGGGGTCTCTTCCATCTGCTTTTGCCTTCTTCAACAGGTGTTTTAAGGTCTGCATGGTACACTCCACCATTCTATTGGATTGTGGATATTTGGGGCTTGACATAATGTGGCAAAACTCCCAGTCCTGTGCAAATTTACAAAACTCAGTGTTTGAGAATTGTGGACCATTATCTGAGATGAGCGCTTCAGATATGCCGTGGTGAGCAAAAATTGATTTTAAATGATTTATTACAGTGATGCTCTTACTATCATTTCTCAGCAGCAGGGACTCAAAAAACTTGGAGTAATAATCTAATGTTAGTAGGTACTCACTGTTGTCAAATATGAACAAGTCCATTCCAATTTGCTGCCAGGGCCTTTCTAGAACACTATGGTTGAAGTGGTTCTTTTTGTTGCAATTTACTGTATTTTTAGCACATTGCACACACATTCACTATTCCCCCACTTTGTGCTCCCAATCCAGGCCAATACATTACCTCTCGAGCTCTTCTCCTGCTTGTTTCTACACCGAGGTGACTTTCATGTATGTGCTACAGCATTTCTTTCCTCAGTATTGCAGGAATTATGATCTTTTGTCCCTTGAAAAGTATTCCTTCTGCTACATGAAGTAGCTACATGAAATTCCAGTACTATTGTACAGCAAAAGGGACTCTGCTCCAATATGTGGGCCAGCCAGTTTACACAACCTGCAGCGATTTCTCAGGGTGGCATCATTCTTGGTCACTCCCCTGATCTCAGCCAGTTTGGTTACAGCCACAGGTAAGCTCTTTGTCAGCATGTGAACCTGTGCTTCCGTTTCTCTACCCTCTTCCTTCATGGTGAGTAGGTATACACGTAACAGCGTATCTGCGATGTACATCTCCTTTCCTGGTTTGAATTTAATCTGACCTGGTATGTCTGTAAACGCATTATTAATCTTTGGATTCTTGGTGGTGCACAGTTCAGGGGCTTTTTAATTATTGCTCCCAAAAGCTTTTAATCAGGCTCTACCTCCATGTCTTTGCCATAGACAAACTGGTGGAAGTGTTCTAGTCCAAACACAATTGCTTGCATTTCTTTCTCTATTTGGGCATACTGCTGCTGTGTTTCAATCATTGCCTTTGAAGTGTCTGCCACTGGTGCCTCATCTTGCAAGAGGACAGCTCCCAGGCCAGTCTTTGAAGCATCCACTGAGATCTTGACTGGCTGACTGACATCGTAATACTTTAACACTGGTGCCTGAGTCAGTGTTCTCTTCAAATTGGTCAAATTTTCCTGACGACTTTGGTCCCAATGCCATTCCATATCATTTTGTAGAAGTTCTCTGAGAGGTGCTGTTAGGTCTGACATGTTCAGAATGAATCTTCCAAACTAGGACACCATTCCCAAAAATCTCTCCAAGTCTTTTTTACATCCTGGGGATGGCACGTTCTTGACTGCTTCAATTTTACTCGGGTCCGGCTTCAGTCCCTCACTTAAGCACATGTCCCAAGTACTTGATATTGTGAAGGCCTATTTTGAACCTTTCCTTTTCAACTTGAGGTTTCTTTCTCTAGCTCTGGCCAGCATCTGCCTCAGTCTGTGGTCATGTTCTTCTTGTGAGGCCCCCCAGACCAGTGCATCATCGATATAGGTTTCCATGCCCTCTAATTCTCTAACCCTTCAAACAGCTGCTTCACTGTTCTGTGGAACACCTCCAGAGCTGAATTAATACCAAAACATAAGCGTAAAAACCTGTACCGCCCATATAGTGTGTGGAAGGTACAGAGTTAGGAGCTGTGTTCATCCAGCTTGACCTTCCAGAAGCCTGAACTTGCATCCAAGATTGAATAGTATTTAGCATCAGCTAGCTTACACATCATCTCTTCTACTGTGAGCAGCTGGTAATGCTCTCTTTGTACTGTCTGGTTTAGGTCTCTGGGATCCAGGCAGACTCACAGATTCCCATCTGATTTTTCTACAATTACAATTGGAGTAACCCACTTTGTTGGTTCTTCAATTTTTTTGATGATGTGAAGTTTCTCCATTCTGTCCAACTCTGCTTTCAGTCAAATCTCTCAGCATTACTGGTATTTTCCTGGGAGGGTATACTTTGGGTGTCACAGTTTCATCAACCTTGATGGTGTGTTTTCCTTTTTGGCAGCCAATCCCCTGGAACACATTGTTGTACTTGCTCAGGATGTCATTAGTGGTGACAGTCATTATTCTCTTGATTAGCTTCAGATTTTCACAAGCTTTGATTCCAAGAATGGGTTTTGCATCAATTTTAACCTCCATGAATGGAAGTGCTTGAGACTGTTTTTTTAAGTTCATTTTAAGTGTGCACTTGCCTTCTAATGCAAATTTTTCACCTGTATAAGTAGACAGCTTCATTTTGTTTTAGTTAGCTGTTTTTCTTTGCTTGTCTTACAATACAGGCTTATGGGAATGACATTTGCTTGTGCACCTGTGTCAAGCTTGAAATTCACCATCATGTCGGCAATTTTTAAATCGACCTTCCATTTGTCTTCTTTGGAATTTGTTGTTACTGCACCAACGAAAAGTTCAGTTTCAGTGCCCATGTCAATCGTGTGCATTTTCTTCGATTTACACATCTTAGCGAAGTGATTTAGTTTATCACAGTTCTTACACTGCTTTCCGTAGGCTGGACAATAACATGGTAAATGTTCTGTTCCGTGTTGGCTGCATTTAAATGTTTTAACAGTAGTTTTGTTCTTCCAACATTCAGGCTGTCCATTTGTTCTTTCCCAGGGTTGTTTCTGTTTAATTGCATCTATCTGCTTGACTGTGTGTGGCTTATCATCTTCTGTCATCTGTTTAATCTGACATTTCATTGTCTCTGCTGCTCTGCAGATATTTATTGCTTTCTCCAGTGTGAGAGCAACTTCTCTCCAAAGCCATTCTCTCAGAGAGTCATTTGCGACCCTGCAAATTATTCTATTTCAGATGAGTGATTCTTCAAGCTCTCCAACTTCACATGAATTTGCTCATTTTCTCAGCTCAGTTATCTACTGACTAATTTCACTGCCTTGTGTGCACATTAAAAATCTGTATCTTTCATATGTGATGTTTTTCTTTGGCATTTTTCCATTTTTTTTAAGTTATTTCATTCCTCATCACTTTCAAAGGTAAATGTTTTATAGGCTTCAAGGGCTTCTTCCCCGCTACATGAAGAAAGATGGAAGACTGTACCTGAGGGTCCTTTTTAGCTCTGCCCATTGCTGTGCAGTACAGCTCAAATCACTGCCGGAACCTCCTCCAGTTTTCGGCAAGATTTCCATCCAAACTTTATCGGTGGTTTCAGAACCTCCATTGTTCTGTTTAGTTTACTTCTGACACCATGTCTTGTGTTTTTGTTTCATTTACATGGCCATTGACATGACAGCTGATCTAACTTTATTGATAACACATTTTCCTTCCATGAACACATATCTGCAGTAACTGAGCTCTATCAAGACAGGTTCCAACATGTGCTATCTGACCTTCAACCCCCAAGTCAGGCGGCCCCATATATAGTAGAGAGTACCGTATAGTATCAAATGCTGGGGTCCATACCACAATCAGCCATTATCCTGACAACAATCAGAGAAGTAAAAATATCATAGTAGACAAACATAGTGACATGTCAGTCAAAAAAAGAGCTGGTAGTAACAGAAAAAGGGAATACAAAGCTTTTTAATCTTGTGGATAAGGGTCACAACATCCATTGACATTTGAGTACTGGTGAGTGATGATTATTGCTCTTTTTTATAAAGGATTTATTCACAAATAACAAACAATACCCTTCATAATTTTCATAAATTGTTCTATATTTGTCAATTGTATTTAGTAATATCTTGCAAATCTATTCTATGATGTTTATGATCCTTAATGATTTCCTGCTTATGAGGTAAGTAATTTACTTACTGGATACCTGTCTTCTAGAGAAGTCTTGCTTTAAAAATATACCCACAGTTCAAGGACAGTCCAGTAAATGAATGAAATGCTTACATATCACCACCTTCTCTATCACATACCTAGGGCACAGAGGAGAAAAGTATTCATCTAATACTTTAGAGCATTCAAATAGGGATATCTCCTAACTTTCACTCTTATAGCTATGAAAATTATTGCTGTGTCATTTAGAAAATGGAATGATTTAGACCACTAATAGGGGTAATTTGATGAAATGACACTCATGCTTCCTACATTTTTCTAGGTATTAAAATTTATGAGCAAACTCCATGGGAGACACACACCCAATTTCCACATCTGAAACATGATTTTACAAAGTTACCAACATGGCAACTTGTATTTATGTTGTGCCTTTAACATAGTAAAATACCACATGGAGCATCCTAGAAGAGAAAAGCAGTAAATTCTAAGCCTTAGTGAAATGGTTAATAGAGCTGATCAAAAGCTTGATAAAGAGATGGTTTTCAAAGGTATGCAAGTGGAAGGGTTCAAGGTGAGAGTACCAAGTCGTGCCAAGGTAGCTTAAAGTTCTGTCACCAAAGTTGTCGAAGAGAAAGAGGATTGCAAAGGAGGTCAGTGTCAAAGCACCAGGAAACACGGAAAGGAACATAATGCTGAAAAGATTTGCTGTAATAAGTTGGGCTGAGATTTGTGGATGAGGATGAGAATAAGGATTTTAAATTCAGCCTGCTGGGGGATAGGCAACCATTTGTGAGGATTGCTATTAACGTGGTAATCAATGAGCAGAACTTAATAATGGAATCACTCGTTTGTGTGCAGCAAGGTGTCGGACAATGTGTAGGTTACTGAGGGTGGATGTCAGGACAGCATGAGGGAAGGCACTAAAGAAATTGAGCCCGTAGTGAAAAAGGTGGGGATGGATGAGGGCAACGTCATGGAGGTAGAAGTAAGCAGTGATTAGAATATTGCATTTTAACAGAATACCGAGGTTATGTGCATACTGCTTTGCTAAGTGAGCAAATAGGAGACCTATTGATGAAGGTGAAACAAGTTTCAAGGAGGACAAGATAATGATTAAAAATGTAAGTACAAATAGGACAGAGTTGCCTGGGCTTGAAGGGCTATTGATACTGCCCACATGGTATTGCCTGTTTTACACCATTAACAGTATCACATAAGTATGGTCTTCTTTTAAATACTGATAAAAATGCTCCATTTAAAATAAAAGTGCTACCTTTTAAACCAGCCCCTGGTTTGTATATTAAATATTACTGCCATTTGGTATTTCTCAAACTTCTCCTTTGTGGTGTTTTTAACAGTTTTAGAATTGGGAACTGAGATGAAGTGATGTCACTGTACAGTGATAGTGCCAGTGATGCTCTCAGTTGAGTACATGTTGTCCAATCAGGGCTCAGTTACACTCTCTGGTATGACTGAAATTAGATTGCACTTCACTAAATAAAGCAACAAGTGCATTATGTTAAAGTGCAGCCTATTTATATTCAGCCCAACTAGCTGTTGTGCAGACCATGTAGTTGAAGTATCTCATTACCCTTCACAAGTCACACAAATGTGTCACATTAGATAGTCTTTGATTGGTTCTGGGTTTTTCATGGTGCTCTCTTGATACACTGGGGGAAATTGTAATAGGCAAGAACAGGTGGGTTGGTGTTGGGTGCACATTTAAACTGGGAGAAAAAAATAATGACAATTCAATCCAGTTCAAACATGCTGATTTACCAGGTTTCCCACAGGTATATGGTACCATTGATTGCACACAAGTGGCAATCTAAGGACCACCAGAGCAAGCAGCAGCTTTTATCAACTGCAAGGGCTATTATTCCATCAACATTCAGCAGTTGTGCTGATTCATGCTGGTGGGTGCCAGATTCCCTGGTATCTCTTATTTTGCTTTCATACTGTGCCAGCCCAACATTCCAGGCCTTTTTTGTTCAGGAGCAGATTCAGCCACTGGGAGATGAAGCAGCACATCTGGCTGACAGGCGTGCGACCACTGAGAAATGGGAGAATTTTGAACGGAGTTCCCATTTCCATGTCCTCTTTTGCCATCAACCCTCTTCTGGGCCAGTGTCACATTGCTCCTACCTCTCTGCTGCAGACTAGCTTGGTGGAGATCAGTGACATGTTGTAAAGGATCTGTAATCTGTAACCCTGCTGAAGGATACAGACATGTTGGTAACCAAAACCTATCGCTAATTGTCTTCATGGACTCAATTGAAAGCCATACTTGAAACTACATGGAGGTAACCACTTTCTCCATGGTAGACATTCTCACAATTACCTGTGCCACCAATCCATTAGTGATCAAGTTGGACTAGTTCATCCTCTCTGCTTTCATGAGTGTGCCACATCAGTCAGTACTTTGCTAAGTGGCTGGTGCATATCTCACATTCTCTTCCTCAATGATAGCCCCTGGGGTTCAGCAAGCAGTGTCCGGCTGAGCAGAGCATGGAAAAGATTGTGCCCCTTGACATGGATCCTCCACAGCTGTCCCTGACACCAGGGTCTGCAAATGCTCATTTATGAATTGTGAGTCGCAAGTTGAATACCCAACTAACTCTCTAACTGGACCTCCTTAGGGTGTGAGAATGTATGCTGGGTTGTGGCTGTATGCCCTGTGATGGCGCATCCTCAGAAGGAATGAGGGATCGTCCTCACATATCCCCACCAATGTTGCTGTACTTGTGAAGACCCTGATAGACAAATGAAAGGGATTTGAATTAGTTTGTTGCAATGTCACCATACTCAGCCTTCTCATAGTTCAGCCATTCATGAAATAAAGTCAGCACTTGCATCAGAGATATTTGCAATTCTGTTATCAGCTACCTGCGAGTTCTCTGTCTCCCCTTCTCTGATAGGGATTGGCCTTGCTCTCTGTGTATCCATCATAAATTCCTCCAAATTCCATTTCTACATTGTCCTTTTAATAGAGTTGAAATCCCATTATGTGGGTGCACATCACGCTCAATGCAGATCTTGAACACTGAATACCCAGAGGTTAAAAGTTACAACCTTAATAAAGCTGAAATCTGAGGAATTGAGCATGCTGACTTGGCTTCCGGGTTTTACCCATGCAATTCCACCTCCCTAATCCCTCCATCCCAGCTCAAAAGCCACATTAATATTGGACCACTGAAGCTGACAATATTTCATACCACGCCTTCTCTATGAAAAGTGGGTATGCAGAACACATCCAGTAAAAATAATTTGTTATCTTATTTATATAGGCCAGAATTGCTTTTATGAGAAGCTTTTAGCTTTTTCTGTCAAATATGTCTGTGAATTGCTTTCTGGAAGATAGCCATTTATGCTATCTGCTAGCAAATTGGCTCTAATTAATCTATGTTAGAGTTTGAAAACAACTTATTACTTATCCTAGTAGTTTTAAAACATTCCTTTCACAGATAAAAACATTTTTTTTTCAATTAAAAGACGGTATGCTGGAATTTCCAAGATGAGCTGCCAACAGGGAAGGCGCACCACCAGGAATCACTGATTTAGACTCTGCTGAAAAAGTGCTGTATGAATGCAAGTCTTTCCTTCTTTGTTTAAATTGAATAGGTATAACTCTATGAAAGAACTTTGTTGGAGGTCTTGTTAATTCAGTGATTCTTTCTAATGTTTTGTACACAAGTTTGAATTTATCGCTCCATGAAGGCGTTGTAAGAGATCCAATGTGGATCTCAGCTTGAACAATTTGAATCTAATTCCTAGTGGATACAGAACCCTGGCATAGGTGCAAACCATTTGCAGAGATGGTCAGGAAAGTCCTGATCGACATAGTTGCTCAAATCAGGGACAGGACAAGGAGTGTGTTGACAGATTCAGGATCGAATGCGGAAGCTTTTACCTAAATTTCTAATTAATCCTAAACTGTTCTGCAGTTTGTCCTATTCTTGTTATATTAACTCAGAAATTTGCTTAAATACTCAGTGTACCACTACTGCTATAATTTCTGCTCTCCATTCTGGCAGCTATCCCAACTCCACCACCCCAACACCCCATCACACTATTACTGTAAATACTGGCATCTGATACCCCTCCTCTTGCTCTGTTGCAGACGGCTGGCCATCAGCTGACCATTGGTGACTGACTTCAAACTGGCAGCTGACAACAGACTGATATTAGCTGCAGTCTTTGGAAGGGATTTTCCAGCCCCTTGTGGTGGGACTCACTGCAGGAGATTCAACGGCCCACTCAAAAGCCCATTGACATTTGGCGGGACTAGACGATCCTAGTGGTGGGCAAGGCTGGAAAATCCTGTCCTTTGACAGTCCCTTAACTGGCCTGCCCACGTAAAATGGCGGCTCGGACCCGATCGTGGGCGGCAATCGTGTCCGCGCCTGCCGACGCTCACTCCCACTCCAGCAAACCCCCCCCTCACCGACCACCACTGCCAGCCAGAAAATTCAGCCCTATGAAAAGTTTCCTGCATTGTTGTGGGATGCACCTCTTTATGATGTTTGGTCTTCAAAGCTGGTTATGTACTGCACTTGCAGACACAGACCTGCTTAAAGAACCTGTATGTTTATTACCCAAGGAATAATGAATAAAAAGTTAAAGGATTTACGCCCAGGACAAATGTGTGGGTGGAGTTGGGGGTGTGGGGGGGGTGGGGTTGCGGGATGGTGGGGCTGTGGCGGTATGGTAATGGAGGTTGTTCTTAACACTATTGTATTTGTGATTGTGAGGCAAAAGAGGAGAATTCAGGCTTGATGCACAGGCCCAGGCTCATTTGTACGACACATCTTGAATGTAGATCGATAGGGATTACTTTATTGTCATTTCTTGTCAATGCTTCAGAAGTCTCTACTTTCTTCATAAAGCAGTTGCCAAGTTGTGTCAGCTGCCACACAACTGTGCCATAGTTGGAAATCCTGGAACTCCCTCCCTGATTACTATCAGCAAAGTAATGGAAGGAGTCATTGACATTGCTGTCAAGCAGCACTTACTCAACAACAATCTGGTCACCGATCTTCAGTTTGGGTTCCACCAGGGCCCCACAAGTCCACACCTCATTATAGCCTTTGGTCCAAATATGGACAAAAGAGCTGAATTCAAGAAATGAGGTCCATCTCATCATGATTCCTTTTTGGCAATAAAATCATCTCAGTTTTCACTGGCATCAAGCTCATCAGATAATCGTGAATGAGGAAGACCATTCAATTCCTTTTAATTTTTCTATCCAGAGAAATATTTTGTTCCTTCCCCCTCTGTAGCATCCAATTGCTTCTTAAATAATTCCAGAACTTTTGCTTGTTTCCTTGGTTAAGTGCTTCTATGGGCAAAATTTTCCCGTTGGCAGAGACGGGCCCCGCACACACACGTGCATAAAATGATGCGCAGTGATGTCAGGCAAGCGTCCCGACATCACTGCACACCATCGCGATATTTCATAGGGCGGGTGAGCGATGATATCCGATGCACGCCTGCCATTAATTAATGGGCTACTTAAGGCCCTTGAGGCGCAATTTTTCGGCGCCCATGCAATCTTCGGGTCGGTCCACGGGCACAACGGGCAGGCGGGTAGGACACATTTGTAATAACCTCCTCCGCAGGTGGCATGAGAGGGTTCACTGGGGTCGCGAGTGTGCACTGTCAAATAATGTTTTTTCAAAGTTATTGATACTTGCCTGTGTGATCTGCAACACTTCAAAGCCCATACCAGCTGCTTAATCTGGACTCTTAACCTTCAGGTCAGCACTCTACAGTGAGGAATCTTTTCTGGGCCTGCAGGTTTCAGGAAGACTTCCCTTAGCCTGGGAATGGGAGCTGAATTGTCCACTGGAGGCACGTCCTCTGAGGAGGAAGGGAGGGCTAGAAGGGGGAGGAGACCAGTAGTGCACATACAGTCTCCAGGCGAGACTTTGGGAGGACAGGCACAGGCACAAGGGGCGCAGGGCCAAGAGGTAGTCCAAGGTGGAAGGGGCTGCAGAAAAGGCAAATAGCCTGCTGCCAGGGTATACAGGCTGCGAAGCAGCTACCTCAATATGTCCGAGGTGCAGTGCCGAAGGAGGCTCCATCTCTCAAGGGAGGCAGTCAACTATGTCTGTCAGATGATAGGCCCTGAGATCTCTGTGAACTGTGTGGGTGGACACCCCATGCCAGTGGTTCTTAAGGTCACAGCTGCCCTCAACTTCTATGCCTCTGACCCCTTCCAGGGATCGGTGGGTGACCTTTGTGGTGTCTCCCAATCAGCTGTCCACACTTGTGTCAAGCAGGTTACAGACGCCCTTTCGGATGGGCATTGACCTTCATCCCCTTCCGTTGGGACCAGGCAAGCCAGACACAGCGAGCCGGAGGCTTCACAGCCAATGCTGGCTTCCCCCATGTCCAGGGTGCAATAGGCTGCATACACGTGGCCATCAAGGTGCCAGCAAGTAAGCCCAGTGCCTTCGTCAACAGGAAGGGCTTCCACTCCATGAACGTGCAGATAGTGTGTGATCACAGGATGCTGATTCTACAAGTCTGTGCAAGGTACCCAGGCAGCTCCCATGGTGCCTTCATCCTCAGATACTCCCAGATGCCAGGTCTCTTCAATGCTCCAGCCCGGATTGATGGATGGCTGCTGGGTGACAAGGGCTATTCCCTCAGAAGGTGGCTCATGACGCCTCTCCGCCATTCAAGAACAGAAGCTGCGCAGTGCTATAATAGGAGCCACACCTCCACAAGGGCTGTGGTGGAGAGAACCATTGGCCTTCTCAAGGTGTGCTTCCGATGCCTGGACCGCTCAGGGGGTGCACTCCAGTACCCGCCAGATTGTGTGGCACTCTGCACAATCTTGCGCTGGAGAGGGGGGACACAATGGACGATGAAGACATCAACACAGCAGCTGCAGCTGCACACGATGTGTCCAGCAGTGAGTCCAAGGATGAGCACGCACAAGGAAATGCTGAGGGGGTAGGCACTGGTCTGTGGCATCCCAGCCTCACTGACACATGGCGCCTCTCCAAATCCAGGGCCCCCTGCTCAAAATGGCTGAGAATCATTAACTGCCACCACCAGTCCTCACCCACTCAGCTGCATTATGTGCATTCTTTTCCTGAAAAGGAGAGAAGAGCATTGATTAGGGCAAATTGTACCTGGACTCTCTTTGTGGACAGCCTACACCTACCAGAGTGGGACATTGCAGGGCTCCAGTGCCTCCTCACCCTGCTGCTGCCAAACACTCACACAAAAATGCTAGGTCTGTTTCCCCCCCTCCCCCCCGCCACACTTGGCCAAATGCTGCCTACATCACATTAGGCACCACACGGTCTAACCTTCCATAGTAAAGAGGCGCAAGCATGTGGAGCGCAGAGGACAGTGGATGGTTCGGTGCCAACGCCACCTTGAAGCTCCCCTCCCAGCATGTCATCACCCTGACTTTGACATGTCCTGGAGTTCCAGTACTGCGTCTAGGTGCAGCTCCTCCAGGTTGCCCCCAAAACAGGAATGTGAGTCACAGTGTTCCACACGCTGCGGGGGCAGAACCCATCTCTTCACCACCTTTTCAGGCATGGGCAATATCTGCTGGCCCATCCAGCAAAGGGACACATGCCCTCAATGATTCAATGCAGTCGCTACACTCAGACTTGGGGGCGGGGGCGGGGGTGCAGCAGAGGGTTGCTGGGTTAAGTGACCAATGCCAACATGGTTCTCACCCTTCCTGAGTGCAACAGGAAAATTGAAGTGCTTGCGGCACTGGATCCAGGTGTGCCACACAACGTCGTGGGAGCTCACAACCTCCACCATCTCCTCCCAGGCACGTTTGGTCAAGTGGGGGGGCCTCCTCCTCCCACCCTGGGGTACCAGGACCTCCCGCCGTGCTGTCGCCTCCTTGAGGACGGCAGCAAGGCAATAATCAGAAAAACGAGGGGCACAGTGTCCCCCTGCCCTACCCTCCTGCCTGGCCTGCTCTCCAGCAGCGCTCTGGGGAGCCCTTCACTGGCTGTGATTCACAGCCTTGGAAAGGCCACAGCAACTTTTTAAAACAGGCCGCCAGGTTGCCATTGGACCCGGGGATCATGCAGACCTGCCACTGCCCGCCCACTCCCACTATCCTCGAGAGCTGTGATTCACGCTGGGTGGGCCTTAACTGGCCTGCCCACGTAAAATGGTGGCTCGGACCCAATCGTGGGTGGCAATAAAGTCCGCGCCCGGCTGACGCTCCCTCCCACTCCGGGACCCTGCCTCCCCCCCGCCACTGCCAGCCAGAAAATTCAGCCCTATGAAATGTTTCCTGGGTTGCTTCAACTTGGGAGGTGGAAAGCTGCTGAGTTTCCATTCAGGACATTTCAAATGGCTGAGGTGGATGGTCTCAAGCAGTTGTGGGCATTGAAGGCCAGGTTGCAGACAGCAGCAGGTCAACATGGCCAGGGCAGCCCATAGCTGTGTGCTACTAACAAGGCCACTGATGGAGTGGATGGCAAGGAGCTGCTATGCCGTTAACCTGACAGAGGACAGAATTTATCTCTCCATTAGTCCAAGGGCCCCTGCAGTAAGATTGCATCTTAGCGCTCTTATGATTCTGAATGAGAACGGAGTGCGGGAGTGATGTGATTCTCTGGAAGCACTGTCAGTACTGTCCACCAGGGTCAAAGTGGCAGCTGTCAGAGCAATCATCAGATGCTTCATCATGGCCAATTAAAGACACTGGCACCACCAATTTATTGCAATCTCTGCACATTGTCATGAACAGCAGATCATAACCCCAAATTACCTACAGACATATTGAATTTTTAAGTAAGTTATGTGTTTTTTTTTTAAAAAGGACATGCAAGCAAAAGCTGGCTGAGACTGTAAAGTAACCACTTGCTGGAAAATTTATAAGTGGATTATACTTAACCAACTAGTCCAGAGGACAGAATGCCATACCAAAGGTGTCAAGACCTATTTCAGACAGAGACACTTCAAAGGAAAAGATGCAAATCAAAAACTGAACTGTAATCTTTGGTGGTTATGGAGATAATGAAGGCTGATTACCAACTCAGCAGAAACCATCTCCTGTGAGTTGTATCCCGGACTATGGACATGATGTGAGTTGAAAGAAAGCAGTTTCTGGGTGAAAGACTTTTTCGTTTTTTCCCTTCCAGGAATACACAAGAAAAGGGGTTAAAAGCCAACTGCAACACTAGTCTCTGTGTGCAAGTTTTGGTATTCTAGGCCTGGTGTGCGACAGTGTGCTGTAAAGGTCACAGCTGAAGAACATTAACTAGGCATCCCTGCACTTGCAGGTAAAAAAGTGCTCTCTCTCTGGTTGCTGGAGGCAAGCCACAAGTCAGCAAACCTACAGTCGAAAAGGAAAAGGACAACTCATTTCAGCTAACCTACAGAACCAAGAATCCCTAACTCAGCTGCTCAACTGCCAAGGTCAGCTCCACTGGAATCATCCAACTTAACGGTCACAATGTTTCACCATCTATTCCTCACAGACCAGCCAAAGATCAATTTGTATATTGTTTTTAACTTTTATTTTTGGACTCACTCCTCATTTCTAATCTGTGTGTATGTGTTGCATTTTTATTACTTTATCTCACATTTTAGTAACTAATAAACTCACTCTTTCTTTGACTCAAGAAAGCCTAGTTAAATTGGTTCCTTTTAAAACATAAATATATTTGGACTGGGAAAAGGTATCCACGAGGGAAAGAATCTTTTTAAATTAATCTTGTTGCGACCAACTGAGGGGGTTGGATAAAGCCAGGGAGCGAGTTCATCCCTCCTTATCCAGGAGTATAACAATTTGGGTTGCCTCATTTGGGATCATACCAAAATGGGGGAAAATCGCCGGGGACCGGTCATAATAACATGATCACACATCCCATCCCCTGTACACGTGATCAAACTTTTTAAGCCCATGTCTTAAGAAAAAAAACCTGACAAATGCACAGTGTGAAACCTCTGTTTGGATTGAATATATATTCTTTAATTTTCAAATGACAGCACACCGTGGAATAATAACAGAGGAGTTCATTTGTTCTTTGTGTAATAGTATAAAATCAGTGATAGTATCAACAGTACATTTTATATTATTGCACAAAATCAAAATGACCCCCCAGGGGTTGTGCTGACTCATTTTTCTTCCCAAGGATAAAAAGTAGTTCATCATTTTTTTTTTCATACACAGAGTCGCTTTACCTGTAGCTGAAGACAGCTGTGAATTAAACAAATTTAATGTGTGTTTGGCTCATTCCTGGTTGGAGATGACCCTGAACACCTGTACTTGAATCTTTACCCATATGGTGAGTGGTGCACTTCGTTGTCAAATGCAATACAATAATGTTGCTCATCACATTAAATGCTTAGGTATTAATTTTACACTAGTAAACGGAGCTCGACATTCCTGATTTTCTAGACCATCATGTCTCAAATACGAAAATTCTTGCTTTTTGATTCCTCGTTATGAGCTACCTTTGATCCTATACCTAGAGAATAAAAGTTGGTATTTTCATATGTTTACACTTTCATTATGCCTGGCACTCTCTGCCTAACAGCACCGTGGGAGCACCTTCACAACATAGACTGCAGCGATTCAAGAAGGCGGCTCACAACTGCCTTCTCAAAAGCGATAGGGATGGATAATAAATGCTGGCCTTGTCTGCAGCACTCACATCCAAGAATTAATGAAAAAGGACCCTATAAAGTTATTTTGAATTTGACAATTAGAATGGCCACTAGTGGCATTACAGACTTTAGGAAGGAAATTATAGGCTAACTCTTGTTTTATCTAAGGTAGAATGCAGTATTTAATATTTATTCCTTGGAATCTCATATGACCTTTTAATCTGACATATGTTAGGAAACCCTAATAAGACATTTTCTTCCCAGGATCACATTTTTCAATGGTTTTTGCATACAGAAAGTCATTCCACACAGCAGGAAGAATCATTTGGATAAGAGGATTTTTTGTGCAATTAAGAAGTATATGACTTCTGTAAGAAGGTACAGACATCCAAGATTTGACCAAATGTGTGCTGTAACTTGACAGAATTTAACATACCAGCATGACTTGAGAAGCTGAGGGCCATGTTGCAGGGCAAACTTTTGTAAAATGGGATTGCTGCAGTTTCCAGCCATTCTTACTAATCTCAGCACAGTTACTTGAGTGATCTAGATTTTGTTTGTGGAAAGCTACGCAGTCAAGCTGTTAAGAACTATGGTATATGACTAAAAAACCAAAAGGCTATGGTTGGGACATTTGGACTTGGAGAATTCTGCAAGACAAACCTTTAAGATATTGCAAAATGAGAAATTTCTTATGGAGATGGCATCAAGGCACATTTGCTACAGATAAGGCGAAGAGATACCAGCAACTGACAATTATTAATGAATTCTGGGATGCATAAATATTGGGAAGGTGGCCAAGTTTTGCCATATAAAAATGGCAGACCAAGGGCACTCCCTGCTGTTACACTTGATCGGTCACATAGAAAGAGCGCACCAGTTACTGCTGAGCTGACATTTGCTGATGTTAGTACATTCATATATAGCTGATGTTTGTTTGTAATCATTAGTGATGTCCACACTTGCTTAATTGTGATCATTATTGATTTTAAGTAAGGAAACAGTTACCTTGAAATCTTTACTCCAAGTTGTCTTTTCACTATGGATCCAAAATGTACTGTAAGATTGAAATAAAGTATTTAGGTGGCTTATACATCAGCACCTCAGCAGGTAGCTTGCACACCCCAGGACCAAACTGACTTGTGGAACAAGTTATTCAGTTATCCTGAAAAAGAGACATGTCTAAGCTTTTCACCTTACACTCGTCAGGACACTCGAAATGCCTTGGTGAATCAGGGTAGAGCTGCCTGGTTTAAATTTCAAACAACGCTTGGCAGTAAATTGTCAGTCACCATCAGTGGTGCATTCTCCATGGCAATACCACTTGCCAACTAATCAGCACTCTTCACATGCAGTATAAATTGTTGTTTTTCCTCTTATATTGGTATTCTTCTGAGTTTCCTGATGAGTGCAAGACAAAAAGCTTAGACATGTCTCTTTTTTCAACAATACTCAAGTTCTGTACTACCAAAAGATCAGTTTTCTTTCTGAGATTCAACAGGTAAGATTGGATGTATATGTTTTATGCCACGTTAATCACCCCACATATACACTACTCTGCGCTATTTCTACAATGTATAACATTAGCTCTTTAAAAAATTAGTTTCTCCCAAAATTCCCCTTCATTATTTTGGTGAAGGTTTTAAGTTTTCTGCTCTCTGGTACATGATTCGCCAACCACTGGAACTTGTTTTTCTAAATTTACCTCATCAAAAGACTGCATATCAGGTCTCCTCTTTTCCACTCTAATGAAAGGAGTGCTAGGACACAAAATTCAGTTCCCAGCACTCAGTTTTTTCAAGCTTTGAGTGCCATTTTGACTCCAAATGGCATCTATGGCACATGCATAGGCTTATGAAGGCTGCACTGGACACAATTTTGGTGAAGGTGTTAATGCAGACACAGAGAGCATCCGTCAAAAATATGTAGAGTAGGCAATAATGCTGATTTGAAGCCAGTATTGTAATTTTGAAGCTCAATACTCCATCTAGCTGTTAAGGAAACAAGAACTTGTAATATTTTTCTTTTGGTAATAACCCTGGCATCTTTTCTTAGATACTGGATGTCAGGCTGTAATTGGACTAAGAGCTATAGTGACGGCAAGGGTCTAAAATTCAGCAGTAAGAAATGGTTTTGATATGCTAATAAACCAAAAGGAACTTCAATCAGAGTCTTACATAAAGCAATAACAGGAATAATTTTGCATTGAGTTGTTTAAGTTTAAAGGGGATATATGCAGGTTGTAAAAAGGTGTAAGGAAATAAGGTAAAGATAGGGTAGTTTGGTTTAACAAGTATGGGCTAAAGTAAAGAATAATTTAATCAATTCTGGGAAGAAAGCATATCAGAAGAGACTGGCTGAGATAATAGAGAGATCAAAGTGAAGGAATGCATTTAAGGAAATAATGAAGCCTATGTAAGGGTGATCTTAGATCTAGAAAACAGCAGCATAGCTGGGCAGAACTCCAAGAAGACAGTGTGAACAAGGCCAGACCTGAAGACCCTCAGAAGACACACCAAGGAAAAAAAGCACTGTGTGGTAAAGGTTACTGGAATTCTATAGATTTTAAAAATTGCTGAACAGAAAAGGGAAAGCTTAAAAGCAAAATACTGTGGATGCTGGAAATCTGAAACAAAAACAAAAATAGCTGGAAAAACTCAGCAGGTCTGACAGTATCTGCGGAGAGGAACACAGTTAACGTTTCCAGTCCATATGACTCTTCATCAGAACAGCTCTGAGGATAGTTAAGTTAAGATTTGTGGAACTGTTTTAAAGTACTGCTTACTGTGTAAAGCCATTCTTGTGTTTAAGTGTAATTGTTGTTTGTTTTTTTTTCTTTATTCTTTTAACAAATGTTTACTTAACTATAAAATCATCACAAATGGTTGGAGAAATCATTTCCTGATTTCAGAACCACTCCTCATACTACACAAATTGCAAAAACCCTTTAGCCAGTTGGTTCAAGTTTCCCTCTGTGATTTGAGCAGCTCGGCATTTACCATCTACTGTGCCATAACGCTAACATGGTCTCTTAAACACACAGCTGAACACATGTCTGAACACATGTTTAGGAACAGGAAGGCCTCCTGACCAGTACTAAGTAAAGGGATCATCAACTACTTACAGGTTAGTTGGCTATCTGCTAATTTATTTCTGTTGGCTGCTATTGTAGTTGTAGAAGCATTTGGTGATTTTCTAGAGTTCTGTAAAATTGCTAAAAGTCTACAGGGAGTGGTGTGGCACATGCTGAAGGATTCTGTCCTGAATTCAAGGATTCTGCACAAGTCACTTGCTCCCAGGCATGGGCGCCTTTGTACATCTCCTTTGTACTATAGCATTACATGAGAATGAACAGAGGTAACAAGGAACAGGACTCTGCTTAGTAAATTTTGTCTACCCTCCCAGGTTCCATGTAGGAAGAGGTCCCTGGCTGTGCAGGGGTAGGAGCAGCAATCTCAGGAAGAAGAGGCGGATGGGGATCTCGCACACAATGTTGAAGAGCCACAGCGAGCAGTTGTTGGTCGGCGCCTAGCGACACCCAGGACCTATAGATCCATAGACGCCGCCTTTCATTCTTGCAGATGACTGAGAAAAAATGTCACCACTAAGGAACTGGTCGCTCACATCTGCCAGCTACAGCAGGATTTGGTGCCATGGGCACATGGAGGGCATCTACCGTAAGTGGCTGTGAAAGTGACCACGGTGCTCAATTTCTATACCAGTGGCTCCTTTCAGGGCTCCACAGGAGATCTCTGTAGGATCTGTCATGCCTCCACCTACAAATGCATCCATCAGGTCACGGATGTCATCTTTTTGAGGGCACACAACAACACTGCATTTTGCCTGGGATCGGGACAGCCAGGATGCAAGAGCAATTGGATTCGCCCTGATCTCGGGTTTCCCACAGATGCAGAGTGCAAGTGACTGCACTCATGTAGTGCTCAGATCTCCATTGCAACACACGATGGACTACATCAACTGCAAGGAGTTCCATTCGCTGAATGTGCAGCTGGTGTGCAACCACCACAAACGGATCCTTTAGGTGTGCGCACAGTTTCCAGGGAGAATGCATGACTTCTACATTCTCAGTCAGTCACAGATCCCCGAAGTCTTCCATGGTCCACAGAAGCTGCAAGGATGGCTCCTCGGGGGGCAAGGGCACTGGGCAGCCATCCTCTTTTGAACGGTGTTGGCGCTGACCACTACTGCCACTGCCTCCCAAGCCTGGTTGGTGATGCTGCTGCCCATCTTGCGGCCAGAGTGTGGGTAGATGACATCCCAATGGGCCTCCATGGCACCCTGGGGGCTGCAGTCTTTTTGCCTTTTGTGGACATCTTCCCTGCAGCAGTCGTGGGCTGGAAGCACTGAGATGTGTGTCTGCAGCTGGATTTTAAATGTGGCGCCTGGTGTGATGAAGCAGTGAGGTGATGGCGGGCGGGCGAGGGAGAGGCTGCCCACTATGGAAATGGCACATTTCCCAGTAATGCATAAAAAACATGCCAGGATTGGGACGATATGGCACGAAAATCCGCCATCGCGGCCAGTGGATAAAACATTGTTTTACCCACCTGCTACTGCACTTAGTGCAAATCTGGGATGATGCCACCCAATGAACCTCTTTTACACTATTTCCATGGCTTTGACATCTTCTCTAAAGCAAGGCATCCAAAACTAGGCACAACAGCCTCAATCTTCCAAGGAGCGGCAATCATCATCGGATTGCTGCTCCACTCGAACTTTCCTCCATCTTGACGCTGCTCCACATTTCTTGCCGAGACTTCTGGGTCAAGCTTTCCCAGAAATGAGCTGCATTGTGTCCCTCAGAGAACTCCATTGGTTACAATAGAGTAGCTGGAGGATAGGACCACACCCCCTGCTGCCCTAGAGTAAGATTAAAGGCCTAGTGTGAATGTTCGTGAAGAGGTGAGTGGATGATTGTTAGTGAAGGGGTGAATGGATGGATGAGTGAGTGGATGAATGAGTGAATGGATAGGCTGTTTGGATGGGTAGGTGGGTGAGGTAAGTGAGTAGGTAGGAAAGGTGGGTAAGATGGGTAGGATAGTAGGTAGGTGAGGTGGCAGCTGGGTAGGGTGGCAGTTGGTTGAGGTTGTAAGTGGAGGAGCTGGCAAGTCAGTAAGATGGTAGGAGGGTAGGGAGATAGTTGGGTAGGGTGGCAGGTGGATGAGGTGGAGTGTGTATGTGGCAGGTGGGTGAGGTGGTACATGGGTGGTTGAAAGGTGGGTAGTGTGGAAAGTGGGTAGGGTGGAAGGTGGGTGAAGTGGTAGGTTGGTAGGATGGCAGGTGGATGATGGAGTAGGTGGGTGAGTGGGTAGGTGGATCAGGGGGTAGTCAGGTGGTCAGGATGTAGTCAGGTTGGGTCAGGGGTATTCAATGGGCCAGGGTTTAGTTGGACTTCAGGGGGATAGTCAGGGGTCAGGGAGTTAGTCAGGGGATGTAGCCTGGAGGTCAGGAGGGGCAGTTGGGTGATCGGAAGGATGGTCCTGGGCTAATCGGGAGCAAGGGTATGTAGTCAGACATTTGGAGGTGGTAGTCGGGGGGGTCTTGGTGAGCGATTAGGGGATCAGTTTTGGAGCTACACAGGAGTTGGACTAGGTTTTCATCTGTTTAACATTTCCTGGATAACTATCTACGTAAGTACATCCAAGCTGATAGAACTCTCCGACTCTAAGTCAAAATCAGAGACATTCGCAGAGAATCCTGGGCAGCAAGGCAATTGCCCATCTGAAGCTGAATCTTGTCAGGCAATTCCAATGGATGGCAGCATGTCAGGACTTGCATAGGGTCTGATGTCCAGTCTCCGATGATACAGAGACCACAAGATCAGGGCTGATGATTTTATTTCCTTGCCTTGTCTAGGTGCTCTTACTACATACAATTTAAGCTTGCAATTAGTTGGGTTGGGGCAAAAACAAGTGGATAAATACCTTGCTCGTTTTTAACTCGTCCCTGCCTGGTTTCCACTAGATGAGATGGGGATGGGGTGTTAAAACTCCTCCCAATATTTTAACTATGTCCTAACCAATGATTTGTATAAGTTTAGTGTTACCACTATGCTTTTCTACTCAGTGCCCTTATTTATAAAACCTGGGACTCCATAAGCATTTTCACAGCTTTCCCAACTTGTTTCACACTTTTAAAGATTTGTGTATCTGAATCCCTAAGTTTCTCAACCTTTTACCCCTTTAAGGGGATTTTCAGTTAGTCCTTGTATAAGAAAAACAATAACTGGACAAGGAGGGAGAAAATGTGCCAGCATTCTTGCTTCTGTTCAGTGGCCTCCTTTGGAAATCTAGATGAGGACAGATTTGGGTGCAGCTATGATGTTACCTATTGTCAAATAACTTAACAATACCCAACCTCCAGAATCACTGCTTCAGTAAGAACCACACCCAAGCAGGAGATGATGCCTTCAGGAGAGAAAGAGGGAAGAAATAAGGCAGAGAGAAATTTGGAAAAAGAGAAACTAAGCATGTAGTGCCAGCTGTTGAGAGTTTAAAAGTAAACCTTAAGAGGACTCTGTGATATAAAAATGGGTTGGCATACTGATCAAAAGGTCAGAATCTTGGCTTTCTGTAACATTTTTCTGAACAGTTTGCAGCTGAAGTTATGATGTCACCCATGGCCAATGAGAATCATGCTTTTTATTTGAATGACAACATATCTCATCTGCAGTAAACTCCCTAATGGCTGCTTTACATACCTGATCATACCATTGCCAAATAGGGTTTCTGGGGTTTGTGTACATTATAACCGTGCAATATTTTTTCTTTTAAAAATGCATTTAAAGACCTGTCACTGTTGGTATGTTTGTTGACATGTTCTTTAAAGTCTGGCATGTGAGAACAAATGACACTATCATAACAATTCTACTATTTACTCCAATAAATTATCTTCTGTAGAAGCATATTTGTGAGTTTTAAAGATAAATGGACCACTAACAACAATCTTACTAAAGGCATAATTGAAAATAAAACTGTCAATACACTCTGGTACTGTATTGCTCCCCCTTCCCCCATTGCTTATGAGTCTGCAGGATTTACACACAGTTCCATTCTTGTTTCTGACCTGCGTCTTGGCCCTTAGCTCTCCACAGCAGACATGGTAACTACAACATGTTGTTATGTTGAAAATGGCTTCATATATTTGCAAAAAGATCTATTCAGTACTTTGTGTCCACATCAAAACAACTATCTGCTTAACATTAGGGTCTGGGGAACCGCTTTGCATTAGAGTCAGAGATAAAAGCCCTGGCCAAGGATGGATTAAAGCATAGGCCTATGGGCCTGTGCACAGGCCTCCCATGTGTACAAGGAATACCAACACTCCCAGATTGTCTTGGAGTCTCAGGAATGAAATATTAACCTCCCAGACATTATCATGGATACCCCAGGAGAAAACTGGAAATCCTAACTTCTCCTTAAATACATCTATATTTTTTCACTTCAATCACTCCCTGTGGTAGCAAAGTCCACGTTCTTACCACTCTTCGGGTAAAGAAATTTCTTCTGAATTCTTCAATGGATTTCTTGGTGACTATCTTATAATGATGGCCTCTGGTTATGCTCATTCCCACAAGAGGAAACATTGTCTCTGTATCCACACTTCCAAAACTATTCAGAATTTTAAATACATCCATTATCCCACAATGCAGCATTCCTTTTAGAAGAGGAAAGAGCAGACTGTAGTATAAGGGTCTTGCACAAACAGGGCTAATGTGGGATTGATTATAGTACAGTACACAATGGTATAAGACAGCACATGACCCACATCCAGGGTCACTATGTTGTTGGACAGTGCTGCATGCAAGCCTAAGCATGGAGCCAGCTCCTTGTTTGTACCCTCTACTGTATTTTTGTAAATAGTTCTAGTAGGTAATAAAGAATTACTATTAACCTGCTAAAGACTATGAAGACTTCACCAAACCTATCAAGATGTAACCCACATGGTGGCAGTGGTGGGATAAAAACCCAGAACCTTACTAAAATGCAGAGACAAACCAAAATGCTGGAAGACACAGAAAAAAATCAACGAAGCATTCAGACCTGAAAAGAAGTTCCAGAAACGGAGGTGCAAAGGGAAATATGTCTTGAAAATGCTCCAATGAAAGGCTTGGAAGCTGAAAGCAGAGATTTAAAATTCCTCACTGCAGCAGAAGAGAAGACTCCATTGAATTTCCTTTGAAGTCTAGCTTCAGAGTGCACAATCAGCAAGGGTGAGCTAAATCCCATAAAATTCCAGGCTACAATAAGTCTTGTGAAATCTTTAAAAATTTAAGAATCAGAAGTGCAGTTTGAAAATAGCTGTTGCTAAAGCCCAATCCCCAAGTCTCAGCTCATCTGAAATAAAGGGAAAGAAAGAATTAATTAAATATTTTTGGAACATGGCAATTGTTCATCTCATTAAAAAGCAAGCAGAAGCTTGAATTTGATGGAGTCGTGAGTCAAAAGAAAACTAAAATGCTGAACAAAAGAAGTCTGCAGGCAACCAATTCAGGCAGCGATTGTTAACATTTTCTTTTCAAGTTAAACATCATCGCCATCGTAGTGGATCCAGCAAAAACCAACAAGCATAGGAAATCCCATTATCTCTGACTGAATAGTGACACCATCTTGAAATCCAGAAAGCTCTTAAAGCAGAACATATACTTTTAAAAATTTAACCATGGATCAGGATTCCACACTTCCAAATCAATTTGGACAAGTCCAAGGCCCAGATCAATCACAAAATTGGGGACTTTAGAAGAAAAGATTCTTAAGATATAGCATCACTTCAGGTTTAAATAAAAAGTCAGAAGAACAGCAGTTGAATATGTTGTTTTACTCAATAGGCCCGATTGCAAATTACATTATTGCATGACAGGGAATTGATGAATCATCTGCAAAATTTGAAGAGGCACTAAAATCATTGAACATTTACTTTAATCTAAGAAGCAATAAAATACTTAAAGGAGCTAAATTCAATAAGAAAAGCAAGGAGAGAGCATGAAAAGAGGCTGGCAGCATACATAAATGGGAATCCCAAGGTCTTCTATAAGCATGTAAATAATAAAAGGGTGGTAAAGAAAAGAGTAGGGCCAATTAGGGACAAAAATGGGGACTTGCATGTGGAGGCTGGAGAAATAGCAGAGGTGTTGAACAAGTACTTTGCATCTGTCTTTACAAAGGAAGAACTTACTATCCAGGCCAAGGTTAGAGAGGAAGTAACTGGTAGAAGAACTTACAATCAAGAGGAAGGAGGTATTTAAAGGGCTATCTTTACTTAAAGTAAATAAGGTATCAGGACCAGAAGAGATGCATCCAAGGGTACTGAGGGAAGTGAGATTGGAAATTGCAGAGGCAGTAGTGATAATCTTCCAGTCTTCCTTAGACACAGGGGAGGTGCCAGAGGACTGGAGAACTGTGAATGTTACACCCTTGTTCAAAAAGGGGTGCAAGGATAAAGCTGGCAACTACAGGCCAGTCAGTTTGACCTCAGTGGGAGCGAAAATTCTGGAAACTATATTACGGGATAAAATCAATAATCACTTAGACAAGTGCAGGATAATTAAGAAAAGCCAGCATGGATTCATCAAAGGAAAATCATGTTTAACTAAATTGCTGGAGTTTTTGAGGAGGTAACAGAGAAGGTTGATAAAGGAAATGTTGTTGATGTGGTGTATGTGGATTTTCAAAAAGCATGTGATACAGTGCCACACAGCAGACTTGTGAGCAATATTCTAGCTTATGGAATAAAAGGGAAACAGGAAGTGACAGTGAGTGAGTGAGGAAGTGATTGACAGGAAACAGAGAGTAATGATATAAATGGTTATTTTTCAGATTGAAGGAAGGTTTGTAGTGGAGTTCCTCAAGGGTCAGTATTGGGATCCTTGCTCTTCCTGATATATATTGATGACCTGTGGTGTGCAGGGCATGATTTCAAAATTTGCAGATGATACAAAGATTGGAAATGTTGTCAACTGTAGTGAGGACAGTCTTGAACTTCAAAAGGACATAGACATGTTGGTGGATTAGGCAGACAAGTGGCTGATGAAGTTCAATACAGAAAAGTTTGATTTGGCAGGAAAGATATGGTGAAACAGTATAAAATAAAGGGATAGACTCTAAAGGAGGTGCAGGAACAGAGAGACCTCGATGTATAAATACATAGGTCATTGAAGATGACAGGGCATGTTGAGAGAGCAGTTAATAAAGCACATAGTATCTTAGGCTTTATCAATAGGGACATTGAGTAAAGAGTAACGATGTCATGTTGAACTTGTATAAAACACAAGTTAGGCCTCATCTGGAGTACTGCAAGCAGTTCTGGGTGCAATACTTGAGGAAGGATGTAAAGGCATTGGAGAGAGTACAGAGGAGATTTACAAGAATGATTCCCAGAATGAAGAACTGTAGCTAGAGGATAGATTAGAGAGGCTGGGATTGTTTTCCTTGGAGAAATGAAGGCTGAGAGGAGACTGGATAGAGGTATTCAAGATCTTGAGGGTTATGGACGGTGTAAATAGTGAGAAACTGTTCCCACACAAGAGAACATCAAGGACTAGAGGGCACAGATTCAAAATAATTGGCAAAAGGAGTAAAAGTGATGTCAGGAAACCGTGGTTGGAGTCTGGAACAAACTTCCTGAAATGGTGGTAGAGACAGGTTTCATTGAGGTACTCAAACGGGAATTGGATTGCTACCTGAAAAGAGAGAATGTGCAAGGTTATAGGGATAAGGCAAGGGAGTGGGAGGAGGTAGAATGCTCTTTCAGAGAGCCAGTGCAAGCTCAATGGACCAAATGGCTTCCTTCTGCACTGTAAAGATACTGTGATACAGTGAATAAGAGAATCCAACAGCCATGGGAACCAGTGAATTCACTCATAAATGATCTGTACAGGATGGCAGAAAGTTGCTAATACAGAGCCTTATAACCTGAACTCATCAGACACTGGTAGATTACTGGACGACGCACTCTCCGACCTCATGCAAGCAAAGGAAGATCTAACCCAAAGGCAATCCAGATGGTTGGGCATTCAGAACTCTATGAGCAGTACAGAAGCAATTTAATGGGAGAAAATAAACTATGGCCTAAAATTCACGTTTGGAGTGCATGCCAAGGCAGTAGGTCTGGACGCGGGCGTATAATTCGCTCCTGGGTGGGATCACGTTTCCAGCGCAATTTCACACTGAGTAGCCAATTAATGGTCGTCCAGCATGAAACACAACTTCTCAATGGTCGGAAGGGCCACGCGGGGGAGGGAGCCTGTCAGGTGCTGGGCCCAATGCTGGCCCAATGGAGGATTTAAATGCAGCAGAGGCAGCTCCCTGAAGGCTGCCAGGGGACACTTTGTAGCTTTGGAGTTGTTGACTAAGCATTTTTTTTTGAGCAGCAATGGCATCTGCACCTGCTGGACACGTCAGGTGGGAGGGCAAGTCCTATGGGCACTTGACCCACCCCCCCCAACTCCCGGTTCTCGGATGAGCGTCTGGGAATCTTAGTGGAGGAGGTCAGTGCGAGGCAGGGGACATCCTCATTCCCAGAGATGGGAAGAGGAGGCCACTGCACCTGACCAAGAAAACATGGGCAGAGCTGGCAGCCCAGGTCAGCGGCCATGATGTTGTGTGTTGCACGTGGGTACAGCACCACAAAAGGTTCAACGATCTGCTGTGCTCAACAAGGGGGAGTACTGAGCTGGTATGGATCTGTATGGAGAAATGTTAATGGTTAGCCATCCCCTCAAGGTGCTCAGGGGTGTAAGAATCTGAGTGCCAACTGCCAATGACTCAGCACCAGCCAAGGCAGTGAGCTCTGGGTGCTTGGCCTGATTGCTTTGAGGGCTGAGAGCCATGACTCCGATGTGCCCTGTCAGGTGTTCCTCAGGTGGGGTTGGCCAGGCTGCAATGGCACTGCAGGTAGAGAGTGGACTAATCAATGCTCCTCTGTCCTTTCAGGAGAAGAGAAAACATAACAACATCGAGAGGCCAAGGACGGGTGGAGATCCCCAAAACCTGCTCATATTGATGCAGAACGAGATGGATGCCTTAGAGATGGAGTGCTGGCGCCCAGCTCGTTCCACCGGTTGTGGAGAGGCAGGGGCCTCTGACGAAGGTAAAAGTGCAATGCACAGATGTGAGAGTATCGGAGTGTATAAACATTGTTGTGTTGTCTCATCGGTAATGCAGACCTCAAACCTGGAGGCCCCATTGTTCATTGAAAGATGGTGGCACCATGATGCAGATCTCCACTGTCTCACAGCCTACCTAGTATGCACAGTGACAGTGTGATGACTAATACTAATGACTGTCGTTTTTCGTCCCTAGAATCACCATCCAGCAAATGACTACAGGACCCTGATGAGCTGCCCTTGATGCTGAAGGACCAGTGCCCATAAGATGCACCTGCATCACACCCCCTCTCTGCACCAGGCACCAGCATAGATACCAGCACCTCGTGGGCATTAGATCATTGGCTCCAATGTCAGTACACAGCGGTGAGGCAGGGCACACTCACATGAGGAGGCAGAGATTGTTCAGGGCACCGACAGTTGGAGGACTGTTGGAGACCAGGACCGTGCTGAGTCCGAGGCAGATGATGGGCCTCTGGAATCATCCATTAAGCGGCAAATGCTGGATGTCCAGCAGGATGCACAGGAGAATCTGGCAGAAATTCCTGAGGGCTTGTGTGCCATGGTCTCTGTCATGGACACTGCATTGATCCTGAGCACCGAGCACACTGCCTCCTCCATTGAGAGAGTGGCAACTCTCATGGAGAGGCAGCTCCAGAAACAGAATCAGGGGTTCCTGGGGTTGCACTTGGACCTGCAAGCCCTCACACAGGCGATGACTTCAAGAAGCCACTGCCAGTGTGAGAGATGGATAAGGCACCAGGTATCTCAGCTAGATGCCCGCCCGTCAACAGCAAACAGGGAGGTCCAGACTGACCTCACATTGGCGCAAGAGCTGCTTGTCATCTCTGTGGGCCTCTCTCAGGGTGCTCTGGATGATGGCAGCAGCTCCGCTGCTCCCCCTGTCAGTGACTGTGGCATCTGATGAGGCCACGATGACTGAGGAGTGCCCAGTCGTGGCGCTGGATGCTCCATCCCAGGCGGGATCTGCACAGGCTCCACTGGCCAGAGGACAACCACCAAGGTCATCAAGGCCAACAGGACAGCACAGTCAGCAGGCTGTCTCAATGCCGCGGCCAGCGAGGTGGGGTGGGGGTGGGGGAGGTTTCACCAAGACATAGCATTCGCAAACGTAAGTTTAAAGCACCATGAGCACAAGAGGGGCTGTACACGGGTGATCTGTTCTTCCATGTTTTATTAATTTGTTTACTGGTAAGATCATTATCACCTTACATTGTTATTTTCATTATCTGAGTGCCAACATTATATTAATTTTGCTTTTATGTTAATGGCCTGAATGTGCTTCATTTGTTTTATAGGTGCAGGGCACACCAGTATCTCATGCTGGATATGAGGTGGCTCTAAAAAATTATTGTGCAGGTACTGAGTGGACTTTGGGTTCAATGGAATGGATCATTTCAAACATCCGGGATGGAGGCGGCAGCCCTGGCATGAGGTGGAAGCAGTGCCTTGGCAGCCTAGCTGAAGGAATGTTGAATCGAGACCCCCGCCCTCCCCCCACTGACCGGTGTCCCTGCCTCCCTGAAGGTTCCAGAGGTCCGCCTCCATGTCCTCACCGGGATCCTCTCCTGATCCACCACTGAAGTCATCACCTGTGGCCTGTGGAGCTGCCTCAAGATCCCCTTCTTCCAGTGGATCCCCCCTTGCCAGACCCGGATTGTGGCATGTGCAGCATGCAATGACTATCAGAGATGTACGCTCTGGAGGGTATTGTAGTGCTCCCCCTGAATGGTCCAGGGAGCTCCCAGGATACCTTGCACAGACTTGAAGAATCAGCATCCTGTGATCACACACTATCTGCACGGTCATGGAGTGGACGAAGGCACCGGGCTCACCTGCTGGCACCTTGATGGCCACATGTGTGCAGTCTATAGCACCCTGGACATGGGGGAAGCCAGCAATGGCCGCGAAGCCTCTGGCTCGCTATGTCTGGCTGGCCTTGCCTCACCGGAAATGAATACATGTCATTACCCGCCTGAACAGGGCTTCTGTCACCAGCTTGATACAACCATCAACAGCTGATTGGGAGACTCCACACAGATCCCACACTGACCCCTGGAAAGAGCCTGAAGCATAGAATTTGAGGGCCACTGGGACCTTCAGAGCTACTGGCATGGGGTGGCCACCCACACACCCACACCCACACAGCTGGCCCAATCACCTGACATATGGAAGTCAACCTCCCTGGTGAGGTGGAGCCTCCTTCAGAACTGAACTTCTCACAGTAGCTGCGCCACTGCTTGTACAGTCTGGCAGCAGGATAGTGGCATCTTCTGCGGTCCCTTCCACCTTGTACTCTCTGCTGGCCCTACGCCCCCTGTGTCTGCACCTCTCCTCCCACAGGTCACTCCCTTGGACGCTGCCTACAGACGCCTGGCTACCTTTCCCTACTGCCGCCAGTGGAGTAGACAATCCCCATTACCAGAGAAATAGAAGGCTGTCTGGTGACTGGAAGGGTCCACACAGTATAAGTCCACCAGGAGCGTTGGAGACACCAATGAGTCCTGAAATGAAGGTTAGCAATGCAAAGAATGAAGTTAAAAACAGAGATAAATCTGTCAAGTTTCACTAAGCAACCAGCAGCAAACTATCTCCTAAACTCCTCATTACACACAATGGCAACGCTCTAGGCCCTTTTTAACCTGCCCTTGGGTAACAATTCCTTAAAAGCAGGCTGCCTGCCTGCCCTTTTGCCCATGCAACAAGTGCGAAATCGCACAGGCAACGTAAAGTTGTGGGCAATAGGCTTTTTAATGGCCTTAATTGGCTCTTTATTTGTCGGCGGGCGTGACTCCGACTCCCGTGCACACCCACCGACCTCAATATTGCTCGCGTGCATGATGACATTGGGACGCATGCCCAATGTCATTTCAGGCAATTTCATGTGCATTCAAGTTGGGTGTGCGCCTGACCTCATACGTAAAATTCAGGCCCATATGGCAGAGGCCAACCCACAGTTTAGCTGGTTATGCAACAAAGACACAGGGACGCTCAGGCGAGGAAAGCAATACCCAAACCAGCCAGCAGGGCAACCATGCCATCACTGTAGAGCAAAGCAACCCCACAGGTCAGACCAATGTCCTGCAATTTCAACCCAATGTTTTCACTGTAACAGGATTGGGCACTACGGCAAACTGCGCAGGGCAAAAGCTCCGAAACAGTGGCCCAAAGATCATCCACGAGGTTGAAACTACAAGCCCAGAAGACATACAGCCATGCTTCTTGCATGAGGTGAAAGATCTTAGTTTCTCATTTTGGAATGCGGACGTTTCAGTCAATGGCCATTCAATAAATTTTAAATTAGACGCAGGAGCCAGTGTAACAGTCCAGTCAGACAAAGAACCCTGGCTGTTGATCCAGGAGCTGACGCCACCCACAACACCCATCTACTGGGCAGGAGGCTTAAAACTCCTGGTAAAAGGCACCCTGCAAGTGACACTGAGATACAAGAATAAAACAATCTGCGAGACCCTCTTTGTGATCCACAACCAGGATTGTTTATTACTAAGCCTCTGTTGGACTTAACCTATTACAGAAGATTGACAATGTCAGCCAGCAAGAGCCTGGCTCCATGTACAAATGTAAGTTCCTAAAACTCTTCACAGAATTGGGGTGACTGAAAAAGGCATAAAGGATCACACTGAGAGAGGATGCTAAACCCACGTGCCTGTTCACACCATTAAGATTCCCCACCCACTCGTGAAGCAGGTGCAGCAGCAGCTGAATGAGATGACAGACATGGGGGTCATCTGCAGCCACAAGAGCAGGTCAGAGGCTAGGAATCCTGCAGCAAGTAACTCACTTCCTGACTCCCCAAGGCCTGTCCATCACTTACAAGCTACAAGTCAGGCATGTGATTGAATACTCCCCACTTGCCTGGATGAGTGCAGTTACAAGAACACTCAAGCCAGCGAACTGGTAGGAGCTGGAGGCCAAATTCACCACTCGCCTGCGGCTCTGGACAGGACTACTCTGAGTGCTGTCTTACTGGGGTTGAGTGCTGGTCATAAACCAGACCAAACACTTGCGACAATTACAGAAAGCTGACAATGTCTGGATTAAAGACCTTGAGGGAGACGGTACCATCATTAGAAAGGACGAGGACCAATTCACTCCTACCTGGGTGGCAATGCAGAGGGCACAGTCAGGAGAAACATGAGGAGTCTCCTCCTCATCCCTATACTGCCCGTCCCCACTGTGTAGTGGTGGGATATCGAGTAACATATCCAGATGCCAGAACAGCCTCCAAACTTACAGGAAGAACCAGCAGCAACAGAGCCTCTTACAGTAGTGCAAACAAAATATGGAAGGGTTATAAGGCCTCCAGATGGCCTGAGCTTTTGAATTCCAGGACTTGAAGGGGAAGATCGCGTGGTGATAATGTAGTAATGACAATGCAAATGTATGATAACAATAACAATGTAAGACAGTAGGTAAACTATATTCACTTAAAATAAATGGATAAGGATTTGGGGGAGGTTAGTATAAGGGCTGGCACATATATGGTTAATGTGGGACTGAGTAGAGTACCACCCACACAGTGATGTAAGAGAACATATGATCCACACCCAGGGTCAGTTGGTGTTGGACAGAGCCGTGTGCAAACCTAAGCATGGAGGCAGCTCATATCTTGGAGCCTTTACTGTATATTTGTAAATAGTTCTAGTAGTTAATAAAACTCATCATTAACCTGCTAAAGACTAGGAAGGCTTCATCAGGCTTCATCAAATTTCATTGGGGAGTTGGTTGCATAGCGGTATTGTCACTGGCCTGGTAATCCAGTGACCCAGGGTAATGTCTGGGGACCTGGGTTTGAATCCCACCACAGCAGATGGAGGAATTTGAATTAAACAGAAATCTGGAATTAAAAGTCTAATAATGACAGCTGATTGTTGTAAAAGCCCAACTGGTTCACTAATGTCCTTTAGGGAAGGAAATCTGCTGTCCTTACCTGTTCAAGCCTACATGTGACTCCAGGCACACTACAATGTGGTTAACTCTCAAATAAAGACAATTAGGGATGGGCAATAAATGCTGGCCCAGCCAGTGACTCACACATCTCATGAACAAATAAAAAAAAACTAGTATATGTAGCCAACATCCCACAACACAAACAAGTCTTCCCTGATAAGCCCATACATTACTGTTTTCACCCTTGCAAATCTTCTCTGCCCCCTCTCCTTTTTAAATATGGTGACCGAATCTGTATTTGACAAGTGCTGTGGTGATGGAGAATTGACAATGGGAACAGGGCTGTGAACCTGGGAGTCCCTATTCAAGAATCTGCACAGAGGTGACAGATCCTTGGACACCTGTGTTGGGACAGAAATGTCTTTGTGCGTCTGTGACTGAGGAGTCCTCTTCAGGATATCCCCTGCTCACTCCAAATTGTAAGATGGCAAGAAAATGTGCCCTAAAAATAGGCTGTCCCACTTTCAACTGGCTGGGCAAATAGATCATGCAGTATCACCATCTTCGTGTTCAAACAAAGAATGCATTTCATTTTGTAACTTGGAATGCCATAATACTTAAGAGTGACTGTCTGGAAAGAAGAACTGCAATCGTATCACTGAACTATCAAGGCTTCAAATTGGTATCGTCACCCTCAGTGAGACCTGTTGCCCCGGGGAGGAGCAGCTGAATGAACAACCAGGGGGATACGCCTTCTATTGGAAAGGAAAGGCTGCCAGTGACCCTTGTGTCCACAGAGTTAGTTTTGCCATCCTGAATAGGATCTTGGATTCACTGTCAGAATTCCCCAATTGTATAAATGAAAACCGCCTGACACTTCACCTACTGCTTAGCCGTAATCAATATGCCACCATAACAGCACTTATGCCCAGACCTTTGACTCCAATGAAGATTTTCAAGAAAAGTTCTATTCTGACCTTGATGAAGTGCTCAATGCCATCCCAAAAGAAGAAAAGTTCATTCTTCTGGGGGGCTTTAATGTCAGAGTTGGCCATGAATCTGATGTCTGGAGAGGAACCATTGGGAAAATGATGCAGGAAAAGCCAATGCAAATGGTGTTCTCCTGCTGACATAGTGTACTCAGCACACCCTCATTATAACAAGCAGGTTCTTCCACCAGACAGACAAATACAAAACCACACAGAGGCATCCTACATCAAAGCATTGGCACCCCCCTGGAATATGTTATTGTTCAGGTCAAATATCTAAGTGATGTCTTATCTCTCAATCTATGCAGAAACAAGACTACAAGAATTAAGAGCAGGAGTAGGCCATTGGGCCCCTCGAACCTGCTCCACCTTTTGATAAGATCATAGCTGATCCGACTGGGCCTCAACTCCACTTTCCAATCTACGCCCCTAAACCCTTGACTTCCATGTCTATCAAAAATCTATCTAACACAGCTTTGAATATGTTCAATGATCCAGCCTTCACTGCTCACTGAGAGAAAAAAATTCTCCTCATCTCAGTCTTAAATGGGACACACCTAATTTTTAAACTGTGTGCCCTGGTCCTGGACTCCCCCATAAGGGGAAACATCCTTTCAGCGTCCAACTTGTCAAGTCAGGCTCTTATATGTTTCAAGAAGATCACTGCTCTTTCGTCTAAACTCCAATGTGCTTAAGACCAATCTGTTCAACCTTTCCTTATAGGTTAACCAAGTAAACCTTCCCTGAACAACTTCTAAGCAATGATGTCCTTTCTTAAGTAAGGAGACCAAACTTGTACACATTACCCCAAGATGCAGCCTCATTAAGGCGCTGTGCAACTGTAGCAACACTTCCCTGGGGGATTGTGCCTTCCAGATAGATCATATAATTGTCCGATCAGTGATGAACATCCACTTAGCACTAAGATGTCACAAGGCCCAAAAGTCCAAGAGGAAGAAAATCAATGTCTCAGCCCTAAAGCCTGACTGAGGAGGGGAATTCTAAGTGCAGTTCAACACCAATCTGGCACATCCTCACGCATCCAACTCAATTTCGAACAGTGGGGTCAAATAAAGTCAGCTGTACTGAACTATTCTGATGAAAGGTCATTGACCTGAAATGTTAGCTCTGTTTCTCTCCACAAAAGCTGCCTGGTCAGCTGAGCATTTCTAGCATTTTTATTTCAGCAGTACTAGACTCCTGTGCTCAGACCATTGGGTTTGATTATCGTTGTCACCAGGACTGGTTCAATGAAAGTGGCTGAAAAATGTAACCTCCTAGAATAAAAACAAGCAGCCTTTATTGCCTGGCAGCACAATCTAAGCTCGCAAGTCAAGAAGGCAGCATTCCAACAGAGCAAGGCTGGCGCCCAAAGACAAGCCTCGAAGATAAAAGATATGTAGTGGGAAGAGAAAGCCCGAGAGATCCAATTAATATGCTGATCATCATGACATGCAGAGACTTTTTGAAGCCATCCCAACCATCTATAGACCAAGGTCAAATGGACAAAATCCCCTTTGTTCACAGGATGGTGCTTCTCTTCTGAATGATGACAATGCCATCCATCATGCTAAAAAGAATAATTTCAACAACTGCTCAACCATGAATAAACAGTGGCAATTGATACCCTCCTCTCTATCCCCGGTACCCTGTGTTAGAATCCATGGATGAACCACCATAGATGGGAGACTGCAACTAGCAATCAAACAGACAAAAAGCAGCAAAGCCTGCAGCTGAGGTCTTTAAAGCTGGTGGACATTTGCTCCCATCAAGCCTCCATGCACTTATCCTATGGATTTGGGAGAAAAAAGAACACACCCCCTTCCTGAACTTCATGAATGTGGCAATTGTAACTATCTTCAAAAAATATATAAATTATGCATTGGAATCTATTTCCCTGACACACATTCTCCTGAATCACCTACCTCCTGTGGCTGAGGAAATCTTCCCAGAGACACAGTGTGGCTTTAGACCTTTCAAAGGAACCTCTGACATGGTCTTTGTTGCCAGACAAATTCAAGAAGAAAAGCACCCTGAATTCTTCATTGTATTCATTGACCTGACCAGAGCATTTGACTCAGTAAATTGCGAGGCTCGGTGGATTGTGCTCCAAAGATTTGGATGTCCAAGAAACTTCATTTCAATCCTTAAAATGCTTTATGATGATATGACTGTAATTGTCTTGAGCGGGAGATCTGAAACTTCTCAGGCTTCAAAATCTGGGCTGGGCTGAAGCAAGGCTATGTGATAGCTGCCACAGCATTTGCAATCTACCTGACAGCGGCTATTCACTTCAACAAAAATGAACTGCTCTCTGGTGTTGGTATTAAATACCAGCCAGATGGGAACGCTTTAACCTCAGTCACCTCCATGTCAAAATTGAACCGACCACCATAGATATCCATGATCTGCTGTTTGTGGATGACTGCAGTGTCATTGCCTACACTGCCCCAGATCTGCAAACCACTCTTGATCCCTTCAATCCTGCATACAAGAAACTTGGCCTGTCTTTGAATGTTGCCAAAACAAAACTCATATATGTTGAGGAAAGACTTTAGAATATGTTGAGCATTCCCCATATCTTAGCAGCTACCTCACTCAAAAGGCTACCACTCATGAGGAAATCCAACACTGGATCAGCTATGCCAGCTCAGCCTTCTACAAACTATGACAGAGTATTTGACGATAAAGACCTCTGCAAGTCAACAAAAGTCTGAGTGTACAGGACAGTTGTCATCACCACACTCCTGTGCTGCAGTGAAACCTGGACTGTGTATCAGAGACACATATGAGTGCAAGAGAAATTCCATCAGCAATCCCTTTGCCAGATTCTTTGCATTCAATAGGAGGACTGTTGAATGGATGCTAGTATCATTCTTGAAGCCAGCTCCACAAGCATTGAAGCAAAACTCCTGCAAAATCAATTTTTATGAACTGGGCTGATTAGGTAGAAAGGGGGATGTGCTCCTGCAATCAGAATTTAGGGAGCTAGGTAAAAAATTAGCGAACAGGACCTCAAACGTAGTAATCTCCAGATTACTCCCAGTTCCACATGCCAGTGAGTACAGAAATTGGAGGATAAGGCATATGAATGCGTGGCTGGAAAGATGGCTTTAGATTCCTGGGACACTGGGACTGGCTCTGGGGAAGATGGCACCTGTACAAGCCAGACGGGTTGCACCTGAACAGAGCTAGGACTGAGTTCCTTGTGGGCCGATTTGCTAGCGCTGTTGGGAGGACTTTAAGCTAACTCGTCGGGGTGTGGGAACCAAGAGAAAATATTAGAGAGGAATATCAGGGTGCACAAAATACTGGGAGGACAGAAAGCACTACTATAGAGAATAGCAAGTTAATTGGTGAAGTCAGGTAAGGGAGAAAGTGACAAAATCTAAATCAGGATTACTTTGCATGTATGTGAATCAACGGAGTACAGTAAATAAGGTTGGGGAGATACAGGCACAGATTACCATGTGGAAATATGATGTTGTGACAGTAACAGAGACCTGGCTCAAGGAAGGGCAGATCTGGGTGTTAAATATTCCCAGGCACAAGGTGTTCAGAAAAGGTAGGAAAGGAAGGAAAGAAGCAGGAGTGGCAGCATTGGTTAAGGAGACCATTGCAGTGCTGGAGAAAGAGGATTACCAGAGGGTTCAAAGATAGAATCAATTTGTCTAGAGCTAAGGAACAAAAAGGGTGCAATTACATTGCTCGGTGTAGTCTATAGACTGCCAAATAGTAAGAAGGACGTAGAAGAACAACGCTTCAAGGAAATTGCAGAGAGATGCAAGCATTAGAGTAGTTATAATGGGGAACTTTAATTACCCGAATGTAGACTGGGACAGTGGAAGTCTAAAGGATGGAGAGGGGAAAAAGTTCATAGATTGTGTTCAGGAAATTTTTCTATAGCAGTATGTGTCTAATCCCACAAGAAAATATGCACTGTTGGGCCTGGTTCTTGGAAATGAGGTGGGCCAAGTAGATCATGTGTCAGTGGGGGAACATTTAGGAGACAATGATCATTGTATTGTATGTTTTAGATTGATGATAGAAAAGGACGATAGGGAATTCAGAATAAGAATAATTAACTTGAAGAGAGCTGACTTCCATGGGTCAAGAATGGAGCTGGACCAGATAGACTGCCAGGAAAAACTGTAGCTGAACAATGGGCTACCTTCAAAAAGAACTGGTTCCGGCACAGTCAAGGTATATTCCACCGAAAGGGAAAGGTGGGACAAACAAATCCAGAACTCCCTGGATGAAAAAGGAGATAGAAATTAAGATAAAAAAGAAAAAGTGTGCTCATGAAAGGTGTCAGGTAGAAAATACAATTGAGAATTAAGAGGAATACAGAAGGTTCAGAAGGGAGGTGAAAAAGCATATTAGAGAAGCGAAGAGGGATTATGAGAAAAGGCTGGCAGCCAACATAAAGGGGAATCCCAAAGTCTTCTATAGATATACAAAGAGTAAAAGGGTGGTAAAAGGAGGGGTAGGGCCAATTAGGGGCCTAAAAGGGAATTTAAACGCGGACAAAGGGGCCATGGCTGAGGTATTAACTTAATACTTTGCACCCATCTTTACCAAGGAGATAGATGCTACTCAAGCCATGGTGACAGACAAGGAAACTCTGTCTACCAGAAGGGTTCAAAATTGATAGGGAGGAAGTGTTGAATAGATTGTCGGTACTGAAGGTTGACAAGGCACCGGGGCCAGGTGAGATGCATCCAAGGATATTGAAGGAAGTGAGAGTAGAAATTGCAGGGGCACTGGCCATAATCTTTCAGTCTTCCCTAGACTCAGGGGAGCGCCAGAAGACTGGAAAATTGCAAACATTATGCCCTTGTTCAAAATGGGTTGTAAGGATAAGCCCAGCAATTATAGATCAGTCGGTTTAACTCCAATGGTGGGCAAGATTCTAGAAACAATTATTCTGGGTAGAATTAGTAGACACATGGAAAAATATGGGTTGGTAAGGAAAAGTCTGCCTGGGTTTCTAAAGGGGAAATCGTTTTTAACTAACTTGCTGTCGTTTTTTGAAGAGGTAATAGAAAAAGTCAATGAGGGTAATCCTGTTGGTGTAGTGTACATGGACTTCCAAAAGGCATTTGATACAGTGCCACACAACAGACTTGTGAGAAAAGTTATTGCTCATGGAATAAAAGAGACAGTAGCAACATGGGGCTGCATCTTCCGGTCAGTGAGCAGGGGGTGGGGCTCGCTCGACAACACGTAAAATGACGCTGGACGTCGCTGGGTAGGTGTCCCGACGTCACCCCACGTCATTCACATTTTCATGGCTGCTCGCCCGCCAAAATGTCAAACTTAAGGCCCTTAAAAACGTAATTAAGCTAATTAAAGGACCTGCCCATCAACCTTAATGTTGGTGGGCAGCCGAGGAGGCCAGGCGGCCTTTAGAAAAAACATAAAACCTCATCCATGGGTGGGATGAGGTTTCATGAGGGCTTTAAAATGTTTATGAAATGTTGAAATAAAAGAAATTGACATGTCCCAGCTCATGTGACAGTGTCACATGAGGGGACATGTCAGGAATTTTTTTTCCACACTTCCACAAACTTTTAAAACTTCCAGCGATCTCCCTGAGGCAGCACTTTGCCTCAAGGAGATCTGTGTGCTCTTTCGTGCGCACGCGCAAAAGAGCGCAGTTCCAGCTCAGGGAATCCCCCCCACCACCTGCACAGGGAGCTCATTGCGCTTCCTAGTGGACATCATGCTGGGCGGGCCTTAATTGGCCCACCCACATAAAATGGCAGTACGCCCCCTACCAGGGGCGCCAATTGGGAACATGCCTGCCCGTGCCCGCTCCAACTCAGCCCCCTGACGGGGGGAAAATGTTGCCCATGGATACAAAATTGGCTGGAAAATGGGAAGCAGAGAGTAATGGTTAATGGATATTTTTCATGCTGCAGGAAGGTTTGTAGTGGGGTTCCCCAGTGTTCAGTATTGGGACCTTGCTTTTCCTGATACATATTAAGGATCTAGATCTTGGTGTGCAGAGGACAATTTCAAAGTTTGCAGATGAAACCAAGCTTGGGAGTGTTGTAGACTGCGAGGAGGTGTAAAACTTCAAAAACACATAGACAAGTTGGTGGAGTGGGCAGATAGGTGGCAGATGAAGTTCAGTGCGGAGAAGCGTAAGGTGATACATTTTGGTAGGAAGAACATGGACAGACAATATAAAATAAGGGGTGAAATTTTGAAGGGGGTGCAGAAGCAGAAAGACATGGGTGTAGTTGTGCATAGATCATTGAAGGTGGCAGGACAGGTGGAGAGAGCAGTTAATGAAGCATATAGTATTCTGGGTTTTATTAATAGGGGCATAGAGTACAAGAGCAAGGAAGCTTTGCTGAATTTATATAAGACATTTGTTAGACCTCAGTTGGAGTATTGTGTACAGTCCTGGGTGCCACATTATAGGAAGGATGTGAAGACATTAGAGAGAGTGCAGAAAAGGTTTACAAGAATGATTCCAGGATGAGAAATTTCAGTTACGAAGATAGATTGGCGAGGTTGGGAATGTTATTCTTGGAGAGAAGGCGGCAAAGAGGTGATTTGATCGAGATGTTCAAAATCATGAGGGAGCTGTACAGAGTAGATAGGGAGTAGAACCATTCCCACTCGTAAAAAGATCAAGAACAAGAGGACACAGATTTAAAACAATTTGCAAAAGAAGCAAATGTGAAGTGAGCAAACCTTTTTTCACACAACGAGTGGTTCGGGTCTGGAATGCACTGCCTGGAAATGTGGTGGAGGCAAGTTCAATCGAGGCATTCAAAAAGGCATTAGATGATTGTTTGAATAGAAACAATGTGCAAGGGTACGGGGAAAAGGCAGGGCAATGGCACTAGGTCATGGTGCTCATTTGGAGAGCCATTGCAGACATGATGGGCTGAATGGCCTCCTCCTGTGCTGTTAAAATTTTGTGATTCTGTGACACTGTGTACGGATATCCGAAAAGTGTTTCCCCCACCAGGTCCTGTTTTCTCAACTATCAATTGACCGACGTTCAAGGTGAGGACAAAAAAAAATACTTCAAAGACACTCTGAAGCTCCCCTTGAGGCAATGAAGCATTGACATTAATGACTGGGAGGAGCTTGCTACCAATCATCCAAAATGGCATACATCAACTCATCATGCTTTGAGTCATGTGCTAATGATGAGGCAGAGCAGAGGCAGAGAAGAAAAGAAAAGCAAGCTAATCCTGCACTTTGGACATCCTGCCCCACGTGCCCAAAGGTCTGTGGGTCGAGAATCGGCCTGTTCAATCACATGGGAGAAACTTGTGATGCTGAGTGGACATCATCCTCGAATCGAAGGACAGCTACTACTGCATTGTTTACCCTCTCTGGCACCTCCTCAAAAGATTCAATAAGGTTGGTCAAGCAAGATTTTCCCTTTTGAAATCCACACTGACTATTCATTATTATATTTCTTATTTCTAGATGTTTTTCTATTTTCTCTTTTAGGAAATATTCCATTATGTTTCCTGTCACTGATGTTAAGCTGGCTGGCGTATAATTTCCTGGACATGCATGTGTTCAAATCCCACCCTTGTCATTGGTTTATGAAAATACTTAAATTTATGTAGGAGATTGGATGAGACACTATCAGGTGGCTGGTGTCCATGGAACCAACCCTATGATGTTTTCTCAGTTGAATAAAAATGAATCTTCAATTAAGGCAGAAAGAGGAAAGAGCATGGAAGAGGGAATTAGCACAGTGTTGTATGATCATTGCATACTGACATTATATATTCCCAGGGTAGTTTATTAAAAGTATTATTTAGACAAAGCTTGGTTTAGATAATGAGGTCCAAATTTAGTTAAAACTTATTCAATCACAAAAACATTGCTTTAATTAAAATGGTATTCATGCTGTATTTATCCTTTGCAGTATGAAAAATGTTTCCTGAGCATACCATTTCTGCATTATGGAAAAATCTATCTTAATCCTCCACAGATAAAACATTTAATTTATTTTCCTCTTCTGCTTTCTTTCCTGTTTCTGCTTCGATTGGAGATTCATTTTTATTCAGTTGAGAAAACAGCATAGGGTTGATTCCATAGACACTCACCTCCTGATAGTGCCTAATCCACGTCTCACTTCTTCCTTCACCTACATTTCAGCCAAAATCAATATGCTGTCTCATGTAGTGACCATTGTTGTGTGAGATAAAGTAGTAAATATCAACAGGATACTTGGGCACATCACAACCAAGTTCAACTTCCTGCTCTTCTGACACCTGATTCATGCTCAGTTTCTAGTTCAGCAACAAGGAAACAATCAGGAATAAAAACCTGGTCATTTTTCTCCTGCCTTCCTATGTAAGGGTATTGTGATCAATTACAATGCCCTTAATGCTGCTCTCGTTGAGATCAACTCCTGCAATACAAAAGATGGGCACCATATGGCCTGGATGACACCATCATATGATGCTGCTCTCATGCCCACAAGTCTGTCCTTGGCCTGCTGCAATGTTCTAGTGAAGCTCAACGCGAACTGGAGGAACAGCACCTCATCTTCCGATCAGGGACTTTACAGCCTTCCAGACTTAACATTGAGTTCAACAGCTTCAGACCATGAACTCTCTCCTCCATCCTCACCCCTTTTTGATCCCCTTTTCTCTAATATTTATTTTAAAATTTTTATATATGTTTTTCCCACCTATTTCTATTATTATTATTTTTAAAATTTATTTCCATTCATTGTTTTATCCCCGCCTTTTAGCCTATTTTGATCTTTTCTCCCACACCATCCCTTCCCCCCACTCTACCCACACTAGGGCCATCTGTCACTTGCTCATTCTGCTTTCTACTCTTAATGTCACCAGTAGCACCTCCTTTAACCAGTATCACCAACACCAACACCCCTTCGACCTTTCGTCTATGACACCATTTGCAATCTCTCCTTTGCCTCCACCTGTCACTGGCCTTCCATCCAGCTTCACCCATCTCACCCCCCCTTAAACAGTATATATTTCACCACATTTTTACTTCTCTTTAGTTCTAAAGAAGAGTCATACGGATTTGAAATGTTAACTCTGTCTTTCTCTCCACAGATGCTTTCAGACCTGCTGAGGTTTTCCCGTGGTTTTTGGTTTTGTACCACCATATGAATGATAGATTTTGCCCTCAGAGGAATCTATGAAATATTGTACATACCTAGATTGCTTATCATATTTCTATATAAGTATATTGCAAATATTACATCAATTGATTTCCAAAATAGCTTGCATTTATATAGCACTTATGGCACTTTTAATAGCCTGGTGCTGCTATTTTTAAAGGACATTGAGTGCTAAAAGTAACCATTGTAAAAAGCACACAGTGGAAAATATTGCCGCATAGTACCTCAGTGTCAGTACCAAACTGGAGAACTCTTGGACACCTGTTTAATCAATACTGTGTTACAGACGGGAGGAGATGTGGGACACTTTCCCCTTTTCTCACCTCTTGGCTGACCGCAACAAGATGATAACAAGTTGAAGATTTTTGAGAAGGGTTGTTTTCACACCTTGAATGCTGTAACTTTAAAGAAGACACAAAACAGGCATTTTTGTAAGTTTAAACCAAAAGAAAGGATAAACATGTATTTCTCACAACACCCAAAATGTAATCACAACAAAAGCTCACTTCTCACACACACATACTCACACTCACACACACGATGTAAAATGTACTTAAATAACTTAAAGGGTTTAAGAAGCAGGTCAGTTCTTCAACCAGTTCTTAGAATGATGGTTGAAACATTGCAAGCTTGAAGGATTTTCTCTTGGTTCATTGAAGACAATGGAGGTTGGAAATTTCTGACTTTTTCAGACAAAATTGTGGCTGAGCTCTTGTAGTAACAAATATAATTATAATTAATTATAGCTACAACAATTATAATCCTACAGATAAAACAAATTAACTCCACTTAACTGCCGAGATGATTTCCTTTTCAAGACAGGGTCCAGCCTTGTGCTAAGCAAGAGATAGGTTCCCTCTGGTCTCCCTGTCCCAAGCTGATCCACTGGGCTACTCTTATGGATTAATAAGCTATTGGCATCTCCAGCCAGTTTCAGTCATGTCACAATAACATCGACACAATGAGTTGATGGCAGATGTAATTGACACACAATGGAGAATGAATGATATCCCAACAACATTCTAGCCATGAGTAGCCTCCTGAATGCCTTTATTTGAAATCCCATTTTCATGGGGCCAATAAGCCTAACCGCCATTGTTACTTTAAATCTCTTCATTTGAAATGGAGAGCATCGCCATCAAAACCTGGGAAGGCCATTTCCATATTAATGACTTTCCAGGGTCATGTCCAGCCATGAAGTTAATCCAGCATGTATAAAAACCACAAAAGAAGTCACCTGACTCTCTGGAGTCCATTTTTTGAAGATAATTGTACATGTCAAGCTGCCTTTTAAAAGTAAAGTGTCCACTTCCTAATACATTTTATGGGCATATGATGTGACCGTCACAACTGAATTGCACGATCCAGTCTGCCAATACATACAAACATACAATAGTAGTGAAGTTATTACTGACCATACATTACCCATGGAGTCCAGTGTCATTTTACATTTAAAATGATAGGCCAGTTTAACATACTTGAAGTAACATTTATGCTGGCTAGACTCTAATAGTTAGTGAATAATGGTGTTAGTGTAATCCATTTACAAGAATAAATCATCATTTGCAAATGTGGGACATAGGCTATTAATCAGTTCTATAAACATGCATGATGTGTGTGGGCTGCTAAACTATGTAATTAAGAGAATAAAGTTCTGCTATAAACATGGCAGAAAAAAACAGTTTAACTGGAATGGATGAAACAGCCCTCTTCCTGTAAGGACTCCATCCCATTCTCTCAGTTCCTTCGCCTCTGTTGCATCTGTTCTGATGATGCTACTTTCAAAAACAGTTCCTCTGACATGTCCTCCTTTTTCCTTAACCGAGGTTTTCCACCCACGGTCGTTGACAGGGCCCTCAACCATGTCCGGCCCATCTCCTGCGCATCTGCCCTCACGCCTTCTCCTCCCTCCCAGAAACATGATAGGGTCCCCCTTGTCCTCACTTATCACCACACCACCAGCCTCCGCATTCAAAGGATCATCCTCCAACATTTCTGCCAACTCCAGCATGATGCTACCACCAAACACATCTTCCCTTCACTCCCCCGGCAGCATTCTGTAGGGATCATTCCCTCCCGGACACCCTGGTCCACTCCTCCATCACCCCCTACTCAACCCCCATCTATGGCACCTCCCCATGCCCACGCTAAAGATGCAACACCTGCCCCTTCACTTCCTCTCTCCTCACCGTCCAAGGGCCCAAACACTCCTTTCAAGTGAAGCAGCTTTTCACTTGCATTTCCCCCAACTTAGTCTACTGCTTTCGTTACTCCCAATGTGGTCTCCTCTACATTGGAGAGACCAAACGTAAACTGGGCGACCGCTTTGCAGAACACCTGCGGTCTGTCTGCAAGAATGACCCAAACCTCCCTGTCGCTTGCCATTTTAACACTCCACCCTGCTCTCTTGACCACATGTCTGTCCTTGGCTTGCTGCATTGTTCCAGTGAAGCCCAATGCAAACTGGAGGAACAGCACCTCATCTTCCGACTAGGCACTTTACAGCCTTCCAGACTGAATATTGAATTCAACAACTTTAGATTTGACCTCCTTCCTCCATCCCCACCCCCTTTCTGTTTCTTCCCCCTTCCTTTTGTTTTTTTCCAATAATTTATACAGATTTTTCTTTTCCCACCTATTTCCATTTTTAAATCTTTTATGCCCCCCCACCCCAACTAGAGCTATACCTTGAGTGCCCTACCATCCATTCTTAATTAGCACATTCATTTAGATAATATTACCAACTTCAACACCTGTGTTCTTTTGTTCTTTTGTCTGTGACATCTTTTGATTATCTGCTCCTATCACTGCTTGCTTGTCCCTACAACCACACCACCCCCCTCCACTTCTCTCCCCCACCCCAACTCCCCCCCCCACCCCCGACCTTAAACCAGCTTATATTTCACCCCTTTCCTTGGATTCAACCAGTTCTGCTGAAGGGTCATGAGGACTCGAAACGTCAACTCTTTTCTTCTCCGCCGATGCTGCCAGACATGCTGAGTTTTTCCAGGTAATTCTGTTTTTGTTTTGGATTTCCAGCATCCGCAGTTTTTTGTTTTTATTATATGGATGAAACTGTTGCCAGTTGTGAACTGGGACCATTCGAAACAGCTGAATCCAATTGGTATAGGCAGTCGGATTTCCAAGTTGGAAATAGCTGACACTGATTGCTGAGCAGCCGATGCTGGTTGGAGATAATCATCACCAATCAGCTTTTCCCAGAAGTAAAAGCAGTTGTCACTGATTGTTTTTTTCTCTTATCTTGATTGAGCCCAGCCTATGAACAGTAATTAGTGAACCCACCCCTGTAATAAAGACATTGTGCATCAGCATGATGGTCTGTGCAAGTTTAAAAACCTAGTGAAGAAACTGAAAGGTGCTGACTTGTAGCTGAAAAGGTAACTGTAAGTTTCAAACTTTTATTGGTAAAACACAATTAAATTAAATGTTACATAACAAATAAAGAATTCATCCTCTACACATGGACAGAATTTCAGAATCACTCCAGAATCTCTATTCCACCCAAAAATTGCACCTCTAAGTAAAATCAGAAACAGATCAGTATCCCAAAAGGAAAATATCACACATTTCAAAGTTTTTGAGGCTCAGGTACCAGTGAATTAGCACTAGATAAGTTGTAGTCAGTGCTGTTGTATCGATTTATTTCCACAAGCAGTTGTAGCCACAATTCAGGCGTTGGTCTCAAAATCATTTAAGATTAATTATCTTGCGAACAGTTGGTGTGTACAGGCTGTCGGCTGTATCTCTAAGGCTTGGAAACTTTTGGAGGCGACTATGATTCGATGTTGCTGAGGCTCTAGCTGTTGTTGCCACTAGCGCTCTTGCTGCAATGATGAAAGATCATTAGTGCCATTCTGAGAGGCCATTGGGCCAATGCAAATTCATGCATCCATTTCCTTTTGATGCTGCTTTAGCCATGGGAGATGTAAATAATGTTCAAATAAAAAAGTTACCTGATTCTGAGAGTGCCACGATTTTATTTAATTTTATAGTTTCACATTCTGAGCCTCCAGCAGATCCACCCTATGGCACAGGGCTGCCCTCTTTTCCCCTAGGTTCTTAACTTTCTGGCCCAGGGATGCCCTCTTTTCTTTTAGCCTCCTGATCTTCTTATCCCTCTTTTGAAGTTGTGATTGGTTGGGGGAGGGTTGGAGGACTTTAGACATCCCCCTGTGATCCAGAGGGATTTTCTGCTTCTTCCACCTGCTCCTCAGGCCAGGAAGCTTGCGTCGGTGTCTGAGTCACATGCTGCTTTTGCCCAGCTGCCATTCATTCACTCATAATGTTGGCAAGCTGACTGTCTCGAGCCTCTTCCATTTCGGTAATTTTTTTCTTTTAGAAAGGAAAAAAATAGGCATTTAGGAAGTCACAGCCATCACATGCTTTCATTATAGCTCTCAGAAACTATTTTTTCAAATGAGAATCAAGATATCTGGAGAACATTTACCCTGGCCACAGCTGCTTCCTCCAGTGCCCTCTTTGTTCTCATCAGATCTGTGCCAGGGGACATCATCACCGCTGCTGTCTGTCTCGACAGCGGTGTCGATAACCCTCAGTATCCTTGACTCTCGCACCGCTATCCGACTCTTGATCTCCTGAGGGAGTAAAACATAGGGAAATCAAATTCAGTTTTACAGATGCATTTTAGATTCACTCATCCAGCTCAGGACATCACATTTCCAGGCATGAGCTTTCAATTTAACAACAAATGCTGAGATTTTAAAAAAATGTCCCTGTTGGGGAAGAACCTCGTCTTTGAGATTAAGTTGTGAGCCACATCTGAGGTTTGCAGTAAAGCATTGCATTCGAGGGAGAGAGAGAGAGATGAGAGAGAGACTGAGGGGACAGAGGGAGAGAGGAGAAAGAGAAGGGGAAGAGAGAGGGGTAGAGAGAGGGTTGTAGAGAGAGAGGAGGAGGGAGAAGGGGGAGAGGGAGGGGGAGAGGAGGAGGGGGGAGGAAGAGAGGGGTGTAGAGTAAAGGGTTAACACCAGAAGCACATGATGTTGATGTAACAATGATGTAATGACACATGGCCAAATAACTGAGGCCTGGAGGGAAGGGGAAGTCCAAACTTGTGCAGAGTTCCTAAAATGTACATAGAGCTGTAAATAAACAAGAATGTTTTTAAAAACCAATCTAAATTTGCTTTCTTACGGAAACTAGACAAACCTAAAAGAACCCCACCTAGGCCCTGAACACATGACAAAATGGGGGTGGGGGGTGTGGGAGAGAGGGGAGAGAGAGAGAAAGACAGGGAAGGAAAGAAAGATAGAAGGAGAGAGAGGGTAGAGAAGGGAATAAGAGAGGGGAGAGAGAGGTAGGGAGAGAGGGGGAGAGAGAAAGAGGGGAAGAGGAGGAGAGGCAGAGAGAGAGGGAGAGAGAGGGATGGAGGGGGAGAGAGGGGGCAGAGAGAGGGAGAGGGAGGGGGAGAAAGAGAGGAGAGAGGAGAAAGAGAGGAGAGAAGGGAGAGAGGGTGGAGAGAGGGTGGAGAGGAAGACAGAGGGGGAGAGAGGAAGAGCCAGTTCCCTTGTCAAAGTAACTCACGGGATGTTGAATGAATGTTTAAATAAGGGAATCCTAGTTGTGAATATGCATCCATTTCCTTGGTAGTAAGAGTTTGTACACACTGACCTCAGTACCCTCACCTTCTTCTAATTCCCCAGCTCCTCTGCCAGAGCCCTCATCTGCTCTACTTGGCCCAGTGCAAAAATGCAGAGGCCGCAGTCTGGCCCCAATGTTCCTCAATGACATGTAGCATGAGAAATGAACAGCCTGCCTCCAGCTCCTCAGAGGCAACACAAGGGGCACAATGTAGGAGTATTCACGAATGTAGGGCACTGTATCACCTCTATCACTTCACTCATTCACCATGGTTTCATTTCAGTTCATTTTGTTAATATCCCAATTAAGCAAAATGTAAATGCACAACATTATTGCCAAAAATGTCTCGGGCTGCTTTTATATACCAATACCTTCAATGGAATGTTTACAGAATGAAGGCAGTCCTTACCAGTGACACTGAAGACTGCACGCTGAAGTCCATTTCTCATTGTTGCTATCAGGAGTAAGGGTGTGCCCATGCAAGTCTGGCTGTGGAAAGCTGTTTTCTTATCCATGCCTTCAGATATAGTAGTGGCAGAATTGAGATGCAACTTGCAATATTTTTTTATCCATCAATGGTTGTCTTTAAAGGAAGATCATGATCAGCTTATCAGGTGTACTTCAAGCATGAGTGGGCTGTTGAAGGCAGTTACACGCACGAGTTACACGGTGACTTAAGTGGATTTCCCACATGTCAAGGTGCAATGTATGTTCCAGGGAAACATGTTTGTGTGGTTCCCCCACTACATTTGAAGCCTTTGTCTTCTAGGTGGGGAGACTGTGGTTTCACAGGGAGCTAAGGTGTCTGGCCGCATTGCATGTTGTAGATGTTACACCCTCCTGACACTGGACAGTGGTGGTGGATAGATAATGAATTAAAGAAGCTGTTCTAACACAATTGTGGCATTACTCTGCACAAAATGGAATTGCTGCAATACTGTTGGCAAGTACAATCATATCTGAATGCTGTGGGTCTGAAATCATGCTTCCTACTAGCACTCTGGAGTAGTGGGCATTATTTGACTAGGCACAAGATGGCATTTTCTCCAGCTCATTTGCGGCCACTAACATACATGTGAGCAGTCCAGGTTATGAAGAACTTCTCAAGGTGTACTTGCATGCTATGTTGAGGCCAACGGTTATGATGGTCATGGTTTCAGCCATGTTGATGGCACTGACTTTCAGTGTGTGCTGTTGGTTTTCTCCCCTGATAAGGATGGGCATTTTCCTGAGGAATTGTGGCTTCTATGTTAAAGGTTTATTATGTGGACACTGCACACTGGGACTGGCTGATGTAACTTGTGACCTTTCAAGAGCCGAAGCGAATCTACTTTGGATTAGCAGGCTTCAGGCAATGACCAAAATTTTTAATTCCTCTCTGGCCACAGGGGAGGTGCCAGAGGGCTGGAGAACAGCTAATGTGGTTCCGCTATTTAAGAAGGGTTGTAGAGATAAGCCAGGGAACTACAGGCTAGTGAGTTCCACGTCAGTGGTAGGGAAACTATTGGAGAAAGTTCTGAAGGAGAGTATCTATCTCCACTTGGAGAGGCAAGGTTTGATCAAGGATAGTCAGCATGGCTTTGTCAGATGGAGGTCATGCCTAACAAATTTGATTGAATTTTTTGAGGAGGTGACCAGGTGTGTAGATGATGGTAGGGCAGTTGATGTAGTTTATATGGATTTCAGCAAAGCCTTTGACAAGATCCCACATGGGAGACTTATAAAGCAGGCAAATGCAGGGTAATTGGATAAGGTGGATTCAAAATTGGCTTAGTTGTAGGAGGCAGAGGGTGATGACAGAAGGATGCTTTAGTGACTGGAAGCCAGTGTCCAGTGGCGTACCACAGGGATATGTGCTCAGTCCCCTATTATTTGTCATTTATATAAACGACATAGGTGACTATGTGGGGGGTAGGATTAATAAGTTTGCGGATGACACAAAGATTGGCCGGGTGGTTAACAGTTAGGTTGAGTGTCTTGTGCTACAGGAAAATATAGACGGGATGGTCAAATGGGCAGATAAGTGGTAGATGGAATTTAACCCTGAAAAGTGTGAGTTGATACACTTTGGAAGGAGTAATTTGACAAGGAAGTATTCAATGAACAGCATGGCACTAGGAAGTTCTGAAGAACAAAGGAACCTTGGCATGTGTGTCCATAGATCTCTGAAGGCAGAGAGGCATGTTAGTGGGGTGATGAAAAAGGCATATGGGACACTTGCCTTTATCAATAGAGGCATAGATTATAAAAGTAGGGATGTCATGTTGGAGTTGTATAGAACCTTGGTGAGGCCACAGTTGGAGTACTGTGTGCAGTTCTGGTTGCCACATTATAGGAAGGATGTGATTACACTGGAAGGGGTGCAGAGGAGATTCACCAGGATGTTGCCTGTGATGAAACATTTAAATTATGAAGAGAGGTTGGATAGACTTGGGTTGTTTTCGTTGGAGCAGAGAAGACTGAGGAGGTGTACAAGATTATGAGGGGCATGAAAAGGGTGGATAGGGAGCAGCTGTTCCCCTTAATTGAAGGGTCAGTCACAAGGGGGCATAAGTTCAAGTTGAGGGGCAGGAGGTTAGGGGGAATGTGAGGAAAAACTTTTTTACCCAGAGGGTGGTGAAGGTCTGGAATGCACTGCCTGGGAGGGTGGTGGAGGCAGGATGCCTCACATCCTTTAAAAAGTACCTGATGAGCACTTGGCATGTCATAACATTCAAGGCTATGGGCCAAGTGCTGGTAAATGGAATTAGGTAGGTCGGTCAGGTGTTTCTCATGTGTCGGTGCAGACTCGATGGGCCAAAGGGCCTCTTCTGCACTGTGATTCTGTGACCCCCCTCCTGTAAAGAATCTGTCATGGCTATATGGGCCAGCGCCTCAGCTGGTCTCCCATTGCCACCCTCTTCCTCCTCTTCCATGTAGGGGTCTCCTCTTCCTGCTCCTCATTGTCCTTCTCCTCATATGTTAGAGCTATAGGCCTGACTTTTGCCCTCTTTTACTGTAGGCCCCTCCACTCTGCCATATTGTGGACCATGCAGCATAAAATGACTATTCTGGAGACCCTTGCCGGGGATCACTTTTTTAATCTTCCAGAATGATCAAGGCACCTAAAGTGTACCTTCAAGATGCCAATAACCTGCTCTATTGTATTGTGGATCAGTACGTGGCTGTTGTTGTAGTGCCTTTCAGACTCTGTTTGCAGCCATCTAAAGGGGGTCATCAGCCACCTCCTTAAAGGGTATCTTTGGTCTGCCAGAAATCAACCACGGACCTGTTTTGGCACCTGAAAAGCTGAGGCACTTGCAAATCCCTCAGTATAAAGGAATCATGGCAACCTCCGGGTATTGTGCACATATGTGCAGGAAAACATTGGTGTGGTCACACATCATCTGCATATTCAAGGAGTGGAAGCATTTCCTGTTTATGAAGGTCTCCAGTTGTTGACCTGGTGTCCTGATGGCTACGTGGGTGCAGTTGAAAGCCCCCTGCACTTGAGGGAATCCTACCAAGGTGGTAAACCCCCAGCCCTCTGTGTCTGCAATACCACATCAACGGGGGGTTTATGTGCTCCTCCACTCAAGCAATGAGGGCAACTGTGACTGCCTTGAGGCACCTGTGACTGCCTTGAGGCACCTGTGTGCGGTGGATGCCACAGAGGTCTGGGGCTGACTCCAGAAAAAACCCACAGCATAGAAAATTAGAGCCACTGTGACCTTGGCTGCGATTGAGGTATAAGGATTGGTTGACTATGGTACCAGATTTTGTTGCACTATGATACACATCTCAGGAACCAATTCGCGGGTTACTCTGAGTCTTCTTCTACATTGGTTTTCTTTCATGTCTAGATATGACCTCTGCAGTCGGTATACCTTTATCTCAGGGTTAAACCTTGTTCTCCTTCTGCCTGGTGAACGCTGCACTGCCTCCATTTCCTGGCCTTGTCCCCTCCCTCTGGCCGCATATTGCTCCTGCTCACGTTCTTCTATGGTGTGAACATGCAAAGGTTCCATCCCCATTTTGCAGCTTCTTTGCCACGAAGCACACTCCTCACCTTATCTCGCATACACTCCTTCCTTCCACCTGGATGCTCGAGTCAGGATGGCAAAAGGTATCTTGTAGGGGGTGGTGGTGTGTGTCAGTTTCACCTCTGACTTCTGAGTGGTTTGAATCGCTCCCACTCCCTGGGTTTTAGATCTTGGATTATTTGGGGGTTGTGACAAAGTGCAGCAGACAACTGGTTCTGGTGCAAGAAAAACTGAGTTTATTGAAGTCACAGATGAACTTATAACATTAGGATTACACTGAGATTTTACAGATTTACAAAGTACACTTAGTTAAGAATGGGGAACACATGGCATAATGAGGGAAAAATCACGCAACTAATCCCCTAACCCTTGTCCCACCCCCAAAACCTAACTAAATTGAACTAGGAGAGGTCAGGGATCATGCTCACTAACCCAGGGTTCCTTGACAGTTCGAAATCCAGCCAGGTAAGCCTGTTGCAGTTTTGGGGTATGCTCTTTGTGTCCTCTGGGGCCTGCTGTCCCCACGCAGTCCTGGTCTGTGGAATCTGCAAAGGTTCTTCAGTTGAGTGGAGGATGCGGTTGTGGGTGGTCAATCGTCGTGATGGGCTGCAGTGGCAGCCTTGTTATCTTCGGTTGAGCCTGCCACCCCGTGCCCCTCGCCGTGATGTTGCCTGCGGGCCTGCAAACCTCCAGATCTTCTTGTTTAAACTCTGTTTCAACCGCTCCCAACTGCTCACTGCCCTGTGTCAGCTTTCAAAACTGTTTACCCTTCTGCTAGCTGGTTTCTCCCCCTCTTCGCAACTGACTGGGCCAGTTATACTGTCTTTCCAATTTCTTATCGGAATCCAAATCAAGGTTAGTTCTTTGTTTGACGTTGGTGGGCTCCCCCCAGTGATTGTTGTCTCGTTGTTTTTAATGGGCTCGCATGATGTTTATCATTGCCTTCCTGACTAGTAACAAGTTTTGAACTGAAAGCCATTGTATGTGTGGAGTATTGATTGGTTTGCATAATTGAATTGATTGTGCCTTCCTGCCTTAGTCGTTAGTAACGATTATTTATGCAAGATTTTGATGGGTTTCAGTTTCGTGTGAGGTGATGTCTTTCTCTGGGTTGATTGTATTAAAGGGAAGAATGCGTATTCTGTCTCCTCTCATTGTCTGGTTTCAGGTAAAACAATCCACACTGCACTCAACATTCCCGGGCATGTGCAGCCCCAGGCCTTAATGGGCCCAGCTTCCTGTCTGCAGGGTTTTACACTTAACTCAGCAGTTTAAAAGTCCAAAAGTCATATCCTTGTTGATGATATGAAAAATGTGGGAATTTTGAGAACCCTTCAGTCAGCCCTTCTAAGGCCACAGGCTCCACCCTCCAGCTCCCTTGGGTGTCAGCCACACATCTGTGTTTGAAATTGTTGAGCTTCTGCAGCACTTTTGCTGAAATACTTTAAGCTCTCCAAAAGGCTACCTGAGCTCTAATGAATTCTGCTAGGTTTACACCTTTTGCTCAAAGTTGTAAATCTCATGAGTTGTGTTCTGGAAATCTCAGTGGTAAACGTCACTTCTGATTGAAGGCAGTGGCAATTATCAATTTGCCCCTGCATCTATGAACAGCACATGTGTGAAATCCGTTCTGCCCCCAATAACTCCCAACCTCACCGAAATTGGTGGGTGCCAGATATGGGGGCGGGACTTCTGAATTTGGTCCCCAGCACCATTTTGGATAAGGCTTGGAGCCAGACTCTGTGAAAATCTGGGCCAAAATCAGAGCACAAAAACGCTTCTGAGTGCACCAATTTGGGACTTTCTAGTGGAGGGTAGCCGAGTATCACTTTAGTGTAATAGAAATCCAATGGGGTGTCAAGCTTAGTTTACAAAATACTTTATTAATCTATTGGGTCTCCTGGATGCCTTTAAACCTTTTTTGAATCACACTTTCCTTTTGCTTTAACATTTAAATTATTTTGTTTTTGCATGTACCCAGGCTGTGCACAGATCTCTCCTAAACAAGATAGTTAAAGTTCCAGTCAGGCAGGTTAGTGGATGAGCATGCAGCAGGTACTCTTCAGACTGTCAGTGACCTCAGTTGCTGAAGCAAGAAAATCACCCTTTTTGGGATGTACCATTTGAAGCATTATACACAGCCATTGTTCTTTCATACACTTTTATTGTGTCAAAGCTCAATGGTACATTTTTCTTGAAGCTGGGAATGGTGGCTGAGGAACAGGAAACAGCTGCTGAGGCATTCATACCAAGGTGCTTCTCCGCTGTTAGGGGATGTCTCAGTGGGTTGAACAGCAATGGATGTACAGGGTAGCATTGTTCTCCTTAAAGCTATCGCCCTGGTACTTCTTCAGATAATAAGACTTGCATGCCCTTTGAGCACCCATGTCCGCAGCCTTGATGGCAGCAGTCTGAACATGCATGACACCAAGCTGGGCTTGCATGACAAGAATCATAAACCTCATGACCTCAGTCTGAACTTGTACAACAACATTCTGATATTGGGTGGCTTCTGCCTGCTCTGCAATGGAAGCTGCAACATTGGCCATCAGGCACTAAATCACAGCTGGTGTGCAAGTATCACTGTGGAGTTGGCCACCACTTCCTCGCTGGAAAGAATGCGCTCCAATCAGGCAAAAAGCCTGTGCCAAGTTGGACCCAGACTCATCCATACTCAATGATAGTGACAAAAGGCTTTGTGATAGGCCTGCCAATGCATCAAGCATCTCTGTGTGCATCCTCATCAGTGACCTCCTGTACTCCACTCCATCTACGGTTACTGCAGCAGAACTCATCGGTGACCTCACCCTTCAGGAGCTGACACACATGCTATTCTTTCTACCTGGCCTGACTGAAATTAGTGACTCGCCATGTGCTGATTCCCACCTCTATTCCAGCCTCTAAAAAAAAACAAACCACCAGTATCTGAGCTGGTGGCTGCAAGTGTCAGATCCAGTGATGGTGTTTCTTCATCAGATGTCTGCTCTTGCTTGTGATCTTCAGGGCAAGGGTGCATTGGGAAGGTGCCAGGTCTTGAGTATCTGAAAGCGTAAATGGTGGAGTGTAGGAATTGGGGTGATGTAAGGCGGGTGTTGGGTAGAAAGCAAGAGGTCCATGTTCACACATTCTGCATCTTCTTGGAAGATAGCAGCATGATGAGGATGAAGATGAATTTAATAAGGGAGATAAGGCAGGAACATGCCATCATCCTGGATGTGCTCAGTGATAAAGGAAAGGAGGGAGGTAGATAGGGAAGAAGGGGGAGGGGAAGGAAGGGAGATAGGGAGGAAGGAAGGTCCAAAGCACTGCACAGCCAGTGCAGTGTATTCTGTTGTGTAGTCATTGCTGTAATAAAGAAAATGCTGCAGCCAATTTGTGCACAGAAAACTCCCACAAAGAACATTATTATAATGACCTGATAATTGTTTCACAGATGTTGATTGAGAGATTAAATATTGGTCAGAACCGCAGGGATAGCTCTCTTACTCTGCCTTGAAATTTTGCCATGAGAGGGCAGTTGGGCATTGGTTTAACATCGTATTCAAAATGCAGCAGAGCCCCCTCAGTATTGACTTGGATGTCTTCACCCGTGTATGTTTTTAATTGGGCAGTTGTTTCTTCCAAATTTAATTGATGCTATTTGAAGGTAAGTTCTGCAATTACTGTAGTGGAAGATCCTATGTCCACTTACATTCTAACAGGTCTGCCATTCACTTTCACTGTTACATAACCTTCAAGTTATATAATGAATAAATATCTTAATCTGTTGCTTCAGGCCCTTCTACATTGTAGATCTCACTAGTTTTTTTCTTTTGTTTAAAAGTCTGCTTGACTCTTTCCTTTCACCATCTCATTATGTGACCATTTTTATGACAATAAATACATTTTTTTTAAAGTACCAATCGTTAAAGGATTGTTTTTTTCCACCTCTATTGATATTGCTCTTTGTTTTCACTGCTAAGTCCTTTTTTTCTCATTTTCCTGCAAGCGGGGGAAGTTTCCGCCTCTCAGTAGAGTATTACATTTTTGCGCTCTTTTTGGCTGGGGCTTCCCGCTCAATGTGGAGGATGGCGATATTTTGTGCACCCTGTATGGCTTTCAAATCTCTAACTGCGCTTTCAATCACTTCTTAATCGTGTCCTCATTCACACCACACACTAAACGATCTCTAAGCATATCATTTAAGGATGTAGCAAAATCACAAAGCTCCGTTCATTTCTTCAAGCTTTCCACATAGCTTGCAATTGTCTCCCCTGGGTCTCTAATTCTTGAATTAAACTTGAACCTTTGCATCGTCATTGATGGCTTTGGTTGGCCCTGTACCATGTCCACTAATTCCTCAAAGTTTCTTGAGTCTGGGGCGTTGAGTGCCATCAAATTTTGAATCAAGCCATAAGTCTTATTGCCATATGTACTTAAGAGGATTGCCTGCCTCTTCTCTGCCCCCATAACCTCATTTTCTTGGAAAAGGAATGAGAGACGCTCAATATAGTGGGACCAATCGTCCGTTGCTGGATCGAAAGGATCAATTCTTCTGAATTGCGGCATGCTGTGAGGGAGTTATTTCGATGATTTGAATGGAACTTCTGCTTACAATTGCTGTGCGAGGTACAGTGTCGATTTCGTTTCTCTTGCTTGCTTCTGTTTAACTTGATTAGTCCTTGTTGCCAGTTTGTTGGATTCTAGTCACCTGTTTGTTGGAGCCTGTTCATACCTTTATTGTAAGTAATGGCCGATTTGGTACTAATGGTAGAGTTGAGTAGCAGACACTTCATAGGTAAAAACTCTGTGTTTATTTATAAAGGTACTCAGTAGCAACTAAACATGTGCTTACACTTCAGACGCTATCTCCACACTCTGTTACTAGCTACTGACTACAGATTACTAACTACAGAGGTCGCCTGCACTACTGCTATTGGATACTAAGATCATGTGATCTTCCATTATAACATTCTTCTTAAAGGTATATTACACATCAGATTACCACAACAGAACTCAACCAAAGTCTCGAAAATGTTTGTGGTTTGCTGCATGTTTCCTAATTTTGCAGTTTGGGGGGCATTACCTTGCAGTAGGGCAAGAAGTGACCCCGAAAAAGGCCACAGATAAACCAGACCAAAAGCAAAGTCAACAGATTTTCTGCCACCTCTTGAAAAATAATCTTTTCATCACTTAGGGCAAAGATGCCTCTTCAACTAATTTATCTAAAAGGTGAATGCCACTCCCTGATCAAGTTGTCCTGACCTAATGCACCACCACAATATATGGTGAGTTTTCACTATCCTTCATTCACTATCAATGCATAACCATTGCTGTACAAAAAGCAATGATCCTCTAAGAAAACACTAGCACCAATACATTTTGCAACTACGTCCAAATCATTGTGCGCCAGCACACAACAGATGAAGATTTAGTGGGATTGAGCTCTACTTCCCTCCAAAATCTGAAACTGAACGTAAGTGAAGACTGATCATAAAATGTGTTTATTATTTTTATTTCACTGATTTGCCTCTAAACATGTGACTGGAGTGCTTCCAGCATTGCCAGCTGTAGCTTCTTTCAGTCAGCATGAAGGAGATAACCAGAAACCTTGGGTGTTTGCAATGTCAGGTTTATTTTTAAAATTGAACAATTGCTGGCACTGCTTCTGGTTATTCACTGCGGTGGTATACAAGCCACCCCACATGCCACTATTAACACCATTCTACTCCATGCCTTCTGCTTCCCTTTAGTGGCCGCTCACTCAGCCACTGCACTATTGTCCTCTGGAATTCATGCCTACTTCTTTCCAACTGAAAATTGCTTTGATCCATCAACCTTTCAAGTGAGTATTAGTGAAAAGCAAGATGTTGTTGTAAACTAAAGCATTAGGCAGTTATGAATTTACTTTTTCAAAATTCACAGTACATGCTGCTCTACCTGGGTTTAAATTCAATTTGATGTCAATTGTGGGGCAGATTTACCTCCATTACGTTACAGATACACTTGATATTTCACCAAATACTCTAAGCAAGCAATTCCTTTTGCTCAAGCACAATTGAGAAAACTCAGCCCAAGTGGAGCCCACTCAAACAAAGAATCCATTTGGCGTCAAAAGTAATTGCATATCCAGGCCATGCTGTGCTTTTCCCATTTTTCACATTGTTGCTGCTCAACCAGTTCTATTCCAGCTCCAATGAATGCAACGATTAACAGTTTGTCTTATCAGGATTCCAGCGGTGTTCTATACTTTGAACTTGTTATTGCCTCCTGCACAGTGTCCTTGGGAAACCACCCTGTCAGAATATCACAGGGGAGTCAAACTGCTGCTCCAGCATAGTCTTGACTGTTTAGTCAGCTATGATATTTGATTGCCATATTGAATGTAAAACATAACAGGAGCTGGAGTAAGCTATACAGCCCCTCAGGCATACTGTGCCTTTCAATAAGATCATGGCTGATCTACCTCTGTTATACCTTCTTCCACTATCCCCAAGTCCCTTGATTCTTTAGTATCCAAAAACCTGTCAATCTCTGATGTGAATCTACTTATATGTACTCTGCAGCACAAGAGTGCTTCAATTTAATCTTAGAATTCAGAGAAAGTATTGGGCAGTAGGTTGGGAATGTCAGGCAGGAAGCAGTATCAGTTTGAGAGATTCAGGTGGCAGCAGAAGCAGGTCAGCAGAGCAGGTAAAACATCAGCAGCAATTTGTCTCTGTTGTGAGATTCCAAAATGTAACAGGTGAGTTAGGGAGACTTCACAGACTGCAGCTTTGCTAAGGATAGGGCATTCACTGTTTTGCTTATTAAAATCACAGAATCAAAGAACCTTTACAGTGCAGAAGGAGGCCATTTGGCCAACCAGGTCTGCACTGGCTCTGAAAGAGCATTCTACCTAGTCCTACTCCCCTGCCTTATCCCCATAACCTTGCACATTCTTGCTTTTCAAATAGCAATTCAAATTCTTTTTGAATGCCTTGATTGAACCTGCCTCCACCACCCTCTCATAAAGTTTGTTCCAAACTCCTCACATCACTCCTACTCCTTTTGCCAATTATTTTGAATCTGTGCCTTCTTGTTCTTGATGCTCTCTTGAGTGGGAACAGTTTTTCACAATTTAACCCATCCATACCCCTCAGGATCTTGAATACCTCTATCAAGTCTCTTCTCAGCCTTCTTTCTCCAAGGAGAACAGTTCCAACCTCTCCAATCTGCCCTCTTAGCTACAGTTCTTGATCCCTGGAATCATTCATGTGAATTTCCTCTGTATTCTCTCCAATGATTTCACACCCTTCCTCAAGTATGATGCCCAGAGCTGGATGCAATGCTCCAGATGAGGCCTAACTAGTGTCTTATACAAATTCAACATGACCTTTCATACTCTTGTATTCAATGCCCCTATTAATAAAGCCTAAGATACTATAAGCTTTATTAATTGCTCTCTCAACATGCCCTGCCATCTTTGATGACTTATATTCACATACACTGAGGTCCCTCTGTTCCTGCACCTCCTTTAGAGTTTCTCTCTTTATTTTGTACTGTCTCAGCATATTTTTCCTGACAAAATGAATCACCTCACAATTCTCTGCATTGACCTTCATCAGCCACTTGTCTGCCCAATCTACTGACATGCCTATGTCCTTTTGAAGTTCAAGACTATCCTCATCACAGCAGACAATGTTTCCAATCTTCAGATCATCTTCAAATTTTGAAATCATGCCCTGAACACTACAGTCTAGCCTATTAATATATATTAGAAGAGCAAGGGTCCCAACACTGACCCCTGGGGAACTCTACAACAAACCTTCCTCCAATCTGAAAAACAACCATTTATATCACTATTCTCTGTTTCCTGTCACTCAGCCAATTCTTATGTAAACACCTACTTTCCCTTTTATTCCATGAGCTAGAATTTTTCTCACCAGAAAAATTGTTGTGTGGCACTGTGTCAAGTGCCTTTTGAAAATGCATATACACCACAGCAACAGCATTGCTTTTATCAACTTACTCTGTTATCTCCTCAAAATACTCCAGCAAGTTAGTTAAGCATGATTTTCTCTTGATGAGTCCATGCTGGCTTTCCTTAATTATCCTGTACTTGTCTAACTGACTATTGATTTTGTCCCGAACTATAGTTTCCAGAGGTTTCCCTACCACTAAAGTCAGGCTGACTTGTCTGTAGTTGCTGGCTTTATCCTTGGACCACTTTTTGAACAAGGGTATAACATTTGCCGTTCTCCAGTCCTCTGGTACCTCCCCTGTGTCTAAGAAAGACTGGAATATTATCACTAGTGCCTCTACAATTTCCACTCTCACTTTCCTCAGCACCCTTGGATGCATCTCATCTGGTCCGGGCACCTTATCAATTTTAAGTAAAGATAGCTGTTCTAACACATCCTCTTCCTCAATTGTAAATTCTTCTAGTGTACCAGTTACCTCCTTTCTCACCTCATGTCAAACATTTTCAGATCTGGAAATCATTGAAGTTATCCAAAAGGGATTTGTGCAGTGAAGTTTTATTCTTTTAAGGGAACTGTTCACTTATCAGGTATTCATTTAAATGGACTTCATTATCTGCTTGTCACAGTTTCTTCTATTCACAAGAATAAATCCAACCAAAGGACAGGCACAGTCATCTTAACTCAGTACAGATTCATTAAAAAGGGCAGGATGGCAAAGAGCTGCAATGCTAACTTGGGAACAGCTTGGGAAAAGTTTTACTGACTTTTGAATTGAGCCATGTCTGATATTGAGTTTTATGTAACATGGAGAGATCTTAGCAAGGCTTTGACAACCCTAAATAACAGACCAGTCAGAAAAGTAGAAACCCATGGGACTCAAGAGAAAGTGACAGCTTGGATTCAAATTTGGCTCAGTGGTAGGAAGCAAACACTTTCCTTTATTAGACATAGAATATAAGAGTGGGGAGGTTATACTGGAACTGTATCAAACACTGGTTGGACCAGAGCTAAAGTGCTGCATACAGTTCTGGTCACTGCATTGTAGGAAGGAAGTGAGAAGATACAGAGGATATTTATGAGGATGCTGCCAGGAATAGAAAATCTTAGCAATGAGGAAAGATTAGATAGATTGGGATTTTTACTTTGGAACATAGGAATCTGAGGGGATATTTAATTAAGGTGAATAAAATTATGAAGGGCCTAGATAGGGTGGATGCGAAGGATCTTAGCAGAGAGGTCAGTAATCAGGGAGCACAGATGTAAAGCAACTTAAAAAAACACTTGAATATGCACTTGAAGTACCATAACCTTCAAGGGTACTGCACAGAGCTGGAAAGAATTGGGTTGGATAACTCCTTTTCAGCTGACACAAGCATGATGGGCAGAATGGCCTCCTGTGCAGTAAATTTTCCAACTCTCTGTTTCGATGTTCTCAGTATAACTAGATGTAAAGCAGACAACTAGCCAGAGTGTCATTTGATGATGGAAAGGAACTGATTGGAAGTAGTCTTCATAGATTTAATCTACTTCACAGAGCAACCATCCTATCAGGTTATGTTAGCAGCATTGATGGTAATCATTGTGGAATATGTAGCTCAGAATGTCCCACTGTCCCAGATGCTGGTGGTGGGGGACCGGATATGACAATTAAGAGAGCAGATAAGATATATTAATGAATGAGGGAAAAAATTGGAAAACTTCTGAATTGTTGCATAATACATTGTTACTAATTTTTGAATGACAAATTCTGCTTTCACCTACCCACAGCCTTCAACGGCCCTGTGTCCCCAAAAATTAAATTACCCCGACCTATTTGAGGAAATTCATAGGAACTGCAACATAATTATGGTGGTTAATGCATGCGTTGAAGTACGATATTGGGGTTTAAGAGCTTTGGCTAAACTGACAGAGGAGTGATCCTTAAAAACCCCAAATTTGGACGAAGTAACTTCACAATTTATGTGTACAATTAGTTTGCCAGAGCTCACTGCTTTCTGAGGAGACAGTGGAGAATTTATTGGTTTTAAATTGAAAACCTGCCTTGGAACCATGGAGCACATAAGTTCAATCAATCATTTTCAGAATCTCCCCTGCTGACTGATGCTGAAAATACAGTAACAATGGAGTGTAGAACCAGCAGTGAAAACCAATCATCTGGAGAAGTGCTTGTGTGATTGCTTTGGCCTGCCAAATTAGTTGGTTTCTCAAAAGGTGGACATGGCAACATACAAAGCTGGGTATTTGGGTTGCATACTCTATTAGCACATTTGCTTTGTATACCTGAGATCTTGGTTTGAAGTTAATACTGGTAGTAGGAATTAAGGTGCCTCTTTCCTTTGTTTGCCATTAAAAGACCTGCAAGGAGAAATTATGGTTTCCCAAGCCAGAAATTCTTTAACAGAGGCCAGTTTGGGAGTTGCATTAATAGGCACTAGGCAAAATGAGTCCAAGGACATTTTCATGATAACAATATTTTTGAACAGCTTCAGCTGAGCAAACTGGAACAGTACTTGTAAAACTATTAAAAAAATGTTGATCTTCAACTTGATTTCAACCGAGATTTCCGGTCTAATATGATCCAAAATGGATCATTGGGCAAGTATACTTGCAACGATGAGTCAAATACCTGATCCAATTTCATTCAGAGTGATTTCAATAATGAAAAGAGAAATGGGACAAAATATTTCTCTGTGAAGCATTGCTTCCAGTTTTCTTGTGCTGCCAATCACACAAACAGTTATTCTGCACCCCATTTCTACATTTTATTAATACCTTTAGGAGATAATATGACACAGCCAATGGTAAAGGCTGAGTTGTTCAAATCCCAGAGGGAAACTTGAAACAACTGTCAAAACACCTTTTTGCAATTTGTACGTTTCGAGATGCAAGATTTAAATTCAGTAGTTATAAGGCTACCAAGTCTCAAGAGATTTTTATAAAACTAAATTAAACATTTATTAATACAGGAAAACTTGTAAACACATGCATACATCTACAAAATTACTACACAATAACTACAAAAATTCCCTAATTAATCTGACTCTCAGTTACACCACCATAAAAGCAACAGTAAATTGCAGATTTAAACAGACAACTGGCAAAGCACACCCTGGACAGTCGCATTCAAAATGAGTTTCTTTCAGCTCTGGGTCCTTGCAGAAAGCAGCTAAAGGGCTTACAGGCTGGAGGTTTCTCACACTTGTTGAATCTTAAAATGCCTCTCCCTTACACACAATCTCCTTTCTCCTTTATAGATATCTTTCTCTTTGAATGCAAATTTTCCATTGTATCACTAGGCTTTTAACTTAACCTCTTCTAACAATAACATCCTTCCATCCCGTCAATTTTATTAATAAACTAAAAAAAAACACATTGCTTGACATTTTCTAGCTAGGTGTAAGATTTCACCCCCAATCTTGAATGATTTCTTTTAACAAATTTACACTTTACCTTCCACCCTACTTACAACTAATTAACATCTCAAAACCATTATGCATCAAAGCACCCAGGCTAGCTGGCTTTAATCTAATTAAAACCCACACAGGCAGACATGTAGATGCAGATCCCACTAGAGCTCTGTTTTCAACAATAATTTCCAGTAACATTATAGACATTAATATCTCTTCATGACAGATGATCAGACACAATTGGCGCAAAATGGAGCATGAGCAAGAAAGCTGGTGTTATATTTCAAATGTATTTCAGGGATGGGGGAGGGTTCAACCCCTGTCGACCATTTATTCAGCGGACAAGCCTTAGAAACCCAAAGAAAATGATGTAAACCACAGAACCAAACTCCATAGTCAAATGACTTGTATATTTTCATTTGAAATGGTAGTTGTAAACAGTTTTAAGGAGTTTGACATTTGTCTCCTGCCCTTAATGATTATTAAATCTATTTCGTTCATTCTTTCAAGTTTCTTTAGTGCCACATGCAATGGAATGTAATCTTAGGGTCATGGGATCTTATAGCATCGAAGGAGGCCATTCAGCCATCATGTTTGTGCCAGCTTTTTAAAAGAGGTATCAATTAGCTACATTGCCTTGCTATTTCTCCTTCACACTGCAAAATTTCCCTTTCAAATATATATCCAATTCCCCAATTGAAAGTTACCATTGAACTCTTGATAATCTTGGTGAATAATTGTTCATCTTCCGCAAAAAAAATCTTTAACATCTGGGAATCTGGCTTTTTAATCTTCTATGTTAAGAGGGTCCTCCTATCCAACATCATCTTGATGATGACATGGGCAATGCTCCATTTTCCAAGGCATTTCTGTGAAATTAAATTGAAACAAAAGAAGCTTTTTAACAAGCATCTGTAAGTGAATTATTAGCTTCTCTTTTCAAGAAAAAAAGCATTAACCTCCCTGGATTCTTTTATGCAAAAAATAAATCTGTGGACGAAGAAAGGTTCAAGTGGTTCCTGGACAGGTTTCACCAATAGGTATGTTAAAATGCATTATTACTTTTCTAGGCTCATAGGCACAAGCAAAAATGTTGATATTGAGATACCATGTGATGTATAGAAATAATCCATGTGCTGTTAGCCTCTGCATCACAGTCTTGAGTACTGTTTGTTACTAATGTACTTTGTGATCTTAAAAATGGCTGACTGTTTATAGTTGTGTTACTGGTTCTCCAAGAAATGTTTTGCCTGGATGGAGATTTCTAGAAATTCTAATTTGTTATCCTTGATACGTTTAAGTGTTTAGAAAACAGACTAGACAGGAAAGGAGGTTGAATGACTTTAAATTTCAAGAAAGGCAGGGGCTGGGATTTTCTGTGCCCACTGGTGTTGGACGTGTTTGGTGGCGTGAGCAGACAAAATGGCAGGAAGTCCAAAAATCGGTTTCACGAGGTAGTGAAACTAGTTGGCAATCGTCTGCTCCGCCTGCTGATGGTGGGCCATGTTCCCCACCATCAGACATCAGGAACCTCATTGTAATACATCAGCATATCATTGTAAGACCAACCCGCCAGACTCATCCCTCCCCCCACTGGATTGTCTGCCTATGTCAGCGGGAAAACACACCAACGTGTTTCACAACAGCATATATAAGGTGTGCATTTGATGGGCTGCACTTCACTCGGGACGTCAAGGTTTGTTTGCCTACCTTGCTTAGGTCAGCACTCAGTCAACAGCACTAGGCTTCACACACAACACCACATCACTTTTAGGGGGCTCAGGGGCAGGTCTCTACCTATCAGATCAGCAATATGTGGGTGGCTTTTCAGCAGCTGCAGGGCAAGGTCTTGCTTGGCAAAGGGGGAGACGTGGCTTCAGGTAACAGGAGAGGCTGAAGAACGAGAGCTGTACTGGGGAAGGCGGGTATCCCAGGGTGTGTGTGGAAGCACATGTTGATCTGTGCAAATGGCCTCAAGATGGTGAGGGCTGAGGAGGTAGTCTCCAGAGGAGATGAGGCCAGATGGACATGTGAGGGTATGTGTGTGAGAATGGGTGGTGATGTCCCTTGAGCTGGCAATGAGTGAGACGCCAGTGAATGTGTGATGGGCTCAAGTGTGTGAGTTTAGAGTGATGAGATCGTTTCCAGACCCTGGCTGCACAGGTGAGATCATTCATCCTCTATCTGCATTGGATGGCCAACCTCTTCAGTGCAGCATTGGCACTGATCACCACTGTCAACACCTACCAAGCCAGAGTGGTAATGTAGTCTGTGGCCAAAGCTGGGGTAGAGGACATCACAGTGGGCCTCCAAGGCATCCAAAAGGTGCTCAAGGGCTGCAGTCTGCTTGTCTTTTGAGGCCATGGGCTGAATTTTCTGATTGGCAGGGGGGGTGAAGCAGGAGCTGGCGCGGGCAGGCGCGGACCAGATCGTCCGCAACTGGGTTCATGCTGCCATTTTACGCAGGCAGGCCTTTGCAATGCTGCTCATAATGTCAAGAGGAAGAGCTCACCAGAGGGTAGGCCAGTGGAGCAGGCGAGGCTGGAGGGTAGGCCAATGGGGGCCAGTGTGCCCCTCGTTTCTCGGATGATTGCCTTGCTGCCTTCCTCAAGGAGGCAGCAGCATGGTGGGAGCTGCTGGTTCTCCAGGATGGGAGTAGGAGGCCCCCCCACATGACGAAACGTGCCTGGGAGGAGATAGCAGGGGTGGTGAGCTCCCGCGACGTGGAGCGGCGCACCTGGATCCAGTGTCACAAGCGCTTCAATGACTTGTTGAGCTCTGGCAGAGTGAGCACCATGTCAGCACTGGTCATGTAACCCAGCAGTTTGGCTTACCCCCCTGCTCCCACCACCCCCCCACCCAAGTCTAAGTGCAGGGACTGCATTGAATAGTTGACAGCATTTGTCCTTTGCTGGGTGGGCCAGCAGATACTGCCCATGCTGAGGGCAGCCTGAGAGAGTGATGAAGAGATGGATATTGCTCGCGCAGCATGTGTTACATTGAGTCCCACATGACTGGTTTGGGGGCAACTTGGAGGAGCTGCACCTAAGCGCTGTGTTTGAACTCCAGGACATGTCGAAGTCAGGGTACTGACATGCTGGGAGGGGAGCTTCAAGGTGGCGTTGGCAATGAACCATCTGCTGTGCTTTGCACTCCACGTGCTCACGCCTCCTTGCTATGGAAGGGTATAGCGTGCAGTGCCTAATGTGATGTACGCAGCACAGGGGCGGTGGGAGGTGGGGAGCAGGCCTAGCATCTTTGTGTGAGTGTTCAGCAGCAGCAGGGTGAGGAAACACGGGAGCCCTGATATGTCTCACTCTGGCTGGGGTGGGCCATGCACGAACAGGTTCCATGTGCAATTTTCACTAATCAATGCTGGTCTTTCGTTTTCAGGAGAAGAATGCTCATAACGTGGCAGAGCATGTGAAGATTGGCAATGGCCAGGCGCAGTTAGCCATTCTTAGTCGCTTCTAGGAGGAACCGGGACCTGGAGAGGCGCCATGCGCCAAGGCCCACTGGTGTCAGTGAGGCTGGGGTGCCACGACCAGGTATTTATGCCCAACAGTGAGATCAGCATTGATCTCCCAACAGCTGTAGACTGCTGAATGTTAATTGATTTAACTTTGCAACATGGCTTGACCATTGGTGATGGATGGTTGAACGCATAATGGTCCGGGGGACAGGGATGCACTTTGACGTTGTCTCCACGTTAACTGATCCACTATCCTTGTTCTTCCTTTCAGCATCATCAGAGCACAGCTGAGTGAAGGAGCAGCAGATGCCCCCTCTCACACCTGAGGGGCATGAAGACTCAATAGTGTCACACCATTTCTCCAAGGCAGGCACCAGCACAGATACCAGCACCTTGGTGGGAATTCAAACATCGGCTAGTGTCCCGGGGCACAATGGTGAGGGCACTTCACAGTCCCTGGAGGAGCCGGCAGAGACAGGGAGTGCCCATGGCGTCAGCAGTCAGTGGACTGCAGGAGACCAGGCACATGCTCAGTCGGTGCCTAATGATGTGCCTCTGGTCATCCGTGATGCAGCAAGTGCAGGAAATGCGGCCGGGTGTGGGGAGTATCTTGAGGAGGTAAATGAGGCTATGCTTGACTTGTCTCCGTGGTGGAGGAGTCTACACGGACGATCGCCGAAGCAATGAGCCACATGTCCGAGCGCCATGTGTCCTCCATGGAGAGAGTGGGAGAGTGGCGACTCTTGTGGAGAGGCTACTCCAGGAGACCCATCAGGGCTTCCTGGGGATGCGCTTTGACCAGCAAGCCCTCACATCGACATTGACCTCAGCTGGTCAGTGCCAGTGTGGGAGATGGTTTGGGCATCAACATCCCCAACTTGGTGCCCATCCATCCACGGTGAGCAGGGAGGTCAGGAGCGACCTCACGTCAGTGCAGCAGCTGTCTGGCATCTCTGCGGGCACCTCTCAGGGCACTCCGGAGGAGGGCGGCAGCTCCTCCGCCCCTCTGACTGCAGCACCCGGTGAGGTTGTGACGACTGGGGAGAAGCCAACTGTGGAACTGGCAACTCCCTCCCAGGCAGGGCCATCACAGGCTCCACGGGCCAGAGGACGCCCGCCAAGGTCATCGAGACCAATAGGACAGCAGAGTCAGCAGGCTGTCTCAGACGCCACTCCGAGCGATGGGGCAGCACCAAGACATAGCACTCGAGTGATGGGGCAGCACCAAGACATAGCTCCCGAAAACAAAAAGATACGGCACCTTAGGCACACCATGGGTTTTTCACTGATGCTTTTGTGTTGGCCTGAGATGAGGTCCTTATGATTTGCTTTGTTTGGTAACACTATTTTTTGGAATAAGCCAGTTTCCTTGACAGAATAAATTCAGATATGTCACCATGACTGAGTGTGCCTTTTTCCTTCTGCATGTGTATGGTTCCCAAAGCTGTAATGAGTGCTTTGTTGGACATTCAGTTTTATTACCAAGGCCCTTAGTGACTGTTCCTAACTTGGCAGATTTTGCACTTAGGTGTCGAGTATCGAGCTGACAGCCCAGGCTTGTCCTGGTGGTCCATCTGTGTTGTGCTAGCTGAAGGTTCATTGGATTAAAGCCCTCCAGGTGTCCCTGCCTCCCTGGAGTATGCCTGGATCAGCATTTCCCTGTGCGTGCTCTTCCTCGGACTCACTGCTGGACTCATCGTGGGCAGTGGCATCCACTGCAACGACATCTTCATCGTCCACTGTGTCTCCCTTTTCCAGTGCAAGATTGTGCAGAGTGCAGCATGTAACCACTATCAGTGACACATGATCTGGGGGATACAGGCATGTGCCCCCTGACTGGTCCTGGCATTGGAAGTGCATCTTGAGAAGACCGATGGTTCTCTCCACCACGGCCCTTGTGGAGGTGTGGCTTCTAATGTACTGCTGCTCAGCTTCTGTTCTTGGATGGCGGAGAGGCGTCATGAGCCACCTTCTGAGGGGATAGCCCTTGTCACCCAGCAGCCATCCATCAGGCTGGGCTGGAGCACTGAAGAGCCTCGGCACCTGGGAGTGTCTGAGGATGTAGGCATCATGGGAGCTGCCTGGGTGCCTTGCACAGACTTGTAAAATGTGTGTCCTGTGGTCACACACTATCTGCACATTCATGGAGTGGAAGCCCTTCCTGTTGACGAAGGCACCGGACTCACCTGCTGGCGCTTTGATGGCCACATGTGTACAGTCTATTGCACCCTGGATGCGGGGGAAGCCATCAATGGCCGCGAAGCCTCTGGCTCGCTGTGTCTGGCTGGCCTCTACCCAGCGGTAGTGGATGAAGGTCAATGCATGCCTGAACAGAGCTTCTGTCACCTGCTTGATACAAGTGTGTACAGCTGATTGGGAGACACCACAAAGATCACCGACCGAACCCTGGAAGGAGTCAGAGGCATAGAAGTTGAGGGCAGCTGTGACCTTCAGAGCCACTGGCATGGGGTGTCCTCCCACACAGTTGGCAGAGATCTCAGGGCCTATCATCTGACAGATGGAGGTGACTGTCTCCCTTGAGAGATGGAGCCTCCTTCGGCACAGCACCTCAGACATATTGAGGTAACTTCTTCGCCACCTGTATACCCTGGCAGCAGGATAGTGGCGTCTTCTGCGGCCCCTTCCGCCCTGGACCACCTCTTGGCCCTGCGCCCCTTGTGCCTGCGCCTGTACTCCCAAAGGTGGCTCCCCTGGAGGCTGAATGTGCACTCCTGGCCTCCTCCCCCTTCTAGCCCTCCCTTCCTCCACAGAGGAGCTGCCTCCAGTGGACAATTCAGCTCCCATTCCCAGGCTAAGGGAAGGCTTCCTGAAACCTGCAGGCCCCAGAAAACACTGCAGAGTGCTGACCTGAAGGTTAAGAGTCCAGACCAAGCAGCTGGGATGCGTTTTGAAGTATTGCAGATCACACAGGCAAGTTTGAAAAACTTTCAAAAACAAATACTTGACTGCACACTCGTGACCCCAGTGAGCCCTCTTATCCCGCCCATGGATGAGATTATTACAAATCTCTCCTACTCAGCTGCCCGTTCTGTCCGTGGACTGAGCCAAAGATCGCACAGGTGCTGAAAGGTCGTTGTCGATTGCCGCCTCATGGGCCTTAACTGGCCCGTTAATTAATGGTGGGCGTGCGTCAGACATCAGCACGCGCCCACCCAACGAAATATCGTGATGGCACGCGGTGATGTTGGGATTCTCGCCCGATGTCACCGAGCATCATTTACGCATGGACGTGAGGGGCCTACCCCAGCATGCCAAAGGGAAAACTCAGCCCCATGTCTTCTTTGACGCAACCCTGGGCTGGGGGCACTAAGCACGGCTGTACTTTAAATGTGGTGCCTGGCATGATGAAGCGGTGAGGTGATGGCGTGGCGGGTGAATGAGAGTCCACCCACCATGGAAACAGCATGTTTCCTGGGTGTGCATAAATAATGTGGTGGGTTTGGGACGAGATGCCGTGAAACCCAGCCATCGCGGCCGGTGGGTTAAATGTCGCTTTACCCGCCTGCTACTGCACTTAGTGCAAATCTGGGATGATTCTGCCCAGGGAAGTAAAGTAACTTGACCCGTTTGCACCAATTGCCATTTAAATAATACAACTGGAGGAAATCAGGGGATGTAAAGGAAGGAAAATTCTAGGGGGTTAAAATGAAGGTTAAGAGAGACAACAAAGATTCATGGAAACAGAAATATCACTCTGATCAGAAATTTCAAATAACCTCATGCAAAATGAAAATTTTCAAATGATCTAGAATTTGAGTTCATGAACGCAGTAGCTGTAAATCATGAAATGGAAGGGAGGGAGGAACTCAGGAAACTTACACTCACCGGGGAAGTGGTACTGAGCAAATTGCTCGAGCTGCGGGCTAACAAATCCTCAGGCTCTGATGGACTTCATCCTAGCATCTTAAAAGAAGTGGCTGGTGAGATAGTTGATGTGTTGGTTTTAATTTTCCAAAATTCCCTAGATTTGCAGAAGTTTCCATTCGATTGGAAAATAGCAAATATAACTCATTTATTCACAAAGGGAGGGAGATATAAAGCAGGAAACTATGGGCCAATTAGCATAACATCTGTCATAGAAAGAATGTTAGAAGCTATTATTAAAGATGGATTGGCTGGGCACTTAGAAAAACTTAAAGTAATCAGGCAGAGTTAATGTGGTTTTGTGAAAGGGAACTTATGTTTAAGCAATTTATTGAAGTTCTTTGAAGGAGTCACATGGGGAAGAATTTTCCCCCGTCGGAGGGGTGGGGGGGAAGTGCAGGAGCGGGCCCGGGCAGGCGCGCCTCCGATCGACACCCCCAATCGGGGGCATGCCGCCATTTTACTTTGGTAGGCCAATTAAGGCTCACCCAGCGTGACATCTACCAGGAAGCGCTATGTGGTCCCTGTGCGGGCGGGGGGGGATTCCCTCAGCCAAGAATGCGCTCTCTTGCCCATGGGTATGAAAGAGCGCCATCATCTCCCTGAGGCTAAGTGCTGCCTCAGGGAGATCAACGCCAAATTTAAAAATGTTACAGAGATAAATACAAAATTTCCCTGACATGTCCCCTCATGTGACATTGTCACATGAGTTGAGACATGTCTATTACTTTTAGTCAAACCTTTATTAAAAATTTAAAAACCCTCATGAAACCTCATCCCGCCAGTGGATGAGGTTTCATGCTTTATCTTAAGCCTGCCAGAGTTCCCGGCCTGCCCACCAACCTTAAGGTTGGACGGGCAGGTCCATTAATTATGTTACGTACTTTGTCAATGGCCTCAATAGGTCGTTGACAGATCAATGGGTGCACAGCTGATTCGGGTGCACCCCCGCCAACCTGAAAATTGAACTGGTGCGGGGTGACATCTGGAGTTCCGCTCAACGTCATCCCGCATCATTTTACACATCGGCAAGTGAGCCCTGCCCTCCGCTCACTGAACTAAATATCCTGCCCATGTGCCAGGGATAAAGGGGGAACTGATGGATGTACCGCACTTGGATTTCCAGAAGGCATTTGATAAGCTGCCACTTCAAAGGTTATTACGTAAAATAAAAGGTCATAGTGTGAGAGTGTAATATATTGGCATGGATAGAAGACTGGAACAGGAAACAGAGAGCAGCCATAAATGGGCCTTTTTCTGGTTGGCAGGATATAAGAAGTGGTGTGATGCACAGATCAGTGCTGGGGCTTCAACCTTTTACAATTTGTATGACTTGGATGAAGGGACATATATGGTATGGTTGCTAAATTTGCTGAACATGCAGCTGTGAAAAGAATGTAAGGAGGCTACAAAGTGACAGGAATAGGTTAAGTGAGTGAGCAAAGACCTAGCAAATGGAATATAATGTGGGCAAATATGAAATTGTCCATTTTGGCAGGAAGAATAAAAAAGAAGCTCATTATCTAAATGGTGAGAGATTGCAGAACTCTGAGATTCAAAGGGATCTTGGTGTCTTTGTGCATGAATCACAAAAGGTTAGTGTGCAGGTACAGCAAGTAATTAGGAAAGCTAATAGGGTGTTATCATTTATTGTGTGGAGAACTAAATACAAAAGTAGGAACTTTATGCTTCAGTTATACACACCATTAGTGAGGCCACATCTGGAGTACTGTGTACAGTATTGGTCTCCTTATCTAAGGAAAGATATAAATGCATTGGAAGCAGTTCAGAGAAGGTTTATTAGACTAATACCAGGAATGGGTGGGTTGTCTTATGAGGGATGGTTGGACAGGTTAGGCTTATATCTACTGGAATTTAAAGTGTAAGAGGTGATTTGATCAAAACCTTTAAGATCCTGAGGGGTTTTGACACGGTGGATGTGGAGAGGATGTTTCCTCTTGTAGGAGAATCTAGAACTGGATGTCACTGTTTAAAAATAAGGGGTCGCTCCTTTAAGACAGAGATTAGGAACAATTCTTTCTCTCAGAGGTCATGAGTCTTTGGAACTCTCTTCCTCAATAGGCAGTGAAAGCAGAGTTTGATTATTTTAAAGGCAGAATTAGATAGATTCTTGATTAACAAGGTAGTGAAAGGTTATTGGCAGTAGTCAGGAGGTCACAATCTTATTGAAGGTGGAGCAGGCTTCAAGAGCCAAGTGGCCTATCCCTGCTCCTAATTCATGTGTTCATATATTTGTATGTTTGTATGTGTGACTTTTCTGATTAAATGCAATAAGGATGCAGCTGGATTTGACCTGCATATTGACGAGGTAATGGGAAGTCACTTATGTGGCAGATTGAGAGTTTAGAGTCACCACTGGGCAACAGAGATAGTAACATGATTACATTTGACAAGATCTGAGATAAATCAATACCACAAAGCATTACTCAGGTATATAGCATCAAAGCACTGAGGCAAGAACTGAACATAAATTGGTTCATGGTAGCATTAAAGAAAACCAGAAATGAGGAGCAATAAAATACCTGTAAGGGCATATTACAGAGTGTGCAGAATAAGAACATACCAAGGAATAGTATGCCAGATCAAAGAAGTGTCACCATCATTGTATTAATAAAAATACAAAGTTAAGCAAGTAAGATGAACAACTCTACAAAGGCAACAGGGAAAAATAGCAGAACCTTAAAAAGATATAAAAGCAGCAGTCAGAAGGGAAAAGGTGAGTAATACCTCCCCATTGGAAAACTGATGAAATTGGATGCAATGTTGCTTTTACATCTCACCTGAAATGAGTGGGACATAAAGCTAGCATTGCACCTGATCCCATTGGGCAAGTTAGATTAAAGTTACCCACAAAGACTGCAAAGCAAACAAGCACCGCTGTAGAAACCAAATGTAACGGTAAGAAATACTTCCAGCATGTTGACTGCAAGGGGTGTCCAGTGGCACAGTGATCACATTTCTGAGCCAGAAGCTCTGCATTTGAGCCTTGTTCTCGGACTTGATGGCCATGGAAGGTGCATTCATAACATGGCTAAGTAGGTTGGTTATCAACTTACAAACCCTTCCAATCCACCTATATCAGGCATTAAGAGCAAGAGATTCTTCTATTCAGCCAGAACCTGCAGAAGGCAACAGCAAACTACTGCAGTACCTTGCTAAGCATAACCATAGACACAAAAGTCCATGGTTGCCAATGACTTCTTAGGGCATGGTATCTGAAGAGGCAGAGAGAGATTTTGACTGCAATAGGGCTTTTTAAATTTGTTCGTAGAATGTGGGCATGGCTGGCAAGGCCAGCATTTAATGCCCATTCCTAATTTCTCTTGAGAAGATAGTGGTGAGTGGTCTTCTTGAGCCACTGCAGTCCATAAGGTATAGATACACCCTTGGTGCTGTAAGGGAGACAGTTCCAGGGTGTTGACCCAGCTACAAGGAAGGAATGGCAATATAGTTCCAAGTCAGGATGGTGTGTGCAGGCAACTAACTTGGAGATGGTGGTGGTGTTCCCATGCATTCTTGTTGTTCTATGCAGTAGAGGTCATAGGTGTGGGAGGTGCTATTGAAAAAGATGCTACAGTGCACCTTGTAGATGGTACAGCCAAGGGGCACCAGAAGTGGGTGGGGTTAAGGTTAAGAAGGTGGATAGAATGCCAATCAAACAGGCTGATTTGTCCTGGATAATATTGAATATCTTGAGTGTTGGAACTGCACTCATCTGGGCAAGTGGAGAGTGTTCATTCATACTCTTGACTTGTGCCATGTAGATCATGGAATGACTTTAGGGAGTCTGGAGGTGAGTTACTCAGCTCAGAACTCTATCTCTGACCTGGTCTTGTAGTATCAGTATTTATATGGCTGGCCCAGTTAAGTTCCTGATCCACAGGGCTTCCAGGATGTTGATTATGAGGGATTCAGTGATGTTAATGCCTTGAATGGAAGGGAAGATAGTTACATTCTATCTTGTTGGAGATGGCCATTGCCTGGGATTTGTGTGGTGTGAAAGTTACTTGCCTTTTATTTACTTAAGCCTGAATATTGTCCAGGTCTTGCTGCATGCACTCACAGACTGCTTCATTATCTGAGGAGTCACAAATATGGTACTGAACACTGTGCAAGTATCAGTGAACATTCCCAGTTCTGGGTGACTGTGTTGTGAAACAGTTTCCCTCAGGCCGCAAGCATGATCCCGACCTTGCCATTTCAGTTCACTGTCTTGCTCTCATGCTCACATTTCTGTCCTTGGCCTGCTACAATGTTCCAGCCCAACACAAACTGGAGGAACAACACCTCATCTTCCAATTAGGCACTTGACAGCCTCCTGGACCTAACATTGAGTTTAACAACTTTAGAACATGAACTCCATTTTGTTTCTTTTCCAACCTCTTCCCACCAGAAGGCTTGTCTGTAACTTGTTCGTATGTTTTGCTTTCAGAGAGTGCTGACCCTTTTTCTGCTATTAACACATTCTGCTATCTGACCTTTATGCCACTTTTAGCACCTGCCTTAGTTTTTAACACTACCATTACCACTCCCTTTGTCTGGTGTCCATGGCATCTCTGAGAAGTCTCTCCTGAGCTCCCAACTATCCCTGACCTTGTATTTTGTTCCACCTGCTCCAACCCTTCTCTTCAACAGTGTAAAACCTTTTACATTTCTACCTCTCTTTAGCTGTGAAGAAAAGTCATATGGACTTGAAATGTTAGCTCTGTTTCTCTCGCCACAAATGGTGCCAGACCTGCTGAGTTTTTCCAGCATTTTCTGTTTTTGCCTCCAGTTCTAGGTCAAGAACAAAGAACTGAGATCCCTTAAACATGACAAATGACTTTGAAAATGGGGATGAATTAAAATTGTTAATATGCTAAACGATTACTCTTTGAAAGTATTCATCAGAGAAGTTATTAGTAGAATACCGGTCCATAGGCAGAGTCTGCAATTAAAATTAATGGCCCAGAAATTGGAACACGCCCAATTTTGGTGTAGTGGCACTCTGCGCATGCCTAATGAGGCTGGTGGCCAGGCCACAGCGAATTGTTCTGCTGGCTTTTTTTTGATAGTAGTGAGGAGTGTAGGTATGACTGTTTGTGACCACAGAGGTAGCTGGCCAGACACAGAGGAGAGAGAGATTGGTCAGCTCAGGTGACAGCTGAGGTGGGGAGGCAATTGGAGGTGGCTGATTGTGGCCCACAGTTTTAGTGTGTAGCTGGGGGGAGCCTCCTGGTCTCATGTGCTGGTCTCTTGATCTCCAGTGTATGCAAACTGCAATTTCCTGAGCTCCCACCTATCCCTGACCTTGTATTTTGCTCCACCTGCTCCAACCCCTCTCTTCAACAGTGTAAAACCTATTACATTTCTCCCTCTCCTCAGCACTGAAGAAGAGTCGTATGAATTTGAAATGTTCGCTCTGTTTCTCTCTCCACAAATACCGCCAGACCTGATCAGTTTTTCTGGCATTTTCTGTTTTTATTTCAGATTTCCAGCATCCGCAGTATTTTGCTTTCATCATTAAAAATAAACTTGTCTTTTTTGTGAGCAGGCTAAAGCAGGATTTTTAACTGATGAGTTGGGCTGCTCTATGATGGGTACAAATGGGTGGAATATGTTCAGTCCACATTTTGCTTATTGGTACATGAAAATTTTGTTCAGCTACCATTTGTAATACTGATTTCTATATATCGGGTGCACTCCTCTAACAAATGCCCTTTGTCAGGAGTGGTTGAAATGATGGCAGAATCATTGAGCACAAATGTTGGCATGCTACCACCCTATTCCTGAATAGTTGGGATAGGCCGCTGCATCTTTTTGATAGTAACATGAGATGACAATGAAACAGTTGGGCACCAGTTTGGTCTCACGGAACTCTCTTTTAGGAATAGTCATATGCAGCAGGAACTGAGTTTTATAAATAATACATTTATCAAATGTAAACCTTAGTCAAACCTGTATAGCTTGACTCAGCTGAGTTACATCTGGAACAAGTACTGAGGACAAGTCAGGGCTATTTCTGGGTGACATTCTTTCTGATTTGTCGCTCCAGTGAGCATGAAACTTTAATGATCAAATGAATATCAGGAGCAAGCTTGACCTCTCCAAAGCACTACAGAAAGCCATCTTGTAAATTTATCTCATTGCTTGGCTGCCTGCACAGACACGTTGCAGCTATTTCCCCTGATTTTATAATTCATTTTAATCCCTGTTCACAATTACGGCAGAGAAGTAAAGGTCACTTCATTCCTGGTTTTTAAAAGGCTCATTTTGGCCAAGTCTGCATAGAGCCTCACTGAAATGTTCATTTTGCCAGAACATAAATTTCATGCCATATAAGACTATTTTTCAGCCACTAATGGATTTTGATGCATTAGGTGCCATTCTTCGAACTGCAGCCAGTTAGGGCACTTGCCACTGAGTAGAATTTATTACAATCCTCCAGAAATAAACATCATTCTCTTTTCAAAAAAATTGTGTTTCAGATTAGTGGTATCCCTTTTAGCATTTAAGTCAATGAAGTGCAAAATTTGAGAGGTTAACAATTTTAAGTTCTATTTTTATCATATTTAGAATAATGTCAAGTCTCCCTTCTACATCTTACCTCAAATTTTACCTTAATAGTAGATCAGGTAATTTCTTTTACAATCTATAATATATTTTGTGGACAATCTTTTTTAGCTGTCTGCATATTCAGTTATGCTGCCACAAGGGCTTCTAATCAACCCTTTTTATAATCGTCAAACCCATGTTTATGCTCAGTGTTGGAAAGGGTATCACGCTGATAACTTTTTGGGAAAATATAGCTACTTTTTCCAACTGCCTCATTCCAAAGGGTGCAAATCATGAGAACCTTGGAGTCTTGTGCATGATTACTGCTACATATTGTGCCGTGCTATGTTTCTCAAGTGTTCTTTTAAAAGTAAGTCAGTAGGTTTGAGCAATTGTAATACTTGACTAAATTTACTGGCTTCTTATAATAAGGTCTAAGGAATGTACGTCCTTGGGTGTTACTGCCACAAGGTCACTGCATCCATATGCATGCACGAATGTAGCATCTGCATGCACTGCACGTGCATTGTGGGGCACCTCAGTATCCAAATTGGCAGGAAACCCGAAAGTGCGACTCAAAATAGGGTTTCTGGCTTTCCTTCCATTCTATTGGTTGGACACCGTGCTTCTGATCAGAGCTGCACCTGATAGCTTGGCTGAGATCAACAATTTACCATCTGGGGTAAGCCTGTGTGACAGTGTCAGACAAGAATTGAATTTGAACCAAATTTTCCTATGCTTTACTGCAAAACAATTTGGTTAGTAATAGTGGTTCTGATGGGACAGTAGTGATCATAAGGATTGCCCAACATCAAGTATGGTGTCCGCTTTGGCTTATAATATTTATTAATAATGTGACAAATATTGTAAGTATAATAGCGATATTATGTTGATCAGGATGTTTGGGAAAGTGGCTATTATTAACCATGATTTTTAATTGAGCTGATGAATGACAAAGGCAGCCTGTTAAAATTGGTGGAAGACCTAACCTCATAATTTTGAATAAGGACAACTTGATTGACCGCTAGCACAGGTAAGCTCACACTACAGCCCCAAATTTGCTAGATTGTGATATTAGGCTGATCAATGTGGTAAAAATGAAAAGTTAGGATGTCAAGCACTATTTTCATGAAATTAAGTCAGCAGGCAATTACGGGAGGCTAAGGAAACCATATCTGATCTCATTGATAACAAAGGATTTTAAAAGTCATGAAAGGAATTGGCAGAATATTGTTGTGTAATGATTATGGGACCAACAACCCAAAGGTCATGCGTTCAAGTCTCAACAAGTTGTGAAATTAGCCCAAGGAGAAATGATCACCAACACAGCTAGATAGTTATGAGGAACTCAATTGTTTTACTAATATACTAATAAGAATGAAACTTGCCACCACACAATAGGTGTGGACTCATAATGCTGAAGTGGCCTTCAGATCATATTCGTGTGAGACAGATCAATCAGTGTTGATACAAGCACTAGATGAGGACAAGATTTAGGAAATCCCAGACCAATGGAAATGGCAAAGTCCTCCTCACTACTCCATATTGGTGACCATGCTTTGAGAGCCCTCCCAAAGATTATTGCAGAAACAGCCTGACATCGATTTACTCGGAGTTTTATACATCAGTCAACATTTCTGACTCCACCATCACTATCCTTGGGTGTCCAACAAACAGGATAGGCCCACCAGAGATGGGGGCTCAGTGATGGACCTGACTCTGGGAGACTTCAAATGGAGGTCATGGTTTCAAATCAAAAGTGAGTAAAACTTCAGCTGGTTATTACCTACCATCCCCATTCCAAACTGATGAATCTGCACTCCTCAATGGCAAACTTAGAGAGAGAAGATGGCATACCACTGCTAACTGTGACTCAGCATTACTTTTCACTGGCTGAGCTGCTCGAGTCTTGAAGCACACAGTTGCCAGACTGGATCCATGTGAAGTGATAAAGGAACAACATTCAGCCTTCTTGACCTCACCTTCATTGGTTTCCTGCCGCAACCACATCTGTCCAGTTCAGCATCCATCTTACAACAAAACTCAATTTTAAATGAGGACAGATTTCAGGTGGACCAGTGGAAGTCCCCCTGAAATTCTGAGTGCACGGTCAAGGAGATTTTAATTCCCAGGCCTCATTTTAACACGATTATGCTCATCTGGCCGTACAGGAAAAGCACTGCCAAAATATTTCCCCCACAGTGTTTCTATCAGGCCTGTGCCATATTCACAGCAAGAATGTATTCCCTGCCTTGAGCTTTTTTTCAAACTGCTGCAAGGAGAAGAACCTGAGTGACAAGTTGAATGGCTATCCTTAGGTTTTCTACTGCCTCCCTGGATGGCCTGATGGAGGAGGCCAGGGTAAGCAGGCAGGAACAGCTCCTCTTTCACCCACAGGAAACTCTGCAGCACCATTATCCTGCAGACATGGACAGAAATGAGTTACAGGGTGAGTGCTAGGAGCAACTTCAGGATTTGATGTCAGTGTAGGAAGAGCAGCAGGGATGAGTCCGACTTTTCATTCTTCTTTCGAGATCTTCTGCATTCAGCATTCATCTCTTTACCCACTACTATAACCAATTCTTCCCTTCCATTATACCCTTCACTATCCAATCATTAAAGCACATTGCAGCACCCTCACTTTCCCATTCCAAACATACTTACCTTTTCTGTTGTTATTTTCACGCCACACATTAATATCATTCACATCTCACATTCTACCCCTTGCACAATAATTCTCAGCACCCCTTTATCACTTCACATTCCGCACACTGTGCTTTGCATTCATCACATCCTCAATCCATCTTGCTGCTTCTACAGCTCTCAAAACTTGCATAAGCCTACACATCTGCACTTACATTTTCAATGGCCACTCGGTAGCTTTGTCTTTCTTTTTCTGCAAGACAAAATAGTGCATAATGGAAAAGAGGGCCAAAACAGGGGAGGAGTATCCAATGTTGCAGCTCCAATGCAAGCAGAGCAAGAAATCCTGGAGATTAGAGACCCAGGATAGTGAGCATCAGGGAAGCAGAAGCTGGCAGCTTATATCAGCAGTGTCTGGCATTACTTCATTCACTTCAGCAACGAATCAGCAAGCTTCACAACTTCAGGTTGTAATCTGAATATCCAACCTCTCAGCAAGATGCTAACACTTTTCTTTTTTCACCTTCCTCCAGATCCTCTTCAACACTTGGACCCTGCTGGAGGAAACACCTAGGAGGAAAGCAAGCCTCCTGATGAGACACTGACATGTGGTCAATCCCTCCCAAGCACCAGGGCAGACATTGTAGATTATGAAACCTGCTTATATAAAAAAAAAGTCATGGGGTTGACACTTAAGTGAGAAAATAATTGAAAGCAATGATTGTATTTTGAACCAAATTCATCCCCTTTATCAATGTAGCGCTTTGTGGTTTTACAGCAGTTTCTAAGTCTACATAATTAGTACAACATTGACATAGGGTTTGGTTAAATAGTTTAAGATAGGAGTGGGGTTGCTGTGGTGGATATAATAAGGACATTTAGTATAGAGGGGCTTTGTGTAAGTTTTCAAGGTAGAGGCATGAGCTGGTCATTGGTAGTGCTGAGCATATAATGAATCCCTTAGGTTTCTTGCTGCAAGGTGTTGAAGCAGCCTCCCATCCTTCTACTGCTTCTTCAGATCTTCTTCGTGTAATGAGAATTGCTGTAGTTGATGTGCCTCCTCCAAATTCAAGCCTCTCTTATGGCGAGGTTGTGTAGACTTCAGCATGTGACTATGTTGCAAGAGACTCTTTGCAAGGAATATTGTAGGGAGCAGTCAATCCAAATGCTAATGGATATTTGGGCTCTCAGGTAAGCCTCATTATGCATTCTTGGCTGAGAACCCAGACATCCATTAGAGGGCTAAAACACCTGATCCCCAGAGAAAACATTGCTTGATTGACAATTCTGACTCTATGATCTCTTCTGTCAATTTCACAACGTTCATTTACACAAGTTAAAAAGGTTTCAAGTGCTTGCAGTTTCAGCTATTGATACTTCTAAGGGTCTGTATGAGTGACACTTTATTGCACTATTGTCAAAAGGAAATTTAATATAAGAAAGTGGAAAGTTTTCAATGAATGATATTTTTAAAAGATTTTTTTATACATCATATTGTCACTATAATGTTCATTGGTTCTATATAGTATATAGTGGTAAATGTGTACGAAAATGCCATAGCTTGGCATCGGGGCATGAGAGGCTATACAGGTTGTTTTGGGGGCATAGTTTGGCATCAGGGGCATGAGGAGCCACAGGGATTGTTTGGAGGGCATAGATTGACATGGGAGCATGAGAGACCATAGGAGTTGCTGAGAAGTATAGCTTGGTAAGGCAAGCATGAGGGGTCACAGGAGATGTTTGGGGGGGCATACCTTGACATGGAGAATATGAGGAGGACCTTTTGAACTTACCTTGCAAAAGGTGCCCTCATGCAGATTATGATTCACGACATCTCTGAGGTGCCGTGAACCATGATTCTTTGAAAAGTTCGCCCAGCTCCATGAAAATTGCAGAGGACTTTGCATGCCTTTCCCCACAATGCAGCTGACCAGGTCGGGAGTGCAGGGTGTGAGCATTTGATCCAAACCTGCCCACACCCTTAAAAGGCATTCCTGAAAATCAGAAACCCTGGGAATAGGGTTGGGAATCCCGGACTTGGGATCCAGCTGCCATTTTTAAAGGGCTCCTGAATCATCCCAATTTGGTGCAAGTCCAGCCCTTGTTGCATACACCCTGCGTGGTGAGGACAGTACCCCTTAGCTGCTACCTCCTTTCTGGATCAGTTGCTGCTGGTGCTGATTACTGAGTTTGATGCTCCACTTCCTCCAACTGTATTCCATCCAGAAAGAAACTGGCAATAAAAGCACCACAACAAGAGACAGAGCTACTTGAAGGTAAGTAATCAAAGCATGAGAAAGTCATTTGGAAGCTGGAAACTGAAGGGTTTTTGGACTTTTACGGCAGAGGACCCAACTGCTGAGTTAAATGTAGAACCCTGCAGCCATGAAGGCCTGGGACTGGACATGCCCGGGCTTGTTGAGTGCAGTGTGAATTGTTGCCTGAAACCAGATAACGAGAGGAGACAGAATACACATTCTTCCCTTTAAAACAATCAATCCAGAGAAAGACTTCATCTTACACAAAACTAAAGCCCATCAAAATCTTGCATAAATAATCGCTACTAACTACTAAGGCAGGAAGGCAGCAATCAATGCAATTAATACAAACCTATCAATACTCCACATACACAATGGATTTCAGTTCAAAACTAGTTACGGGGGCAGGAAGACATCATGCGAGCCCATTAAAAACAATGAGACAACAATCACCTGAAGAAGCCCAAATCAGACAAAGAACGAACCTTGATTTGGATTCAGATAAGAAATTCGAGAAAACAATACAACTGGATCACCAGTTACGAAGGGGGTGGGCAGTTGTGGAAGGGTGAGCAGTTTTGGAGTGGATGAAGCAGAGTTTAAGCAGGTAGCTGAGCCAAGTGGAGGGAGGAGGTCTGGAGGTTTGCAGGCCCGCAGGCAACATCACGGTGAGGGCCATGGGGTGGCAGGCTCAACCAAAGACAACAAGGCCACAACCACAGCCCTCCACGAAGATCAACCACCCACAACCGCGCCCTCCACTCAACTGAAGAACCTTTGCAGATTCCACAGACCAGGACCGCGTGGGGACAGCAGGCCCCAGAGGACACAAAGAGCGTACCCCAAAATTGCAACCGGATTACCTGGCTGGATTTCGAACTGTCAAGGAACCCTGGTTGGTGAGCATGATCCCTGACCTCTCCTAGTTCAATTTAGTTAGGTTTTGGGGGTGGGACAAGAGTAAGGGGATTAGTAGCGTGATTTTCCCTCATTATGCCGTGTGTTCCCCATTCTTAACTAAGCGTACTTTGTAGGTCTGTATAATCTCAGTCTAATCCTAATGTTATAAGTTCATTTGTGACTTCAATAAACTTAGTTTTTTTCTTGTACCAAAACCAGTTGTCTGCTGCACTTTGTCACAACTCCCCAATAAGTCCAAGGTCTAGAACCCGGGAGTGGGAGCAATTCGGACCGCTCAGAAGTCAGAGGTAAAGCTGACACACACACCACCAGCCACTATATAATGGCGACCGCGACAGGGCCTTGGCAAAAGGGATGTGATGCAGTGGACACTGATTTGGAAGAGAGAACTGTAATGGAAGAGGATTTCAAATTATGTGTTCAGTAAGATGAATATGGAAAAAAAATGGGTCCCTAAGGCTGGGCGCCCGGTAGATGCTGCACCTAAATGGACAGAAGGGAAGGTTCATAAAAGATCCATAGAAAAGGCCGTCTGGCTGATGTGCTTCAAGAAACAGATCCAGCTTTTGGACGGGCTCGTTGAAGCACAGGCAGCTGAGATTCAGGAGTCAGCCCTGGAAGTCCAAACAAAGGCCCCAGCAGGAGAGAAGTTACTGTTAGCATTGCAGGCTCTGAACCAGGCAGTTAGTGGGGGAGCATAAGACCCAGCAGGAATATTTACAGTGTCAGGTCATCGAGGCCAAGAACAATGAGCTGGGATTGCGGGAAAAGAATTCCAGCCTAGCAAGACATTTAAGACAGCAGGAGGAGGAAGTAAAAGGCTTACAGGCAGCCTATAAGATAGTGAGCGCACAGGGGTTTGAGGATGCAGACCATGGCCCCTGCCAGAAGCAGATAGAGAGTCTGAACCTTGCTCTAAGGATGGCAAAAGGCACGGTGTGCCTCATAAGCCCTAGTGCAGCCCAGGTCGACTTCATAGGGAACCTGGGGAGGATGGTTTAGACACCACAGGTAGTGCCAAGGGACTAACCAGTTGAGGAGCAGGAGGACCCACGACCATCTCCCGCAGTGCCAAGCTTTAGTGAAATCTGGCAGGGGGGTGGGGGGGGGGCGGCAGTGTGGAATTAGGGGCAGAAGCTGAGGAGCAAGAGAGGCTGGGACTGGGGCCGATGTGCCCGGCCCGGCAACAAAGGTTCGGCCCGCCCGCTGATAACAGGGATTAGGGACCCTTCCAAAACCAGTTCGTAGTTCCCCATGGCACCCAACAGCTTAGGGCCATGGTCAGCCATTAACTAAACTTACGGCAAATGGGGATCCCTCGGTACACTTCAGGGAAGTGGCACAAGCAGCAAGCATCAGCGAGTGCAATGATGCTGAACAGGCCGAAATGCTGCTATTCTCCCTGGAGAGTGACCTCTTCCAGTCTCTCTCTGACCAACGTAAGATGCGACAGCATGATTATGGGGAGCTCAAGGAGGAAGTTCTTGAGGCCATGGGGATGAATGAGGGAAGTCCTTCCTCCCAGGTGGAAAAAAACAATGCAGCTCATAGGAGAGCCCCCGCAGGCTTTTGCAGACAGGTTGTGGCCAGTGTATAGAAGCTCATGCAGTGGGATGCCTAACTGGGCCAACCTGGCCGTGGAAGAAATGTGGTTTGACCCAAAGAATCCCCTGACTACCGAACTCACAGTGATCAGACAATTGACCATGGCTTACCGTAATGGTAAAGGAATTGGTGCACACCCACTTAAAGGGAAAGTTAATGAAATGAAACCCAGCCAGGGTAGGAAGGAGTGGCATCAGGAAGGGAATAACCCTTCCAGCACAAAGCTCAACTGTTATGGGTGTGGGAAGAATGGACACTGGAGGAAGGAGTGTAAGAATCCTTGGAAAGATAACAAGGGAAAGAATTCCTCAACCCCAACCCAGAAGGCAGAGACAGGAATCCCTCCCACCATGGTCAAGTCATTTTTGGACGCCATGAAAACCCTATTGACTGGCCCAGGGAAGGTAGCAGCCATCACCGGCGCGCTGACCCTATCAGCCCCATCTAACCCACAACCCTAACCAGAGCCAGCGCAGCCTGTTTACCTGTGTTCCCTTACCTATGACTTATTGAAGAGACCCCTCGTTGAGATGGAGGTAGAAGAGGTAAAGGGGACCAATCTGTTGGACACGGGAACATCATGTACAGGGATCCATTCAGCTAACCCTACCACCTCACCTCTATCTGATGGGGTCCCATACAGTCTGTCGGGATTCACAGGTAAAGAACAGGCTGGCTCATTTTCCACCCCGCTGACCATTTGTTTAGGAACACTCCACTCTAAGTGGACCTGTATCCTAATGAAGTGGGAAGTGGAGGGTGGAAAAGGAATCCTGGGAGCTGACTTTATTGTAGGCCACAGGATCCTAGTGGATTTGAGGAATTACTGCCTATGGGGGGCAAAAACAGGAAAGGAAGGCGGAGTAGTAGTCATCCCAGGGAAACAGGGGAAGGGGACCCTGTGCACCATGAAGCCTAAAGAGGGTTAAAACCTCAAACTCATGGTCAGTAATACCTCAAGGGAGTTCCAGGCATTTGTGCGAGCCCACCTAGCCACATTTGCCACACACAAACACGACTGTGGGAGGGTCAATGTGTTCAAGGTCAGTGTAGATGGGGACCCTATGGCCCGACCACAAAAGCAATATAACTTCCCCGGGGAGGCAGAGCCAGACATGGAAGCAGCCATGTCCTCCTTAGTGCAACAGGGGGTCCTGAGACCGATAGCCACCCACATGAACTCTCCACTGCTGCCGGTTAGAAAACTGGACAATTCCTGGAGGGCCACAGATGCACAGCAACATCCCAGCCTGTGCACCCAAGGTAACAGCAGTTGCCGACTTGATAGGAAGTATCCCAGCATCCACAACCACTTTCACGGTGCTGGATATCTTCAACGGGTTTTGGTCCATCCCTTTAAGGAGAGGAGATAAGTACAAGTTTGCCTTTACCTTTAAAGGGCGACAGTACCCTGTCTGCCTCAGGGCTCCCACAATAGCCCCAGCATTTTCCACCAATGCATGGCAAACAGTTTAAAGGGCTTCAGCCAGCCCAGGCGGCTGGTACAATACATGGATGACCTGCTTCTATTCACCGATTCCAGAGAGGAGCATGGCCCACTTCTGGCCGGACTGCTGGAACTGCTCGGGCAGAAAGGTTTTAAAGTGAACCCAAGGAAAGTGCAGATCGGCCAGCAGGAGGTGAAACTCCTGGGCCTGACAATACGCGCTGGGGGAAGGGCCATAGATAAAGCTAGACGGGAAGCAGTACAGGAGTTACCAGTCCCCAACACAGTCATGGGAATGAGATTGTTTCTAGGGTTAACCGGGTACTGCAGAGAATTCATTGAGGGCTATGCGGCCACAGCAGCCCCTCTGCTCCGACTCCTGCATAAGGGAGTGGAGTGGGTTTGGGATGAGGGGTGCCAGGCAGCATTTGTCAGGCTCCAGAAAGATCTGTAGACCGCACCAGCTCTAGGGGCCAAAAGATGGAGGGAAAGAGTTCTTCCTGGAGGCAGCAGCCAGAGGGGACAGCCTGAGTGCTGTGCTGCTCCAAGAGCGGCATGGCAAGCTGAGACTGGTGGGCTACTCCTCCAGGATACTCACAAATGTGGAGAAGAGCTACTCCAATTGTGAAAGGCACCTCTTGGCCACACAATGGCCTGTGAAAAGATCACTGATCTCCCCGGCACATCTCCCATCACCCTCCTCATCCATCACATGCCCACCCAGATGCTCCTGGACAGGAGAATCAAGAATGGGACAGTGAGCAGTGCCCGCATTGCTCGCTGGACCCTGCTTCTTTCACAGATGGACCTAAAAGTAAAAGGGCTCTGCAAGCCAAAGCTCGCAGCTAACCTGGTATATCCTGGAACAGCCCACCGGTGTTCCATAGAAGGGGTTTGGGAAGTAGACATAGATTTACGGGCCAGGATACACCCCACAGGCCGTAAAATCTATGTGGATGGCTCCAGCACAGTATCTGCTGGTGAGTGACTCACGGGGTGTGGAGTTTATGACCCAGCGGCAAACCTTGCCCTGGCAATTAAGCTCCCCAACACCCTGAGCGCCCAGCAGGCTGAACTATCCGCGGTAGTGTACGTGGTTACACACCCTGAGATCTTCCCCACCCCATACACGATTTGCTCGGACAGCATGTTCACATGCAATTCGTGTACAGAGTACCTGGCCATCTGGTCCCGCCGCAGATACACCTCCGCTGCTGGGAGACCTGTCACAGTGAAACCCTTGCTGGAGAAAATCTTAGCAGCAGTGGGGGAGGACGGGGAGGCTTTCATCCACAAGGTGAAAGCTCATTCCTCCGCAGAACCCCGGAGTGAGGGCAACCGTCAGGCCAGCGTGCTAGCTAAGGAGGGTGCCCACACAGGCATTTTCTGGGACCCATATGGGTCCCGTCCTATAGCAGCAGTCACGGTAGGAATGGGACATGGGGGAGGGCAGGGGTAGCTTTAACCCCGGACCTTAAGACGGTCCAAACCCAAGACCCCGTCCTCAAGGCAGTCCTCAGTGTAGTGGCAGAAGGGAAAAGGGTAGAGGACCCTGACAGCACAGCAGCCCTCTCTGTAAAGGGAGGCGTGCTGTTTAAGGGAGAGCAATGGGTAGTACCGCAGCAGCACAGGAGGCAATTCCTTCAACTGGCCCATGAGGGTCCAGGAGCGGGGCATCCTGGGCCTGAGACCACCTGGCAGCGGGTGAAACAGGCAGGATGGTGGCTAGGACTCAGGGAAGATGTCCGCGAGTTCTGTGCCAGCTATCTGCTGTGTGCTGCTAACAACCTTGACCCGCATCAAAGGAAGGTACCTATGGGACACATCAGGAGGGTAGAGGGACCATGGCAGGGTCGATCCAGGTCGACTACATTGGGCCACTACCCACTGCCCAGGGAGGCTATAAGTACTGCCTAGTCCTGGTGGATGTGTTCACAAAGTGGGTAGAAACCTTCCCCTGCCAAATAGCCACAGCTCTGAGAACAGCCAGGATCCTGGTCAGGGAGGTGTTCTCACGATGGGGGCAACCACAGTATGTGGAGTCCGACCAAGGGAGCCACTTTACCGGGCAGGTCATGCAGAATACCCTTACGGTACTTGGCATAGAGGGGAAGTGGCACGTTGCACACAACCCACAGTTCTCAGGGATTGTAGAGAGGATGAACAGAAACTTGAAAGAAAGGCTGAGGAAAGAGACGGTAGAATCACCTAGAAAGTGGGTAGAAGTCTTACCGTTGGTTCTAATGGGGATCCGAGACAGTCAGTCAAAAAGCACAGGGTATTCCCCATATGAGCTCATGACTGGTAGGGTTTTGCGGACCCCCACCCATGTGCTGGCCCCGGTGCTCACAGAGGGCCAGCTCAGAGAGGTGAACCGGGACAGCTTCATCAGGAATCTGAACACCTTAAACAGGTTCACTGGCAGGCTGCCAGCAACATGGGAAAACAGCATTGGAGTAACTGACTGCTGCTAGAACCCCGTACGCACCATGAGCGGGAGTTAGGGGATTAGGTTATGGTTAGGAATTTTGCACAGGTAGGCAGTCTAGAACCATTATACATGGGGCCCTACAGCATTGTAGATAAGGCAAGCCACATGGTATATGCCATAAAGCTGCCTCGGCGCACCAAATGGCTCCACATTAACCAATGTAAGTTGTTTAAATCCGAGAGAAGGGAACAGCCAGTTGGGCAAGGTCTGAGGATAAAAATCCTCAGCCTGCAGCAGAAGCAAACTCACAGACTGCACAAGCCGGTGCAGCGGCTTGTTTTAAGGGAAGGGCCATCCCACTCACCATTTGAGACACTCCCCCGCTCATCTGGGACTCAGAGGAGGTGGGACCTGAGGGCAAAGAGTTACCTGCCCCTGTCACAGATTTAGAAGAGGATCGAAATCCCCAGCCAGCGAAAGTGGAGATTCCACAGATCGCACAAGAGGGGCCAGTGGCTCGGATTGAAGACCCACCAGCCAGAAAACCCCCAGCAGCCAGAGTCCCTAGAAGGTCCCCACGAAAGCTACGGCCAAAGAAACCGTGGTCACCGGCTCCCCAGTTTAAAAGGGCAGCCCCTCAAGTCTGGGATCGATCTGAGGACAGAGGTCCCCAGCCAGCAGCTGCAGACTGCAAGGGACCAAAGATACAGGATAGGGCGGCCACACCGAAGGGAGTAGTGTGCTGTACAGCTGACTGGCAGTGACTGGGGAACGACACCCATCGGGAATCATGGGGTGGTGAGCGTGTGCTGGGACAAGTGGTGGAATTCGGAACAGGGAATCTATGTCTGTATGTGGGGATCGCAGAAGACCTGCCCCACGGGCGTATCCATTATCTTGTCCACAGCATGGCTAGACAAGGGGAAGGGAAATGGGATTCCCACCTACACACTTGCATAACCCCATCCTCTCCAGCCTCAGTTAAGGCCACTGAACTCGTGGCACGCACCCAAAAGCCCCTGCCCACAGCCCTGACAGTTAGGACACATATGGAGAAGTGCCCTGCCACCACCAAAGGACCAGGGAATGGGCTGGTACAAGTGCCGACCGAAAAGGTGTTTACCAGGGGGTACACTACGCAGTAGCTTCCCTGATTCTAACCCTCACAGAGATACACTTACCCGAGTGGTGCCCCAAGGAGACAGAACAGCTATAACAGGCCCTGTTAAGAGAAATGTTCAGGAAATTCTACGAGTTTCATTTTGCCAATGTAGACAAAACAGAACTGTACACTACCCATACTGAGTACCTTAGCAATGCGGGGAGACAAAGAAGGGGAACCTGGAATGATGTTTTTGCAGCATATAATACAGGATCCTCTGTGATAAACAGTCTGGGTGACATAGAATTGCAGACACAAATAAACGGTTTAAAAACACAATTACGAAAAATCTTAACAGAGGAGAACACAGTGATAGGCTCAGAGCTACACGAGGACCAGGCCATGACGGTCCACTTAAAGGCAGATTATTGTTGAGTTGGAAAGGCACGCCAAAACAGTGAATGCACTCATTCAAGAGGATAGGAATGCATCAGACCAGGCTGCACAGAATGGGGTGTGTGTGCTGTATGGGGCATGGTTGCTGGGCGAGGGCCGCAGCAACCTGGAGGATTTAAAGCAAGGTTTAGTCCCCTCCTGGATCAGCAACAAGCGCCTCGCAGCCCTCCACCCATTTGAGAATTCACTAAGCCCGTGTCAGTTCCACCTAGCCTCTGAAGCCTACCCTGTCCCAGTAGACTGTGGGCGCTCCAACCACACCATCATGGGTATAGTAGTGAGGATGCCGGTCATGGGTGGGATAGCCTGACTGGCACCGGTATATAGGGTGGAGAACATTGGAGTCATTCAAGGGGGTGCACCCGTCCGTTTCACAGCGATCCCACCTTACGTCATAAAGTGGAGCACATGATGACAGGTACAGACCTCTCTGGATGCCGAAGCCAGGGTGCACACGTAGTACTGTGTCCCCAGCACTTGAACACCTATTCCAGACCACAGTGCGGGTTTAAAACTGCTGGTGCATGGCCTATAAACTGTACCATGGAGGTAATGGCACAAGGCCATGTTCCCCCACAGGTAGCATGTGTAGGGGGTGGGACATATTGTGTCAGCACAAGTGCGCCCCACTACCAGCTTCGACAGCACATCCGCTGTCCGGCAAGTGACAGCAGATTTTGTTTTAAACCTGAGGCAGAAGTTCAAGTGGCCCAGGAACGGATTGCCCCCGTTCTTGAACTCTCCACTGTTCACCTCACTGTTAGGGAAAACATTACCAACCTGCAGAACTCTGTTACACATTTCGGTTACGAAATTCCCCCTCTACCAGAACATCTTACTAAATTACTAAAAGCTGTAGAGGTATCAAAAAAGTATTTCTATACTTTGGAACAGAAAACACACGAGATGGGGGGAGAGATTCAAGGTATCACGGTCCCACCCTGGTGGGACATTTTTGAAAACATAGAGGTCCCTTCAGGGGTCAGAATGGCTTCCCATATCCTTGTGGTTTGCCAGCTGGGAATAGTGTTGTACTTGTTCTGCTCTCAGTGCAAGGTTAAAGGCAAAGTCCTAGAGTTCCAAAATGAAAGGATCTGGAAGAAGCATAATGCTAAGGTGGAGAGAGATACGCCGGTTTGAACCTTTCATATATTTTTTTTTTGAGTTCCTGAATAAAGATTGTTGTTTATTTGTGTTCGGTTATTTTTAAGAAAGACTTTTACGTGCTGATTTCTTTTAATAAAGACATATGTGCACCAAGTGGGGTTTTGGGCCCCCTAAAAGTTTGGATATATGTAAATAACTGTTTTTTGCCTATGCATGCTTATGTACACCACATTTTAAAGAATGGGGAATGTATGTGTCATGAGATCTTAGTGAGATAATTACAGGGGAAGTTTGACTATGGAGGGTAGGGAATTTTGTTTTTTTTTCCAGCATGATACTTGAAGCAAGGTTTAAGTATCACAGGGAGGGCTGAAGGATTCTCAAAATTCCCACATTTTTCATATCATCAACAAGGATATGACTTTTGGACTTTTATGGCAGAGGACCCAACTGCTGAGTTAAGTGTAGAACCCTGCAGCCCATGAAGGCCTGGGACTTGACATGTCCGGGCTTGTTGAGTGCAGTGTGGATTGTTGCCTGAAACCAGACAACAAGAGGAAACAGAATACGCATTCTTGCCTTTGAAACAATCAACCCAGAGAAAGACTTCATCTTACGCAAAACTAAAGCCCATCAAAATCTTGTATAAATAATCATTACTAAATACTAAGGCAGGAAGGCAGCCATCAATGCAATTATGCGAACCTATCAGTACTCCACATACACAATGGCTTGCAGTTCAAGACTAATGACGGGGACAGGAAGACAACGATAAACATCATGCGAGCCCATTAAAAACGAGACAACAATCACCTGAAGAAGCCCACCAAAATCAGACAAAGAACTAACCTTGATTTGAATTCAGATAAGAAATTAAAAAAAAACAGTATAACTGGGCCACCAGTTACGAAGGTGGAGCTGACAAAGGAGGGTGAGCAGTTTAGGAGGGTGAGCAGTTTTTAGAGCGGTTAAAGCAGAGTTTAAGCAGATAGCTGAGCCAAGTGGAGGAAGGAGATCTGGAGATTTGCAGGCCCGCAGGCAACATCACGGCAAGGGGCATGGGGCAGTAGGCTCAACTGAAGATAAGAAGGCAGCAGCCGTAGCCCTCCACCAAGACTGACCACCCACAACCGTGCCGTCCATCCAACTGAAGAACCTTCACAGATTCCACAGGCCAGGACCACATGGGGACGGCAGGCCCCAGAGGACACAAACAGCGTACCCCAAAACTGAAACCAGCTTACCTGGCTGGATTTCAAACTATCAAGGAACCCTGGTTGGTGAGCATGATCCCTGACCTCTCCTAGTTCAATTTAGTTAGATTTTGGGGGTGGGACAAGGGTAAGGGGATTAGTAGCGTGATTTTTCCTCGTTATGCTGTGTGTTCCCCATTCTTAACTAAGCGTACTTTGTAGGTCTGTATAATCTCAGTGTAATCCTAATGTTATAAGTTCATTTGTGACTTCAATAAACCCAGTTTTTTTTCTTGCACTAAAACCAGTTGTCTGCTGCACTTTGTCACAACCCCCAAATAAGTCCAAGGTCTAGAACCCAGGGAGTGGGAGCGATTTGGACTGCTCAGAAGTCAGAAGTGAAGCTGACACACACCACCACCCCCTGCAAAACTCTCTTTTCAATCGTAACAGCACAATAGTACACAGATCCTGAGTGTCCCTTCAAATACTTATTCAGTGGTTTTGAGAGGCTGAATCTGCTAGATTTAACTGATGGGTTGGGTGGTGGGCAATGTTTCATGTTAAAATAGTGGCCCTAATTGAATTATGGAAGCCTGGTTTCCAAATAGTCATCAGACAAAGCTGGTCACAGCAGTGAGCATTGTGAAAAGCATTTGCACTTGCAAGTATAACATCTATACTCTATTGCTTGGAATCAGGCATTCCCCCAGTGGAATTTGATTTTGCCACTGACTACAACTGTTTTTAGATTGGTTTTGAGCTATGCTAATGCCACTGACTCTCAACATGTGGGTTTCATACATCCAGCAGCAATTGCAAATTAAATTTACTGTTTCATTTACAGGCTCTTTCTGGCGGCAAACCTTGCAAATCTGGATTTTCTTTTTCTTGGGTTTGGAGACCCACATGCTGCAAGCCAGCAGCACTAGTATAATGCACAACTAATACATAAGTAGCTTATAAACGTGGCAGCTTGTAAAAAGTGGCAATTAAGCTAAAAGACATGTGCTTTTCCATCATATAAATTGGGACTCTCCTTTGTGATTATATAAGCTTAGAAATGACAGTGCAAATGATTATCACATTTCTATGATATTACTTTATCCATTATTTTAACAGAGAGGTTATTTTGAACCTTCATTAAAATAATGGGCAAGGTAATGCTAATATTTTACACCATCATTTATTGGCTATGGCAAGGGCTTGATTATTCATCTCAGCAATTCATAACGTAAATGTGAGAATCTAATTGGCAGCAAATCCATAATCATGAATTTGCAATGAATATTACAGCTGACTGTCACCATACCTTGAAAATAAGTAATTGTGTCCTTTGAAAAAGGACAAAAGGTATATAAGTGACTTATGAAGTAATACATTAAAATTATAGCAAATTTAGGTAACTACTTCAGTACTCCAGAGCCCGGGTTTAATTTCCTGTAAATGGGCATGCGCTTGACCCAACTGGGTGTAAAATAGTGCATGATGATGTCAGGCAAGCGTCCCGTTGTCATTGTGCACTTGCGCGATATTTCAGTCAGCTGATGCGTGCGATAGTTGGCAGAATGCCTGCCGACAATTAAGAGGCCTATTAAGGCCCTCAATCAATTAATTTAAACCTACTTTTCGCTGCCCGCCCAACTTTATGGTTGGCTGGCAGGCGAATTGGCCAGACTGCCTTTTGATTTTTTAACAAATCCCATCCACGGGCAGGATGAGGTTTCTACAATTAAATAAAAAATAAATACAAATTTTTGGGCAGAAATTTTATTCTGTTTATGCTATTGTGAGTTAGTCCCATGTCAGTATATTTTTCTTCAGATTTTAAAACTCTTTATTATTGATTTTAAAATTATTCAGGTCCCTGAGGCGAACTTTCAGCATGTGCTCTCCCACGTTTGCACGGACTTTTGCACTTGCACTTCTCCCGCCCCCACCCCGGCAGCACTGAGCCCTTCAGCACTGTGCCTTTCACGCTGGCTAGCCGCTAATTGGTCAGCCAGCATGAAATTGCGGTCAGGAGCCGATTGTGGGCAGTGGACCGTTTCCTGGCCTCACCAGTGCCCGTCCGCTGCACCTGCTCGATGACCTGAAAATCCTGCCCCAGATCTTACGCTGCCTACTTGTATCCCCAACTAGAACGCTTTTTCTATGCTTTATCTACTTGTATTTGTTGCTCGCTATAATGAACAAAGTCAAAATCATACCTCTAGTTTCTTGAAAGTCAGACTTGGGCAATAGATTCTTAACAAGTGAAATGTACTTTTGTGTGTAGTATAATTTTCCTGCCACAAGATAGCTTCAGTGGATTTTGTAAAAGGCTTCTGCATAGTTCCGTGCAACTGTGTGTCCCAGTCTGCCAGTTAGGCTATCTTAAGAGGATGGACTGAATTTTGCATTCATGGTCATGAATCTGATTTTATGAATAAATATTAATAGCTAACATAACTATATTCTAGATAAACAGTACTTAACTGTCCAGCACAATTAATGTATATCTTAAAGCAGTATGATAACCTTGTTGGGTATCAGAAAAGAGATTGAATATCTGGAAACTTCTTTTTACTCGCTAACAATATTGATTGTCAAGAGAGGTATATAGGCATGAGCCACTGAAGTAAGATTTGTTCAGATTTATTGAAGGTTCCAGATTCCAATTTGTTTTTTTAGCTTTTTGGGGAGGATTAATGACATTGCGAGTGTTGTTCAGATATTTCATGTGACAAAATCGCAAATTAGAGATTGTCTGGGAGCAGACATTTTGGGCTGGATTTTCATCCTTGAGGCAGTCGGGAAAATTCCTGGTTTGGCCCGCCCACCTCAAGAGAAAGTGTCTGCAAGGATTGGATTTTCATTGTGGAGGTGGTGGGGTGGGGGAGGGAGACGGTGCGGGCTGCAGTCGGTCCAATCGGTCTGGAAATCATTTTGGAGACAGTCGGGTGTGGAGGTGGACTATTTAGAAGGCCCACCTCGCTGCTATGGGATTTTGTCCCAGTTACGATAAAAACTGAAAGGCCTTCCAGCCCTCACCCCTCACACCCCTCACCCCCAGACACTCCCCATGGCCCATTCATGCCACCTCATGCTCCCCACCCATCCCTTGTAGCCCATCACACCAAGGTATGTCTCAACCAATCCCAATGGCCCCTCTTGCCCCCATGTCAAGATATGCCGTCAAACAACCCTGATCAATAGCAGAAACTATAAGCACCTGAAACTTCTTTATCTTGTATAAATAAACATTGTGAAATTGACAGCATAGATCAGAGAGCCAGACCTCTCAAACAAGCAAAGTTTACCCTGTGGCTCTGGTGCTTCAGCAGTCTAATGTATTGCTAGGCTCCCAGCCAAGCTGTATTATGCATTCTTGACACTTTAAAGGGTCTGAATGATTGACACTTTTATTGATCTGTAGGAAGAAGAAGTTTTTTTTAAGGAAGTGGGAAGTTATCAATGAATGACTTTTTTTATAAAGCTTTTTTTAATGCATTCTATTGCCACCACAGGATTAATTGCTTCTAAACAGTGCAAAGTAGGTGAATTGGCATTGAAATGGCATAGCTTGACCTGGGGGCATGAGAGCCATAGGGGTTAGTGGGCGTACCTTGGAATGGGGGGGGGGGTGGTGTTTAAGGAGCCTTGGCATGGGGATCATGAGGAGGACCTTTTGAACTTACCTTTCAAAAGGTCCCCTCAAGGCCCACACCTCTGAGGTGCCATGAACCACGACTCTGAAAAACTGGCTCAACTCCACAAAAATTGCAGAGGACTAGGATATGCCTATCCCTGCAATGGAGCCAGCCAGGTTGAGAGTACAGGGTGCAGGGCTTGCCACCTGATCCAGCCGCACCCTTAAACGGCCCCGTTGAAAATCTGAAACCGTGGAAATGGGGTTGGGAATCCCAGAATTGGGCCCTGACCACCATTTCCGACCCTCCATGGAGTCTCAACCTCATTGAAATACAGCCCTTTGAGTAGACTCTTTCACCAAGGGCATAATGACCTGGAGTTTCTGCCTTCTCTTTAGATCCTTGGTACTATTGTAACCAATACCAGTAACCATACAAAGATTTTTCATAATTAGAAAATTACTTGACAATTCAATTGAACTCACTTCTCTCATAATTTGGCACTGTGCAGAATATTCATTCTCCCCTTTATGTTACAATCATAATTCTAGTTTATGCATACTAATTTAAAATCCAAAAGCAAATAATGCAAATTAACTATATCCAAATTATTCATAAATCCTAAACCAAATCCAAATGAAAAATTGATTCACTTCAATGAAACCCAAATGATATCAATGCAAACAAGTCTAATGCAAATAAAGCTTTATTTCAGAATAGTGAGGTAGCTTTCTTAAATTAAGTATGCTTAATGCTTAGGTATGTCATTTTATTGTCTGGTGCATATCTCTGCTTCAAGAAAGGTTAAACTTACATCATGCTAAACTACCTGTTATGAGTCTATGCCTCTTTATTTTTTTAAATATAATTTTTCAACGCTCAACTGACTGGAAATTTTGCAATTTGAACTGAGATAGAGCAAACTGCTTAAAAACGCAAGGCTGCATTCCAAGGTGAAGGTGAAAAACAAAAAAATCACACTCATGGGAGTGTGAAAAGAAAGATATTTCCTATAATCTAGACACCCATCAAAGCTTGTAACTGTCTAAGGAAGGGACATTAAAAATGCAAGGCACTGAATATTAAAACAATGGCTTCCACAGACAGAAACACCCAAAGCCTCTTGGAAATATACAATGGGTGAAGTATTTCAAGGTAGGGCTGCCTAGTCACTTTAGAGAGTGATTACAAGTGACACAGGCTGTGTCAAGAAAGTCTTCAGCAGAGGAAACAAGTTAAGGGCTGCTCTCGCACCATCTCTGCTGTTGGAATAACAGTGATGCCTGTTCAAGAAGCCAACTCTATCAGAAACCTACCAGTGAGCTGAGATCTCATAATAATTGCAATATCTTCTATATCTGTATGCATCCAAGAAACCAGCTAACTTAAATCAGCCACAGTGTTTAAGATCTACACCTCAATGACAATCAAAGGATACTTAACCGTACATTCATTTACCATTTTTATTGAACTCTAACTCTCCTTATTTCTGATACCTGTGTGGATGTGTGTGTCGGCCTAAATGATTGCCTGAGGACCGAATCCTTGACATTGCATTTTTATTATTTTTCTCGGGCTCAGTGGTTAATAAGTTTGCTCTTTCTTTGACTCCAGAAAACGTAGTTTGATTGGCTCCTTCTTGCTCACAGCTTAGTAGTTAAATACATTCTTATTAGGAAAAGGTATATCTTCATGACAAGGAAACTTAAACCCTTGTTGTGACCAAACAAGGAGGTTGAATAGAGGGGAGCCAGTTCACTCTATCTCACCTGGTTGTAACATACTTATTTGTATGATAAGACTTGACTTGGAGTGTAGAATTATATAATGGTTACAACACAGAAGGAGGACAATCACCCCATTGAGTCTGTGTCAGCCCTCTACAAGGACAATTTAGTTAGTTCCACTCCCATGCCCCCTCTCCATCGTTCCAGTTGTTTTCCCCTTCAGGTGCTTATCCAATTCCCTTCTGAAAGTGACAATTGAATCTGCCACCACCACCCTTTCAGGCTGTGCATTTCAGATCATAACCATTTGCTGCATAAAAAAAGGTTTTCCTTGTGTCACCTTTGGTTCTTTTGCTTGTATTTGTGGAACTGAAGACATTTCGTTATTAGACAATGCTGTTCCTACCTACACAAATTATTACTCAGTAATTATAGGGTGTGTTAATTGGAAACTTGACTTCTATTTCTGTGATTTCTACAAGGAAATTAGTGCCTCCATTATATTGTTGGCATGAGTACAATAACTATACCCTCTTTGAAGCAGACGTGATATTATGCCATCCACCCACTCCTTATTGGGTGATATTTCTGGACATGTGGGTGGCTGTTTGTCTGCTCGTTCACACATCTTGATATGCACCGTAATTTTGGGCAAGTTTCAACTAATTCCCGTTAGTGATAATGCAGGAACAACATTCCCAAGTAACCTAACACAAATGTGAAATCAGAAACTGGAAGGATGAAAGTGTATGTACAAATAAACAACCAATGTTGCACTGATCAAAGATGCTCGTTAGAATGAGTGCATATGACACTGAAGGTCATTATCACTGGCAAGTAAAATCGGGTGGTATGTAAAATGAGTGCGTGGCTGATCCGATTACAGCAATTTCCTACTGGGCAGGTTCAAATAAAGTAACCCCGATTACTTTTATGGTTTGTTCAACAGACAGGATAAATTCCAAACGTCGAATACCTTGACACAAACATTATTAAATGTGATATAGTTAAAAAATGCTTAATGTTGAATTGGCAAAGATTCCAGACATCACTTGGCATTATTTGTATATTTCCTGTTAATTCCTTTGAAATGCCCTATTACTTTTGGGGCCAAGTTATTTACTTTGAATCTGCGTTATAATTTTTTTCTCCTCATTCTTTGATGAGATGTGAGTGTCACTGGTAAGGCCAGCATTTGTTACCCATTCCTAATTGCCTTGAACCAAGTGGGTTGCTAGGCCATTGCAGATGGCAGTTAAGAGTCAACCACAATGTGTGGATCTGGAGTCACATGTAGGCCAGACTGACCAGCTAAGGACAGCAGATTTCCTTCCCTAAAGGACATTAATGAACAAGGTGGGTTTTTAACAACAGCTGATGGCAGTTTTATCATCACCATTCCTGAGACTAGCTTTATATTCCAGATTTATTAATTGAATTTAAATTCCACCAGCTGTGTGCACCATTTGGAGACTTAAATTAATTATACCAAAGTAGATTTGGAAAATACCACAGTCACAGATAACATGGCAGGGTAGACTTTCATTGCCTGTAACCTTGTGTTAATGGAGCGGTGACAATCTCAGAATGGGGTCAGTTACCCAGGCCTTACAATTGCAGGGGCCTTTCAGAAAAGAAAGAATTGCATTTATATAGCACCTTTCATGACCATGGGAACATCCAAAGAACTGTACAGCAGTACTTCATTGGCTCTAATGTAGGAAATGCAACAACAGGTTTGTGCATAGCAAGCTCCCACAAACAAGGTAATCTGATTTTGTGATGTTCATTGAGGGATAAATATTGGCCAGGCCATCAGGGCTAATTCCCCTGTTCTTCAAAGTTGTGCCATAGGATATTGTGCTTCCAGCTGAGAAGGACAGACAGGGCCTTGGTTTAATGTTTCATCTGAAAGACAGCATTTCTAACAATGCAGCACAGCCTCAGAGCTGCACCGGAGTGTTAGCCTTGCCTTTCATGCTCAAGGCCTTTGGATTCAGAGGCAAGAGTGCACCCAGCTGACGCTCTGCTGCCAAAATACAGATAAAAATGGATCCTGTAGCATGTCTGCTCTAAGTCATCTGACACCTTGTTCCTCATGGGCAAGATTAACCTAACAAGATACAAGCAAAAAACTGTGGATGCCGGAAATCCAAAACAAAAACAAAAATACCTGGAAAAACTCAGCAAGTCTGGCAGCATCTGTGGATAGGAACGTTTCGAGTACGAATGACGCTTCAACAGAACTAAGTAAAAATAGAAGAGAGGTGAAATATAAGCTGGTTTAAGGGGGGGCGGGACAAGTAGAGCCAGTGATAGGTGGAAATAACCAAAAGATGCCACAGACAAAAGGACAAAGAGGTATTGAAGGTAGTGATATTATCTAAGGAATGTGCTAATTAACGGGTAGAAAGCAGGACAAGCAAGGTACAGATAGCCCTAGTGGGGGTGGGGTGGGGTGAAGGAATCGAAAAAGGCTAAAAGGTAGAGATAAAACAACGGATGGAAATACGTTTAAAAATAATGTAAGTAGGTGGGAAAAGAAAAATCTATATAAATTATTGGAGAAAAAAGAAAAGGGGGGATCGCAAAGGGTGGGGATGGAGGAGACAGTTCACGATCTAAAATTGTTGAACTCAATATTCAGTGCGGAAGGCTGTAAAGTGCCTAGTCGGAAGATGAGGTGCTGTTCCTCCAGTTTGCATTGAGCTTCACTGGAACAATGCAGCAGGCCAAGGACGGACATGTGGACAAGAGAGCAGGGTGGAGTGTTGAAATGGCAAACGACGGAGGTCTGGGTAATGCTTGCGGACAGACGGAAGGTGTTCTGCAAAGCGGTCACCCAGTCTGCGTTTGGTCTCTCCAATGTAGAGGAAATAGCATTGGGAGCAACGAATGCAGTAGACTAAATTGAAGGAAGTGCAAGTGAAATGCTGCTTCACCTGAAAGGAGTGTTTGGGCCCTTGGACGGTGAGGAGAGGGGAAGTGAAGGGGCAGGTGTTGCACCTTCTACGGTTGCATGGGAAGATGCCGTGGGAGGGGGTTGAGGTGTAGAGGGTGATGGAGAGTGGACCACGGTGTCCCAGAGGGAATGATCCCTGGGGAATGCCACCGGGGGGGTGAAGGGAAGATGTGTTTGGTGGTGGCATCATGCTGGAATTCGCGAAAATGGCGGAGGATGATCCTTTGAATGTGGAAGCTGGTGGGGTGATAAGTGAGGACAAGGGGGACCCTATCATGTTTCTGGGAGGGAGAGGAAGGTGTGGGGGCGGATGCGCGGGAGATGGGCTGGACACGGTTGAGGGCACTGTCAACCACCGTGGGTGGAAAACCTTGGTTAAGGAAGAAGAAAGACATGTCAGAGGAACTGTTTTTGAAAGTGGCATCATCAGAACAGATGCGACGGAGGCGAAGGAACTGAGAGAATGGGATGGAGTCCTTACAGGAAGCGGAGTATGAGGAGCTGTTATCGAGGTAGCTGTGGGAGTCGGTAGGCTTATAATGGATAGTGGCAGACAGTATATCACCAAAAATTGAGACAGAGAGGTCTAGGAAGGGAAGGGAAGTGTCAGAGATGGACCATGTGAAAATGATGGAGGGGTGGAAATTGGAAGCAAAATTAATAAATTTTTCCAGGTGCAGACAAGAGCATGAAGCAGCACCGAAGTAATCATCGATGTACCGGAGAAAGAGTTGTGGGAGGGGGCCGGAGTAGGACTGGAACAAGGAATGTTCCACATACCCCATAAAGAGACAGGCATAGCTGGGGGCCCATGTGGGTACCCATAGCTTCACCTTTTATTTGGAGGAAGTGAGAGGAGTTAAAGGAGATATTGTTCACTGTGAGAAAAGGTTCAGCCAGATGGAGGAGAGTAGTGGTGGATGGGGATTGTTCAGGCCTCTGTAACCTAACAAGAAATGGGGGTTACCTGTTTTGCGCAACACCGAGGAAAATAAATCCCTCACCATCCAATTCTCACTCAGTGGGTTAGGTTAAACTCACTCACATAATTTTAGAAGACATATTTATTTGCCTTGCTTTTCTTTAAAAGCAGGAAAAAAATTACATAATTATGTTATCTAAAGCAAAGTGTTTGTAAATTAGGCCTAGGTTATGCAAGGACTATATAAATCACCTGTTAGGCCACAGCAAGAGTACTATATACAGTTCTGGTCACTGAATTAAAGGAATGATGTGATCATTCGAGAGAGGGTACAGAGGAGATTTACAAGAATATTGTCAGGAATTAACTATTTTAGCTATAAGGAAAGATTTGATAGGCTGGGGTTGTTTTCTTAGGAACAGAGGAGGCTGAGTTGAGATTTAATGGGTTTATGAGGGGCCTAGGTAGAATGGTTAGGAAGCATCCATTTCCCTCAGCAGGGAAATCAATAACCAAGAGGACATAACTTTGAAGTAATTGGCAGAAAGGTTAGAGAAGAAGATTTTTTTTGAAATAGAGGATAATAGAGGCCTGGAACTCACTGCCTAAAAGGGCGGTGGAGGCCTAAATCCTTATCGAAAAATATTACTGAGAAATGCACTTTAAGTGCTGTAACCTACAAGACTATGGACAAAGAGCTGGAAAGTGGCATTAAGCTACATAGCTCTTTTTCAGGGCAAGTGTGAAGGGCCAAATCAAATGGCTTCCTTGTATGCCAAGAGTTTTCTCTGTTTAATGTCAATGAACATCCTTCTAAGCAGCAGTGTCCAGGGTGAAAGTTTTGTTTCTATATTATAGTGCCATCATATGGTAACATACTGTACTGCACTTTAATAAATAACTATCGTTATCAGCTATAAATTTATAATTTTTTTAATGAGCTCAAGCCCTACCACAGTAAGTGCTAAACTGGAGCTGAAATATCTGGCAATTTGTAGGATTGTACTAGCAAAAGTCATGAAAGTTGCTGAATTGTTTTAAAATTTCAATTGTCTTACAAATGTTTTTCAGGAACAAGTCTACATGTGACTTCCAGTCCACACATACATGGTTGACTCTTAATGCTCTCCAGATGAGTGATAACTAGTATCTTGTCAATGTTGCCCACATTTAAAAAAAAGATTTTTCTGAGACTAGTTTTAAATGTAATTTTATTTCCTTGTATAGCTGTCATTGCAATCATTGTTACATCAAAGAACAATTGCTTAATTTTTCACTGCACCCACAACCTTACAAAATCTAGATGGTTGTGAAGTGATCTTACTGAAGTGTTTAAAATGCTAAACAAATTTGATAGAGTAGATACAGGGAAGCTGTTTCCACTGTCGAGGGAATCGAGAACAAGAGGGCAATATCTTAAAATCAGGTTTAGGCCTTTGAGAAAACATAATCAGAAAGCGCTTATTCACATGAAACCTGAAACTCTTCCCTATCCTCCACCCACCTCGCAAGAAGTCCAGTTCTGGGCACTGCACTTTAGGAAGGATGTGAAGGCATTAGAGAAGGTGCAGAAAAGATTCACAAGAATGGCTCTCGCGATGAGGAACTTCAGTTACACAGAAAGATTGAAGAAATTGGGACTGGTCTCCTTCGGGAAGGGAAGGTTGAGGGGAGATTGAAAGGACGTATTCAAAATCATGGGGCATTTGTACGGACTAGATAGGGAGAAACAATTCACATTGGCAGAAGGATTGAGAACCAGAGGGCCCAGGTTTAAAATAATCGGCAAAAGAAGCAATGGTGACATGAGGGGAAACTTTTTCACATTAAACAGGAACTGAACAAGGATAATTCAACAGCGTTAGAGGACTGGCTTTGGAGGAAGATTGTGTGCTGAAAATTATAGAAATGCCAGAATGGAAGAGGAGAAATAGTCATTGAATTATAGAATCAAAAAGTGGTTACAGCACAGAAGAAGAAGATCATTCAGCCCATCGCGTCTGTGCTGGTCCTCTGAAAGAGCAATTCACCTAGCGCCTCTTCCGTTTCTTTTCCCTGTAGCCCTGCAATTTCTTTTCCTTTCAGCTAATTACCCAATTCCCTTTTGAAAGCCTCCATTGACACTGTCTCCACTACAGATCCAGGCAGCGCATTCCAGATTCTAACCATTCTCTGTGTGAAAAAGTTTTTCCTCATGTCGCCACTGCTTTTTTTGCCAATTACTTTAAATCTGGGCCCTCTGGTTATCAATTCTTCTGCCAATGTGAATTGTTTTTCCCTATCTAGTCTGTACAAACACCTCATAATTTTGGATATCTCCTGCAAATCTCCTCTCAACCTTCTCTTCCCCAAGGAGACCAGTCCCAATTTCTCCAATCTTTCTGCATGAGTGAAGTTCCTCATCGCTGGAACCATTCTGGTGAATCTTTTCTGCAACATAGTCAGAGTAATGGAGAATGTCATTCCACAGCCTATGTTGCAAGTCCATGTTCCTAAGTACTTTCCATGTAATTATTTATTCTTGGTATATTGAAATAGTTCACTTTATGTATTTGCTGTTTTCCAGGTTTACACATGGGTTCAATACAAATTAGATTTGAAACAAAGAGATGAGTGCACATTATTTTAAAATAATTAATTTTTGAGACACAGGCAAGGCTGACATTTATTTCCCATCCTTAGGATGGACTTTTCCAGTCCTCCCAAGTGCAGGAAGGTGGGAGGAGAGGCCGTAAAATTGGGTGCCGTGTCAATAGCTCTGTGCCTGTCAACTACCCACCCTTGCCAGTATTTTATCTGCAGCGGGGAGGCTCAGGGCTCCTTAAGGGCCTCTTCCCACTGCCACTGGTATTTTGCCTGTCACAGGGCACCCGGTGGCCTTTGAGAGGTGTCCCTTTTGTTTGGGCACCCTGTTCCTAACCAATGCCCACACCCTACATTAATCCTCTGCCCACCCTCCTGAACCCAATCCCACGCCTTGTTTCTGCGGCCTTCCTGAATGGCTGTTGCGGAAGAACATTCTAATCCAGCTCCATCGACAATCATCTTTGGGGACCGCCTTCAGTACTAGCAGTGGCCTCTGTTACTTGTGGCGCTTCTGGGAGTAGAAAGCTGCCGGCCATCTGATTGGCCAACAGCTCTTGAAGGTGGGACTTCCTCCCTGCTGGGGGCAGGGCAAACCATCTTACCTTGACTTTTCTGCTGGGGGCGGGTGGTGCCACAGCCTCAGCATGAATTTCTGGCCTTAGTTGCCTTTGAGAAGATGGCAGTGTGCCATCTCTTTCAACTGTTGAATCCCATTTGTTGTGATGGTGCTCCCACAATGCTGTTAGGCAGGAAGTTCCAGGACTTTGAAGTCATTGGGAATAAAAATTAGATCAGATTTTCTATGGGCTGCTGATTACCTGTTTTACACTAGAGTACTGCACAAGGTCAAGATCAAGATCAAGAAAAGCTGCCATCCAAGTTCTTCTTTTTATCTGCACCAAGGGTTTTGTTTTCATTAGTATTTACTTAGAGAAACCTTGAGATGATGGGTAATATTACATCACTGCAGGACATCACTGCAGAAGTTCCTCAGGGTAGTTTCCTAGGACCAACCATCTTCAGTTGCTTCATCATTGATCTACCTTCCATCATAAGGTCAGAAGTGGGGATGCTCGCTGATGATTGCAGTGTTCAGCAATGTGAAGCTAGGAGGTTACCATTGACCAGAAACTGAGCTGAACCCACCGTATAAATACTATGGCTACAAAAGCAAGTCAGAGGCTAGGAATCCTGTGGCGAGTAACTCACCTTCTGACTTTCCAAAGCCTGTCCACCATCTACAAGGCATAGTAAGGGCTATGATGGAATACACCCCACTTGCCTGGATAAGTGCAGCTCCAACAACACACAGGAGACTTGACATCATCCAGAATAAAGCAGCCCGCTATTTTGGCACTCCGACCACAAACATTCATTCCCTCCACCACTGGCACACAGTGGCAGGTCTGTGTACCATCTACAAGATGCACTGCAGGAACTCACCAAGGCTCTTTAGACAGCACCTCCCAAACCCACGACCACTGCCACCTAGAAGGATAAGGGCAGCAGATATATGGGAACACCCCTACCTGGAAGTTCCCTTCCAAGCCACTCACCACCCTGACTTGGAAATAAATCACCGGTCCTTCACTGTTGCTGAGTCAAAATCCCTTCCTAACAGCACTGTGGGTGTACCTATGCCACAGGGATGCAGCAGTTCAAGAAGGCAGCACACCACCACCCTCTCAAGGTCTATTAGAGATGGGCAATAAATGCTGGACTAGCCAACGACACCCACATGCTATGAATGAATAAAAAACAATTGATGACATGATGGTAGTCCAGGCTGAGGATTTATTTTATTATATTACCAATATGACCCTTAACATCTTGATGACCTTCCATGGGATCACACCAGCCACCTGTGATGGACTGTGAGAATGATGCCCTGTAGCATTCTCCCCTGTGGCTCTACGATTTGTTCAGAATGAACAGTTAAAAGAAACAAGCATGTTAACTGTTAACTTCAACTAAGGATTTTGTTTTAAGAATCATCCCTCAAATAGCATGGGTCTAATTGCATTTTGTAGGTGAACATTGGTTAAAAGTTTCAGGTATTTCAAATTCTTTTTCAATATTTGTTTAAATAAGCTGATGATTTTGCAGAAGAAAAAAATAAACAACTAAATAGTGTTCGACTTCCATCCAAATCACAGCCCACAGGGTGTCCACTAGGTGGACTACTGTGTGGCTGTGCAGCCCTTGGCTTCAGGAAAAAAGAGAACATGTTAGGAACACACATAGGCCCAAATGTTTTGCTCTGACAGGAACGGGGCAATAAGACGGCAAAAATCATGAGGCAGCATTTGCTGCCCTATTTTGCCAATGTCTTTCATACGGATGGCACATACCGCTGGGGTCCAATAAAAACAATAGATGCTGCAGCAATTGTCATGTAAAATGGGTGGAGCATTCACTGTGAAAATTCCATTCAATGGTACTTAACCTGAGCAGCCCAAACACTGGCTCTTAAAGGAGCTGCTGCAGAATAGTTCCCAAAAATGCATGTTAAAGATTTGTAATTGATTCTTTGGGTCATTAACGCCCCTCTTGGCCCCACAAAAATTAAGCTATATGTTGCACAACCCTTTCACAGCCCTCCCGTGGTATCACCACCTTCCTCTTAATTTACATTTATCGCCTAGATTCCATATTGGTGCTACCAGGTTTTCAGGCATCCTCCAATCAGTGAGCTGTGGGTAATGCACACAAATCTCTCCTAAAGGGTGATAATGAGGCCTAACCATGAAAATGGCTTGGGTTTCATACTGCTGACATTGGGAAGGTAGTGTGCATCCTTCTACAGATGCCCAATGTTTGCCAAAATTGAAAATTGATCCCCTATTCTTGTAATGAGGTGTACCATCTGCCATCAAGTCACATTACAGCTTCGTTGGTGACCATGGAGAAACCCCTTCCCAGACATAGAGATCCTACCAAGGTTTGATGGCCCCTGATTCTCAAGATTAGTTATAAACCAGTGTTTATAATGGAGATTTTTCTTGATTACTTTAGCAGTGCATTTCTAATCACAAAAATGTAGAAAAATAAGCATTATTACATTAAATTAAATATATAGATTTGCAGGTAGCTAGAATGTAGAATTAAGGTATTTCACAATTAAATTTGAATTTCTAAAATTAATAGCTTTATGGAAACAAAGATTACAGTCAATTAAGTACTTTTGTAAAGTTGTAATTTGGGTTCACTTTCCCAATGATTTTATTTTACTTAAAAGGTGAAGCTTTGACAATTTCTGTTCTATGATTTTATTTCAGTGAAATAACTATCATAAAATGTCTGAATTCCTGAATGAAAATGAAATGCCTGTCCTTTTGTCATAGGCAGTGAGAGAAAAAAGTGACATGATACAGAGCCAATTACAAAGGGGGCTGAATTTTACAGGGGGACATATTGCTCGCCAACACCCCCCAACCCCCCCCCCCCCCCCCCCCCCCGCCCCCCCCACCCCCCGCCCCCCCCAGCCCCCACTGCCACTGGAAGGAAAGTCGGTGTCACACTGACTGATAATGTTCAGCAGGCAAGGGTCAGACTTCCAAAAAATGGCCCATATACTCCCGCCTGCCTGCCCATGCCAATCTAATTATGGTGTTGGCAGCATAATATATGAGTCAATTAGCTTATTGGCATGCTCAATTAGCTATTAATTACCTTTTTATAAAAATATTAGTGGGCTTCCCATTTCGGCGCCTGTCCACAACATATTATGGGGGACAGCTCAGGTGAGCAGGAACGTGGTGGGCTATCCACCCCCTCATATTTTATGTGCTCCCCCTGCCAAAAATATGTCAGGAGTTGGGGGTGGTGTAAAATCCAGCCCCAGAAGTCTTTTATTAAAATATTAGCTCATTCTGTCTAGTAGCTCTGTATCTGATGATGAATTTATGTCAGGTTTTTCTTTTTACTCTTGACACCAGCCTCAGCATCAGGTACTCTCAGATCAGGTATGGAATAGGCCAATTTGTTTGTAAATCTATCTCTACTCTCTCCTGACAATGTGCCTTAATTCAGTTGAGTAATATAGCCCCCAGCACAGCAGCAAGGTGATATTTCCATTTTCTAAATCTTCCATCCTTGTAAATTCTTTGCTTCAGACTAAAAACATAAGTTAGCACAGAATGAGAAAATCAAGTTAGATTTCGTAACGCTGTTCTTTTCAACAGACCACATATAGCAATCTCTATACTAGGTTGTGGGGGTTCAGTTAGCTCAGATGGCTAGAGTGTGATGCAGAGTGACACCAACAGTGCGGGTTCAATCCCTGTACCAGCTGCGGTAGTTCATGAAGGCCCTGCCTCTTCGCCTTACACCAAGCTTGCAGGGTGATGCCCCTCAAGCTACAAGTAGCCAAGAATGTCTCTCTCTGATGGGGATAGATGGCTGTGGCCCTATGGACTATGGCTACTAGGTCATATTCAATCCCTTTCATATGAGGAAAGATTCCACGAAAATAATCCTGTTCCTGAAAGGCAAATGCTGGAATATCAGTCTAACAATGTATCTTACATTAGTCATTATTTCAATTCACAGATTATTAATTATTGTTCATCTGTGGACAGTTGGTATAAAATAACCAGTCATTGGGGAAAAAATGGAAATCCTGAAGTATTTATATTTTCTACATTTGGTTAGCAGGGGGTCTTGTTACACCGTGGTAGTGTCTCTACTTCAGAACTTGACGGCCACAGAATGTGTTTTAATTCATTCATGGGAATTTGAAATCGTTGGCTAACCCAGCATTTATTGCCCATCCCTAATTGCCCCTAAGAAGGCAGTGGTGAGCTGCCTCCTTGAACTGCTGTAGCCCATGTGGTGTAGATGTACCCACAGTGCTGTTAGGGAAGGAGTTCCAGGATTTTGACCCAGCGACAGTGAAGGAGCAGCAATATAGCTCCAAATCAGGATGGTGAGTGGCTGGGAGGTGAACTTGCAGGTGGTGGTGTTCCCATGTGTTTGCTGCCCTTGTCCTTCAAGATGGTAGTGGTTGTCAATTTGGAAGGTGCATTCATAATGTGGCCAAATGGATTGATTATTAGCCTGTAACTCCCTCCAATATGCCTAACAGCAAGCGGTAAGAATGGCAGAGTTGTGCTCTGTCATAGTGTAGAAGGCAATGGCAAACAACAGCAGTAGTTTGCCAAGCATAATCATAGACCAATCCAATGGAACTCTTTAATTGCCAATGCCCTCTTCAGGCACGGTATGAGGAGGAAGACACATGGTTAATTTATTTACCTAAATCACATTAGAAAAACAATCCATTCTAGAAATTATTTGCATTAAATCAACAACCACCTCTACAGAATGGGTGAATATTGTTGCTTTGAGCAGGACATCGGTAAAATCACTCTCCTGCTCAGCCTGGAGTAACAAAATAATCCTGTCCAAATTACTGATACCATAACAGAAATTTAAAATGTTTGGAGGTTAAATACATTTATTGAAAGATCCTGTGATCTTGTACACCATGAAAGCTAAATTAAATCAATTCAACTAAACCAGCTGCAGAGAGTTTTTAAAAAAAAATCAGTCTAGCCATGTTACCATTATAAAGCACTGTGCTTTAAAGCTTCTTGTTACTTCAGGGAATAAGCACCATCAGTCATGCAGACATAACTTGGATAGAGTTTAAAATATAAAAGCATTTTTTTTAAAAAAGGAAGAACCCATTTAATTATATAAGCCCATCTATTTCGACTGATTTTGGCACATCAGCCGACATTTCCACCATCTCCCTCAATCCCTTCTCTGCAAAAACGGGAAGATCAATCCTAGTACCTGAATGGATAAACCAGAGACGCAGCCAATATTGGGCCTCATGATCGTCAAGGCAGCAAAGCTGCAGACACCTACTGGCTGCTTCAGGCAGCTTGTTGATGAAGAGGAATGGAAGATCAGACCGCCAACATCAGCCCTCAGGTAAATGATTAAAGATAGGTTATTGCAAAGCGGGGAGGGAAGTGTGATTGGGAAGGTATCGGTGATCAGGAGGGAGCGTTTTGAAGAGGATAGAAACGGGATGATGTTGTCAATTCAGTGAGGCGCACTCAAAGAGATACATAACTAAATATTGCAGCTACAAGTTTAAAAACTTAGTAAAGTGATTTGCTAGCTTACATCAACAAGAAAATGCTATGATTTTAATAAGATCTAAAGGACTATAAATTAGTTAACTCCCGAAAAGAAGTGCGAGAATTGTGAAATACGATTAGTCCGTGCCTGCTGAGTGGAATGCAGGCAGGTCGTCAACTCTGGCGTACAGCCAGTGCTTCCAATGCCGTTCACTGGCCTTAAGCATCTCAGAGGACCCAATATTGTAACATTCTAATGCTTCTTAAAGCTAGCCTACACCTCTTAAAGGGGAGGTGCATTGTGACTGTAGCAGGTGTCGGGAGTCAATTTGCAACTGAATCGTGCCTGAAAAGGAGAAAAGAATGGCTTCCTATGGGGAGGGAGCTGCCCTCCAGGTTTCTGGACACTACATCGGAGAAGTTGCTAGAAGAGCTGGAAGGAGGAGAGATCATATGTATCCTTAGGAGGTAGGAGGTCCACCGGACACATTATGAGTACGCAGTGGGAACAAATAGCCGTGGAGGTCAATGTCAGGAGCCTAGCCCCCAAAAACCTGAATGCAGTGCCACAAGTTTAATGTGAAGGTCAATGAATACATCTTCAAATGCCATATCCTATCAACTGTCTCGCCACTGCACAGTTCACCTCATCCCCATCACTCACCTACAAACTATTTCTATCAATCATGGCTCATGCTTAACATTCATTGCTTCACCTCACCCCTCACACACTTAGCATTATTGCAGCCTCACAACCATATTTCATAGCTGGCATACACCGCCAGCTTTTCAAACATGAGAGCTGCATCACCCAAACAAATTGCACAACATTCATTAACACATGTCCCCTTTGTAGCAAGAAAAGGTGGTGCACAACTGGAGACAGCAAGAATTTAGATCACAACTCAGTGAAACACAAAAATCATTAATTAATATCAAAGATTTGAACATGAGTGCCACCCTGGTCCACCCAGGTGCTCTTTCTAATGTGTTCCCGAGTGCTCCAATGAGGTGTGGTCACAGCATCTGCAGCTGAGATGGATGCAAGCCACTGAACGCAATGACCTTGGCAGCCTGTCTTCTGGGTGCCCAACGCCTGGAGGACTCCAATATACTGAGGGGATCCTGCACAAGAGCAGTTGCTTCCCCTGTGGCCGCTTCCACTGGAGGCAGTTGGGTCAGGTGGCAGAGGTGCTGAGGAGTGTGTGTCCACCCTCAGAGCACTTTGAGAGGAGCCCCCAGATGTGTCAGGCTGCAGCAATGGCACCTATGTGTCGATGTCTATCGTACTTGGAGGTGCACCTGGAGGGGACTCCAAGCATCTCATCCCCAGCTCACCTGGCCACTGCGACATGGAGCTGATGGCCAACACAATGGTATGCATGTTTGCACACATACCCAGCAGCCACCTGGCAGAACTCATGAACTGGATGGACTCCTCCAAGATCCACACATGGCTGCGCATAGCTTCTAGCAGCTCTGTCAGGTGTTCCCCTGTTCTACACGGCAGATTCGGGCGTGGTCAAGACCGGAGGCCTGTCACCCACCTGGGGCTCAGCATGAGCCTGGCCTCCCACAGTCCTCCAATTAACAAGGTCCTTGGCTGCCACAGACTTTTTCAGGTACCCATGCGTGTCTGTAACGTGCTGATCATCTTGTGAACCTGATCCAATTCATGAACACATACCCACCATGGTGAACGCATACCCACCGTGGTGAGCATACCTGCACTTGTGGAGGGTGCGGGGCAAAGGTGTGTCACTGCACCCTGTGAAGCCTGGATGCTCTCATCCTCGGAGGTAGACTGCAGGGTCTCTAACGAGGCAGCAGCTTGTCCACTTGGTGTGCAGAAACCTGCCTTGGAGAACATAAACAATTAGGCCTTAGGCCTTCCCATTCACTCCTCCCATCCATGTCTGTTGCGCATCTCCTTTCTGCCCAGAGGTGGACACCACGATCTAGGCCTCTTCACTCTCTTCACCCATCACTCTGTTCTCTCCATCATTGATGGCCTGGCCACCCTGCTCCAAAGCCAGCTCGACGGTCTCCGCCTCAGTGGCTGTCAGGGTTCTCAGGTCTGGCACACCTCCACTAGTCTTCACCTTTTTTCTTGTCTTGTGGGCCCTTTTGTCTGACAGGCAGAAAGTAAAAGTGAGGCTCCAGACAATGATCAACTGACCCCCTCCTTGTCTGGCATCCTTCACACACATAATGGGTCCTGCTGTATGTATCTTTCACAGGCCCAGTCTCATCAAATTGCACAATGCTGGCATCAGGAGGCAGATGTCTGTCACCCACATGCAGCCATTCCTCATGAGGCAGCTGTTGGGACATACCATTCTTTTGCCTGCCTGGCTGATCTCTTCCATCATCAAGACCCATCGTATGTTGCCCACCTGGCAGCTACAGCCCACTCATCATTCATTCAGACCCACCCTAGCAGGGCAGAGGAGGCCATCGATCGATTCTGACATGGGACCCAGCTGCACTGCTGAATTCCACAGCTGCTAACTTCTTCTGCTACCTCCATTCAGGCTCCTTTCATTAGATGGGAGGGTCTCTTCTTTTTGTCCATTAGATAATACCTTCCACCGTTCCAGTGCCACCTGGAGGAGAACCTGCCTGGAGGTAACACTGAACCTTGAAGCTATCTGGTCTGCCCCATTCCCTTATTATCAGCCTCTTTCTCCACTTCCTGGACTGAACAGTGCAGGTACTGGAGATGCAGAACGCTGTTGTGGCCAATGAGCGATCTGGACCTTGCTGTTCAGTGCTTTCTGTCTTGCAGGTGAAGGCTGCTGGTCTGTGCTGTATGGTAGATCCTCTCAGATGCAGGCACAACAAGTCAGAAAGATTTCATTTACTGCAGGCTGGGCTTGCTGCCAGTTACAAATGGCGTCAGTTCCCCTGCCATCACCTGACATCAGGAGCACCGCCTTCCTGTCCACCTCCGACATTTGATTGGACGAGCTCCACACCTCTAACTCATTAATTGGCCAGCCACCGCGTGATCTTGTTTGGTTGGCAGCTTCTGCCCCAAACGGCAAGCTGCCCACATCTGGGTCCTCCCCCAGGGCCCACCCCAGCGCCATTAATTTCCGCCCCATGTGTGCCTGAAGTCCTCTGTTATCTCAGCATTGTGGTTATGCCAATGAGTGTGGATGCTCTACTTAACCACACTGATCAGCCTGACCTGTTTTCACTGGATATCTGCGCAGTCACTTTCCTATAGTGATCAATACAGTATGATTGGGAGCATAAATGGTAGATTTTTCCACTCCTTAGTTTATGAGGCATTGAAGGCAATGATGACAGCTGAGATTGGCTAACCTAGAACATGTATGGATCAAGAATTACCCAGAGCTATTCTGTTCAGGATCTCATCACATGTTGACCCTAGTCACTGAGCCAACAGAGGACTAAAGATCTGTGGTGGGATATTTTCTAGTTATGTTCTTAAAACTTTCAAACTGTTGTGTTGCTTGTTGTCAGCTGTGGCTCAGTTGGTAACACTCCTGTCTTTAGGTTTAAGCCCCACTCCATGGCCTGAGCCCAAAAATAAAAGGAAAAGCTAATGTCCCAGTGCAGTACTGAGAGAGTGCTGCACAGTCAGAGGTGCCATCTTTTGGATGAGATGTTAAAATGAGGCCTCATCTGCCTGCTTGTGTGAGTAGATGTAAAAGATCCCAGGGCAGTGTTTCGAAAAAGGGCAGAAGGGTATCCCCAGTGTCCTGGCCAATATTTATTTATCTCTCACTCAACATAAAAAACAGATTATCTAGTCATCATCACATTGCTGTATGTGGGAGTTTGCTGTGCATGCAATTGACTGATACAACAGCGAGTACAATTCCAAAAAGTACTTTGTTGGCTGTAAAGAGTTTTGAGACGTCTGGTGACCATGAAAAGTGCTATACAATATAAATGCAAGTCTTTTTTTATAAATAATCAAAATTGTGTAGCTTTGTAGCAGCTGAACAGATAACATGTCCAACTGGGGCAAAAAAACACTCGAAGATTTTACAAACAATTTTGTTCTGTTATATGGTGTTGAATACAATAGGTTTGTAAAAAGATGTTTTTGGATTTTTGAATCTGTATTCAATTAACAGATGTAGTCACTAAAGTGAAAGTGACTATCTAAAATCTCTTACACAACTGAGCAGTTTTACTTCAGTTATAACAAATCCCCTAAAGATGAATTTGTCTTTCCGAGTGGGATTACTTAGCATCCACTGGAAATGATTTTATTTCATTATAGCCAGCTACCCTTATATACTGCACATACAAGGATCTCCATGATTACTTACTCTGTGGCAAGCTGACAGCTTCATACAGCAGGGTTGAAAGAAAGCCAAAGTATCAAAGGTCAATTGGAGGGAAATTGAGGTCAGAGAGTATAGAAAAAATACAGGCTTCCATTTTTGTGTAATGTGTGTTATTCTTACATCTGTTTATATTCTGTGTTGTCAAGAAAGCTCAGAATAGAACAAAAACATGGACGTTTTTGCTATCATTACAACAGCTGCAAGCACTTTGAGATACCGTAAGGTTGTGAAAGGCACTATATAAATGCAAGGCTTTTTTATCATATTTTTCTGGACTATAGGCTATGAGTTAAGTCTAAGTGTATGGCATAAATAATATTATAATGATAAGGTATACATTTTTATTCTGTAGTCTTGCTTCTAAACTATATGTCTCTCTAGGCTTAGAAGCAAACATCAGTGCAAGGCTTGGTGGGCCTTTATTAAAATGGTTCACGGCAATGTTTCCATTTTGACCTGTGGTTTGGTATGAGTTCTTGATATGGTAAATAATGTTTGATATAATGTAGAAAAGCCAAAAGCAGAATAATATTTAAGTGGAAAGAGATTACGGAATGCTGCAGTACAGAGAGACGTGGGTGTCATTGTACATGAATCACAAAAAGTCAGCTTGCAGGTACAGCAAGTAATTCGGAAGACAAACTGGATGTTGCCAGTTATTTCAAGGGAGATGGGGTACAAAAGTAAGGAAATCTTGCTACAACTGTACAGGGCACTGTGAGGCCACACCTAGAGTACAGTGTACAGTTTTGGTCATCTAAGTTAAGGAAGAACACACTTGCATTAGAAGCAGTTCAGAGAAGGTTCACTAGGCTGATTCCTGGGAAGAGGGGTTCATCTTATGGGGAAAGGTTGAGCAAGTTGAGGTTATAGTCATTGAAGTTTAGAAAACTGAAAGTTGACCTTATTAAAGTGTATAAAATTCTAGGGGGCTTCACCAGGTAGATGCCGAGAGGATGTTTTCACTCGTGGGGAGACTAGAACTAAGGGACACAATTTAAAAATAAGCAATCTCCCATTTAAGATGGAGATGAGCTGAAATTCCTTCTCTTAGAAGGTTGTTAGTCTTTGGAATTCTCTTCCCGAATGAGCAGTGGAGAATGCTGGGCCATTGAATATATTCAATGCTGAGTTAGACAGATTTTTGAAGGGAGTCAAGGGTTATGGCGGGGGGTGGGGTTGGGGTGCAGGCAGGAACATGAAGTTATGACCACAATCAGATCAGCCATGATCTTACTCACTGGCGGAGCATGCTTGACTGGCAGAATGGTACTCCTGCTCTTATTTCTTACTTCCTTATTAAAAAATCTTTAAAATAATCCGTTATGATCTGAAAGAATCTTCAGTTAACATATGAAGCATTTGCCCTATTTGTTCAATAGGAGAACTGTTATGGGCAGTGGAGGATAATAGGGATGGTTCCCCTTTTTCCCATTTCTTCCCTGACCAAAGACTGGTGTGTTTTAAAAGAAAAAGTATTTCTTTCTGGTCTACTGAAGAATGGAGTCTGAAGGTTTAGGAAGACAATTTTGCTATGGTTTATTGTTTGCGTAGCAGATTTCTGTTGTTTTACTGCAGCCAAGATGAATTTGAAGCCCTGTAGTGAAAGCCTGGTTCAGTTCCTCAAATAGAGAAATAAAATCCAACCCAAATTCTCTGCCTGCAAGTGCTTCTTAGGCAGTGTCTTGTTCCTCCACTGCTCTGAATCTTCTTCCCTTGCTGCTCCAAAAATGCGCCTTGTTAAATGTTTTTGTCTGAAACCTAGTTTGTTATGTGACCAAAATGTTTCTGTCTATTGTCCTCACAAATGGTTTCTGACTTCTAGACCATTGTCAAACAATGGTGTCTTAAGTTTCACCCATTCACACACCATCATGATAGAATAGGGTTTTTTCACACCAATTCTCTGGATTTCAACTCCAAAGTCAAAAGGTCTGCAGGCAGTATTGTGAAAATAGTTTATTAATTATTTGGGGAAATTATAAGAATGAGATAATAAGAGAATAATAAGAAATTAACCACAAGGAAGCTCTTCTCAAAGATATGTCCAAAAGTTTGTTTGCATTTTATTGAGTTGTCCAGGCATGAAGATTAGCTCAGGAGTCTTGTGTATTTCCATTTGTTATGACAGGAAAGGTTACCTGACCACTCAACTCCATTTTTGTTTTAAAGTAGTATCCATTCTCCATTTTGTTTTAAAGTAAAGTTTCTGTTTCAAATGTATATTCCATAAGTCCATATTACATAGGTATGACAGAATACAGCACTAAATATAGTCGCTAGCCAAAACTGGGGAAAAGAAAATGATATAATGATTTTTTTGCTGGAAAATCAGGCTCAATAGAAAATCATTGTGTGATAACTAAAAATCAAGACACCAATTCAGTCTGCAATATATACTCCCAGACTGCCAATACCATGATGGCTTGGCAGGAATGCTTATGTTATATTTTGATCAGAGACAGCATTATTGAGGAAAAACTGGAGGAGTGCACCTCCATCACAGGGTATTTTTCATATGAGGCATTTTCTCAGAGAGAAAGGGAAACCCAATAGCAAGTTTTCCTGGAGCATTCTTGCATATTATCACAAAGCTGCTGACAGAGTGGCAGCGGCAAACCTCTAGAATAATGGTCTTCACTTTTCCTCAGTCAGTGAATAGCTCATAGGAGAAAAAGAAATAGCTTTTAAGTCACAAAGGGGTATATCAAAGTAGCACGTAATTGTCATAAAAATACATCCATTCCTTCAGATAAGATTCTGTTATATCTCTTTCGTATATACTGCACAGAAGCAGGTGAATTCAGCAGTACCGTACTCCCATTGAGAAGTCAAGCTCAAAGGGAATGTGCATTGGAGATTTTGTGCTAGTGTTACAGCCCGAGGAACTGCCCTTACCCTTTTGAAGCACAGCTCTCTACTCTGACAATGAGATCTGTAACTTAACTCTAAAATATCCCGGTAACTTAAGAAAGATTGATTCTCACTAATGAAACAGCAATAAAATCACAGTCATCCATGCTCCTCTGTGAATCTCACCTGTGGAATAAATGATATTCAGAACCCAGGCAAGGACTACTCCCAGCAGCAAAACACCATAAAAAATGAAACCATCTATATTATAAGCAATGATAGAGAGCAGGGAATGCATCTCAGAGTTTCGATCATAAGCATAAACATCAGAATGTATTACATAAGATATTAATTATTATTCTATTTATTTTATAAAAATCAATAAAATGGATACTGTTTCCAATACTGCCATACTTGGGCATGCATATGTGCTGTAAAGTAGAGGCAGAAGTAGAACTGAGAACAGACTAAATCCAATAATTCATTAGGGACCATGCTAGATCTGTTATTAGGGACATGACAACAGGGTGCCGAGAAAATCAAATGATTGGACAGAGCAAACACAGATTTATGAAAAGGAAATCATTTTTGACAAATCTGTTAGATTCTTTTGAGAATATAACTAACAGGCTAGATAAGAGGGAACCAGTGGATGTAGCATATCTAGCTGTTCACAAAGCATTCAATAAGGTGTTACATAAGAGGCTATTACACAAAATTAGGACCAATGGAATTGTGAAAATATATTAGCACAGAAGACAGATTGTTGGAACACATGGCACATCTTTAGGATGGCAGAGTTTAATTAGTGGAATGCTGCAAGGATCAGTGATTGGGCCTCAGCTATATCAATGACTTAGATGAGGGTACCAAGCAATTTTTCCAAGTTTGCTGACAGTAAAATCTAGGTGGGAAAGTGAAGAGGACACAGAGGCTGCAAAGAGATTTAGGCAACTTAGATGAGTGGGCACGAACATGGCAGATAGTACGTAATGTGGAGAAATGTGAAGTTGGTGACAAATCTGGAAAAGCAGAATAATTTTAAATGGTCAGAGAGTGGGAAATGTTGGTATTCAGAGAGACCCTGAGTGTCCTTGTATATGAATCACAGAAAGTTAATATTTAGGTACAACAAGGCATTAGGAAAGCAAATGGTATGTTAGCCTTTACTGCAAAGGGTTTTGAAATATAAGACTAAAGAAGTCTTACTGCAATTATGTAGCATCTTGTTAAGATCATACCTGGAGTACTGCATGCAATTTTGGTCTCCTTACCTAATGAAAGATATACATGCCTTAGTGGGAGTGCAATGAAGATTCGCTAAATAGATTTCTGGGATGAGGGGATTCCCCATAAAGAAATATTGAGTACACTTAGACTATATTCTCTAAAGTTTAGAAGGATGAGAGATGATCTCATTGTAACATGCAAAATGCTTATTTGACAGGGTAGCTGTTGGGAGGAAGCTTTTCCTGCCTAGAACCACAGACTCAGAATAAGGGGTGGACCATTTAGGGCTAAGATGAGGTGATATTTATTGTCAATGAATCTTTGAAATTGTCTACCCCATAAAACTGTGGATGCTCACTCATTCAGTATATCCAAGACGAAGAGAGATTTTTGGACACGAGAATCAAGGGATATGGGGCAGGGTTTTCCGCTCAGTGTGCGAGTGCATGCCCGAGCATGAAATAGCACTTGATGACGTCGGGTGAGCATCCCGACATCATCACGCAATTGTGCAATATTTCAGTCAGCGGGCGTGCATGAGATTTGACAGCGCACCCGCCAACAATTAAGAGCCCTATTAAGACCATTAATGTATTAATTAACATGGATTTTTTCACTGCCTGTCCAACGTTATGGTTGGCAGGTGGGCAAATCGGCCAGGTGGCCTTTGGATTTTTGAGGAAACCTCATTTAAGGGCAGGATGAAGTTTCCAATGTCAATTTTTTAAAAATGAAAACATTTGGGCAGAATTTATATAATCTCCATGTTTAGGCGAGTGAGTCTGATATGTGGACGTTCTTTTCGCAATTTAAACCATTTATTTGATAGTTTCAAATTCTTCAACTCCCTGAGGCAGCTCGCTCCCTTCAGGCAGCTCTCATTGCGCGTACCCATACTGATTTCAGTGCTCACCCTCCTCCCACCCCCACCGCAGCAGCGCTGAGCCCTTCAGCATACGATTCATACTGGCGGGCCGTTACTAGGCCAGCGAGCATGAAATCATGGTCGAGGGCCAATCGCGGGCCATTTCCCGGCCTCTCCTGGGTCTGCCCACCACCCCCGCCTGGCAACTTCAAAATTCAGCCTATGGAGATAGTGCAGGAAGGTGCCGCTGATGTGCAAGATCAGCTATTATCGCATTAAGTGGTAGAGCAGGTTAAAAGCACCAAATAACCTTTCACAGCTCCTGTTTCTTATATTCTAAGCTAAAGTTGAATGTAAACATTAGCAGAAGGTTTCATGTACATTAAACTAAGAATAACTGATGCAAATATTCTCACAATGTGTATTCAAAATTTAATTTTACATCATCAAAATTAGAAAATTATGATTTTTTTTGCTGATGCTTGGGTTAATAAGCATATTAATAGCTATTATGAATCCATGATGCAAAGATGTATTTGATTTTGTTAAATTGTAGTTGTCCTTTACTGCCACTAGATGGCTATCACACTGTAACTATTATCAATATTTGTTACAGGCAATAGACCAGGTTGGACACAAAGATGTAAATTATAACCAGAGGGTTATGTAATTGCTTTGTATATAAGAGCATTATTGCCCTCGACATATTAACTGTATTAAAGCTTTGTTAACAAGGCTGTTCAAGTTTTACGATATCATTCGCTGTCCCTCGATTCAAGGATGATGTCTGCTCGTTGCCACCTCTCTGCCTCATGATTAACATTGTGACTCAAAGCGTGATACATACTGATGAACAAGTTATTACCATTTTGAACAGTTGGTAGAAAACTCCACTCACTCAATAGTGTCAATGTTGCTGTGCTTCAAGGAGAGCTTCAGAGTGTCTTTGAAGCATCTTCTTTGTCCTTCCCAGAAGGCTGGCCATTTGAGAGTTGAGGAAACAGAACCTGGCAAGGAAGACCGTTTTCGGTCATCTAGACAGTGAAGTTGATTTTTCAGGAGTTTTTTTTCTGAAAGCTTCTGGAACTCGCTTCAAGAAGGACACTAACTTTTGTTCGACAGTCCGCCCACTGAATCCGGAGAATGCGGGCTTTTGTTGACTTGCAGAGATCTTTGTCGTCAAACACTTGCTACCATAGATTAGGAGGTTGAGTCAATGGCGGCCTTTTTGAGAGTAGTGGTTGCCATTATATGGGAAATGCTCAATGTACTCCAGAGTCTCTGCTTCAACTTATATGGGAGGTGGAATATTTGGCTGACCAGGAGTGGGTTGAAATATAAGTTTTGTTTTAGAAGCATTCAAGGGCAGACTGAGTTTCTTGAATGCAGAATTGAAGAGATCAAGAGTGGCTTGTACAGAGTGAGCAACAACACTGCAGTCATCCGAAAGTGTAGATCAAATATCTCTAAGGTGATCACTTTGACATGGAGGCAGCTGAGATTAAAGAGTTTTCCATCTTGGCAGGATTTGCTACTGATACCAGAGGGTAGTTGATCTTTGATGAGGTGAACAGCCACTGTCAGGTAGATTGTAAATAGTATGGGAGCAATCACACAGCCTTGCTTGACCCCAGTACAGATTTTGAAGGTGTATGTTTCAGATCTCGTATTCAAGACTCTTGCAGTTATATCGTCATGAAGTGATTGCAGGGTTGTGATGAAGTTTCTTGGATATCCAAATCTTTGGAGCACAATCCACACAGCCTTGCGACTTGCTGAATCAAATGCTTTGGTCAGGCTGATGAATGCAATGAAGTGTACCTTGTGTGGTTCTCAACTTTTTTCTTGAGTTTGTCTGGGAACAAAGTCAATGCTAGAGGTTCCTCTGGAAGGTCTAAAGCCACATTGTGTCTCTGGGAGGATTTCCTCAGTCACAGGAGGAAGGCAATTTGGGAGAATGAATGTCAGGAGTTAACCTGCTATAGACAAGAGGGAAATACATTGATAGCTTCCACAGCATAATTGATCCCCCTTCATGAAGATAGTTACAATTGTCACACTCCTGAAGTCAGTGGGGGAGGGAATGAGGGAGTTCTTTTTCCTCTCAAATCCATAGGATGAGTGCATCGAGTGTTAATATAACCAAAAGTCCACCAACTTTGAAGACCTCAGCTTGAATGCCATCGTACATTATTGTTTTTCATCCATTTGGTTGCTTGTTGCAGACTCCTGTTGATGGCGGTTTACCTATGGATTCTACCACAGAGTACTGGGGGATAGCCAGGAGAGTATCAACTGCCACTGTGGATTCACGGTTGGGAAATTATTGAAAACGTTCTTTCCAGCATCGATGGGTGGCATTGTCATTCTTAAGAAGAGAAACATCATCCTGTGAGTGAAGGTCATTTTGTCCATCTAACCTTGGCCTATAGAGAGTGCTGGTAGCTTCAAAAATGCTTCACATTTCATGATGGTCAGCATATCGTTGGATCTCATGGGTTTTCCCTTTCCACCACATGTCCTTTATCTTTCAGATTTGTCTTTTGGCATTAGCATTGAGCTATTGGAATGCTGAATTGAGTTGGATATGTGAAGATTTTTCAGATTGGTAGTGAGCTGTGCTTGAAATTACTCTCTTCAGTCGGGCTGCTTTAAGCCTGAGACATTGATTTTCTTCCTTCTGGACTTATGGGCCTTGCAATGTCTTGGTGCTAGGGGAATGTTCATCACCGATTGAATAAGTCAATGATCTGCCCAGCATTACAGTCCCGTGTTTGTGATACAGGCATCACTTTGATCTTTGACCCGAAAAATGACATAATCCAGGAGGTGCCAATGCTTTAATCAACAATGCCTCCTTGTGGTTTTGTATTTAAATTCTGATGGTACTTTGTATCTAGAATTACAATACAGGGTAGTTAACAACTTGATTAAGTTTACCCTGTAACATGATGAATGAACTAATCACCCAGCATTTCGCAACAAACTGCTATGGAATTTTCCTATTAGTCCATCCGATATTCCCAACTGCAAAGTCACTACCACAAAATAAGACTTGGAATAGCAGTCAGTAATTCAATATTGAACACTGAATATAGCTTAATATTAGGACTTCAAACATTAGAAAGTCAGAAGTTGATTTTGCAAGTAACTTTTTGATTAGTTCTTAATAGAGTCACTTCTATGTTAATGTACATTATGAAAGGGTAGATCCTTAGAGACACTAATTAGGCTTCACTGAATGTGATGCAATATGTTATCAGCAAACGGATGCCAAGACAAGCTTGGAATAAAAGTTAAGTGAAGTGGCTAAATTTATTCCTGCAAGATATTTGTTATTAATTCACTCTACCCAGTTTACTACTGTTAATTTGACAGATTAAAAGCATTTGTTTGGAACGTAAGACAGTATAGAACAATTTAACAGATGTCAACTTTTTTCTAAATTTCCAGTATAATAAAACCTAAGTACATAGGTTTTACTTTTACTTTGTCAATGTGTGTCATTTAAACAGCATAGAGCTACCAACATTTTTTAAAGATCTCAAAGCATTCTGTTTTCCAAGTGGGGATAATGTCGAGCTGACATACTGACTGTGAAAGGAGGAAAGGAGAGAAATTTTGCTTTGATGATTTTAGTGAAGTCAGATGGGTACAAATCAAGGTTTATCCTAGCCAAGTTTTTCGGTAAAATTACCAACAGGAGGCATTTCAGTCCTGGTGTGGCAATTTTCATCTCGGCGATAGAGTAAAGTTGCAGTGGTAAATTGGCTATAGATATTTACCACAGAAGTAGTACTGAAACCAATTACTAATGGACAGTATAATTCAACAGGCCGTAACTTCCTCAGAGTGGCAATCAGCATCGGATCATCACGAGGCGGTGGAGTGGGCTGGACGTTCAAGGGGAGTGGGGTTGCAGACATCACAAGGTGGTGGAGTGGACATTTGGGTGGTAGGGGGCCTGAGTGGTCGGACATCGGGAGGGGGTGGGAGGGTCGGACATTCGGGGGCTGGGGGGTTGGAATTTCAAGGGGTGTGAGTCAGACATGGGGGGGTTGGGGTGATCAGGTCTGGGGGTGAGTTGGACAGCAGTGGGGGGTTGGGTTTTGGGTGAGGACTCCTGTGTGGGTGTGGGGAATCTCATGAGGGGTCGGCGGGTGGGGAATACTGTGGGTGAGGGGTGGTTCGTCATGGGAGGGTCGGGGGGAGTCCCATAGGGGGAACGGACTGGGTCTTTAAAATAGTTACCCAGAAGTTAGAAGAGGTTTTAATTCTTCTAACTTTTTCTGGGTAACTATTGGTATAAACCTGGCGGAACCACCCAAAGTTTGAGAGTTAAATTGCATTTTCGGATGGTTCCCAACACAGCGCAATTGTCCAGAGGAAGTGCGCACTTCTGGACAATTGCCGTGCAAACCCTTACCTAGGAACCTCCCAGAGGGATACGCCAACGCATCCCTGGGATACCCCCCAATTCGATGATGGGGAACTCAGAGGTTAAGGCCCAATATAAGCAATACCACATTTTCAAATATTCCTAAATATCTGTATCAGTATAGTTATAAACCACTCTTGGGTTGAGCTTTGGTACTGCCTGCAATTCAATAGTGTGACCTTTGCTTTCTCAGGTAATAAACAGAATTCTCTTTATTCGAATAACATTTATCCCTTCACCAACCATGTGAAATCACAGAACACCTCTAACCAAAAAACTGACACGTCTGCAAACATATTTTCTTGTTCCATGGCATTTCTATTAATGGTCATGAGATATCCACAGGAGAGCAAGACATCAAATCAGAATTCCAGGGACATTATTTAATAGAACAACCCATATAGAGTAATGCTATGCTAATCATATGATTAAACACTTAGGTAGACTTTATTTGGTTGTTGCCATTCTAATTTGATATATGCACCTTTCCTTCTCTCAAACCTACAACTAACAGTACTTTTGATTTAGTGCTCTAAAGCTTATTCCCTCTTTCCCAAAAAGTTGCTTAGTAATCTGAACCTGAGATCCCAACCAAGAAAAAGAAACTACATAACAAAAACAGAATTACCTGGAAAAACTCAGCAGGTCTGGCAGCATCGGCGGAGAAGAAAAGAGCTGACGTTTCGAGTCCTCATGACCCTTCGACAGAACTTGAGTTCGAGTACAAGAAAGAGTTGAAATATAAGCTGGTTTAAGGTGTGTGTGTGGGGGTGGGTGGCGGGGGGGGGGGGTTGCGGGACGGAGAGAGAGAGAGAAGTGGAGGGGGTTGGTGTGGTTGTAGGGACAAACAAGCAGTGATAGAAGCAGATCATCAAAAGATGTCAACAACAATATTAAACAAAAGAAACTACATGTTCCACAAATTCATTTTTTTCTCCAGAGGTGAGAGTAGTGAAACAGAAGAACCAGATGACACTTGCTTCTGACTCTGTTGTGATTCAAAATGTATAGAAGAAAATAAAATGCCTAATGATGGGACCAAATAGAAAACTACTCTGCATCATCAAGGTGAAAGATGGTCTTTGGGAAGGAATGTTCTTATACAGCGGACAGGCTTGATGAACTTTAGCCCTAATGTAAAGGGTTATCTGTTTTAAGTCTTTTTTTTACATATAACAAAGAAATATAAATGAACGAAGAAGCTAAATATTCACTTTAACCCAGTCATTATTTCGAGCCTCCAGGATTCATGCTGACTTTATATTCACCAGGCTAGGTCCTCTGGGTCCTGAACTACAATTAAAAATCTATCAGTCTATCAAAGCTCAAGTGTCAGAAGAGGAAATTATATACTAACGTTTAAATATAGTCATACAGATAAACAGAAAAAAAACAGTATTTATTCACAAGCCAAAAAATAATGCAACTTTCTATCAATTTGTTGTTATTAATATATTACAATTATAGCATGTTTCATAACATGGGATTTCTGAGATCGAGCTTTTGTTGGAGAATAGTTAATTAAGTACATTGATATCCCTTCTATTGTTGCCACTACTTAAGGAAAAATTTCACTTCTATGTAAATCTGTTCCAAGGTGAAGGTCATATACAATGAACATCAATTTATTATGGATTTTCCAAGATGGGGTGATGGAGAGGGGGGATGGGTGTCTGGGGATGGTTTTATACAATGTGGGGATTCAGTGCAGTAGAATTTTACAGGGAATATGCAATAGGCATTTATAACACCTTGCACGGAGTTTTCCATTCTTCATTCATTTATGTTTTTTTGTTACATGTAAAAGAAAGACTTAAAACAGATAAAGATGGCCTTTACATTAAGGCTGAATTCTTTCAAGCCCAGCAGTAGGCGGGAAAGTTGATGTGATTCTCGCTGGGCAGTGGGGCAGGTAAACACACGCTATCTTCTGCTTTTCAGCTCCCTAGTTAAGCATCCACAAGGAGCTCGGTGAATCTGGTGGCAGAGGGCGGGCAGGAAGTCGCTCACCCCGCCATTACCTCATGGGGTTGAAGGCCTTGGCCAAGGCACCATATTTAAACAACACCCAGCCAGACATTCACGCACTGCAGGCCAGAAGATCCGCATTGCTCCTCCAGAGCCCTGGCAGCTGCACCTCATACTGGCAAAGCTGGCAGATGCGAGCAGCCACATCCCAAGACATATGAGGGCGCCTCCGGTATTCCCTTTCATTCATCTCTAGATAAGAGCACCGGTGGCGATACACTCATGGTCGGGCCAGTACTCGCCGTTGCAGTGGTCCATGTTCGCCAGCCTCTTGACCTATAGAGGTCTCTTGTTGCTTAGGCCTTTCTCCTCCTGGCCCTGTGCCAACTTGCGACATGCCCTACTTCTCCTCATCTGAATGGCAGACATTACCAAGGCAGGGCTGTCTGCAGCCTGCATCATCGACGCTTCATTGAATGTGTGAACAAATTGAAGTAATACATGAAGTGAGCATGCCCTTTACAGGTTTCCCTCCATCTCAAAGCCAGCAGGCCAGTGCTAAGCACTTCGGCTGGCCTCTGTCTAGACATGGCATCCCCATCCCACCCCTTCCAGGTGAAGGACATCCTGAAGGACCAGAGATGGGTGTTCCTCCTGTTCATATATGACTGAGTATGGAGACATTGGCCTTTGACCAGAGTGATGAGAGCCATGTGTAAGATGCCTGAAGCAGATACTTTGCTGCTTAGCTTCACTACCCTGAAACTCTATAGAGAGACCATTGCCTGGGCACCGTAGAAAGATTATCATCATGATCCCTTGTCAGCCATGACCATTCACCAGGAGGATGGAGGTTTGCCCTCTACCAGTCATGCCCCTTGGAGGCATTCCACCTCCCTCCCTCCCTTCACCCCTACCTCTGACTGCGGCCAATGACAAATGGCACAGAATGAACAGCAGCTCCACACCTTGTTGGGATTTCGATGTTATGAAAGCCATGAGTTGGGAACAAAACTGCTGCCTTTGGGCTTAACCATAGAGCGGAAAACACTAGTCAGTAGTTTTGACATCCAGTTGCCTCATAATTATTAAGGTATCCCTTTAGTTGGCCACTTGTGCTGACCTTGAAATCCACTCACGCAAAAAGACCCTATTCCCATCTCGAAGGATCTCACAAACTGACTACCTGCGTGGTCAAGGACAGATTTGAAAAATGGCGAGCGTCATCTTCAAGGCTCGGTCCAACATTTTCTACCCTCCCCCTGTCACCCACCAACTTCTGCCCATCGCCCTTGACCCACCCAATATCACCATTCCTCCCTGCTCTGTCACTTTTTTAACCTCCTCCCGTTACCCTGGACCCAATCACAGTGCACCTCCACATGCCTTTCCTCCCCTCAGAGCCATTACCATCCCCATGCCCACCCTGACCCTGCCCCCTCCCGTTATCCGAGCCGCCTCTCTTGTCCCCCTCCATGACCAACCCAATGTGACCTTCACCTACCAGGCTTTCACCCTGAACCTGCCACCCTACCACACCCCACTTCCCCCTCTGTGACTGTTCCCTCCTATCACCAATACCCTGAGTTTTCCCCAGGGACCCCACCCTCGATACCACTAACCTTGTCCTTTGAGACACTCTTTCCCATCCCCCCTCCAGCCCAACGCAGGCACTCTCACACCCACCTTCCCTGGACATTCTCCCCTCCCCTTGCCCTGACATTGCACCTTCATTCACCGGGCTCTCTCCCTATCCTACCCCCATAAGCCTGCCTCCTCTGTACAGCCTTCGCTCCACCCTTCCACCCAACCGCCACCACCCCCACTCCTCCACCAGCCTTTCACCTGCCTCCCTTGTCCAGCCTTGGTGCAGCATTTGCTAACAGCACTCAGTACATGTGAATTCATGTGAGGTCTCCAAGAAGGAGAAAGCAACATCTAATGTCCCCAAAGTCATGGATGAGGTGAAGCTCGCCAGGTGCACACCACTTATATACAGTTGTAAAACTGAACATCCTAAACTCTCACTCACTGGGAACTTAATTCTGGCGGGGGACCCTAATTCCAGTGATGTGGCCTTTTAATGAGCATGCATGAGATGCTAATGCACGCAAATGGGGTTCCTAACAATGTTCACTGGGAAGCTCGACCTGTCTTTAACCTGCCTTGAAAGTCAGGAGAACAAAATTCCAACAGTTTATCCCACCATCAGGAAACAGATATTTTGCCTCCCACCAAATTAAGTGCTCCCGTCCACCATGATTCCCACTGCTGGTTGGAGTGGAAAATTCCGCTCATTAACATCTTATTGGCCAAACCGTAAAATAACTGCTGCCAACTTGTCAATGATCTACCTAAATTGAACTAATTTACTTCCAATCCCTCCCTAACTCCTCAGCCTGGTTTTACCAGTCCCTCTCTCTGCACCCCTCCCCTCCCCAGCCCATTATTTTTCTCCCTCTACTTTCCATTCTCTCATTATTCTCTATCTCCAATCAGACTTCCCACCTGCATTGATAGGGCCTTCCGCTGTCATTCGGTATCTCATCTGTTCAAACCTCATTTCTGCCATCCACCATTAGGTCTCCTTCTATCATCTGATGTTTCACCCACTGTGACCCCAATTCCTGTCATTAGGGCTCCATCCATCACTGGGCCTCATAACAGCTCCTGTACAGGGTATAGCCATTAGGGAGTGCATATCGGGAGATCTTATGTACGAATTTTAGCTTTTCTTTCATTTATTTAAATAATGGGCGGCACGTGCAACTTCCTGATTTGCACTCTTTACACACAATGTGCTGTATGTGAAAAATGTAGTTAACGAGATCATAGAGAAAACAATTATAGTATTGTTGAATTCTATGGAAATGCAATCTAATCCACTCATAAGCTATTCTGCTAACAGTAAATTGCTGGAAAGGTCCTGGAATGTAGCCTAGCTGTTGCATTGTGCTGCTTTTCTCTGCACAGCCAGTAATGAAATGGCGGTGGCGAATTGGATCTTATTGTATTCATTTTCCAGGTGATCAGGGGCCCAGAGGTCCAAATTAGAGGGCCAGCCTTGACTCCCAATCAGCAGTAGAAATATGACCAATGTCATATTGGTTGGACCACTGCAAAGTCATTCCTGATGTTAGCCTAAATTACGCTCCAGCTTTGGGCGGAATTTTCAAAACATGCTGGCATCAAGCGTGTTTGGCGGTGTGAATAGACAATTTGGCGAGAAGGCCAAAAATCAGTTTCATGACGTTGTGAAATCAGCTTCCAATCACCCACTCTGCTCGTCAATGGTGGGCTGCATTTCCTTGAGAACTTCATTGTAATATGTCTGCATATGTTTATAAGCTCATCCTGCCAGAATTGCTGCCCATCCTGCGGCCAGAGCTGGGGTAGAGGACATCTTGGCGGGCCTCCACTGCATCCTAAAGGCACTTGAGGGACACATCATTAAATCGGAGGGCTGCAGTCTTCTTGCCTTTCGGGGTCTTATTTGCGGCAGTTGTGTACTGGAAGCACTGGGAGGTGAGCACATGGCTGCACTTTTCATATGGCGCCTGGCATGATGAAGTGGTGAGGTGATGGCATGGTGGCCAGATGAGAGCCCCGCCGTCATCTAAATGGCGTGTTTCCCAGGAATGCAAAATTAATGATACAGGATTGGGATGATACGGCGTGAGAAGCCACCATTGCGGCCAATGGATAAATTGTGCTTTTTCCTACCAGCTACCGCACTTAGTTCAAATCTGGGACAATTTCACCCTTTGTGTCTCATTGGTGGATAAATCCTTAAACAGATAACCAATATTTATTCACATCAGCAACTTGAATTATCTGCAAATTAAGGGAAAATTGATTTAAGCCTCCAAGGATACATGATATTCAGCTGTATGGCCCCTCTATAGAAAAAAGCTTGGACAATGACACTGTTGGACATATACTATAGTCCAAATAATCAGAGGAAGATAGAAGATCACATAGGTAGGCAAGTTGCTGGGAAGTGCAGAAACAATGGTGCAGTAAATAGGGGATTTCAAAGATCCTAATAGTAACTTGGATAAAATGTGTGTAAAAGGTATCAAAGGTATCACAAACCCATTACACATTGGCAGGGATCTCATTCACTGCCAGTTCAAGGGACATCACCATTCACTCTCTCACACACACCTTTATTGTCCTCATCCCATCCATGGGATCACTCATCACCCACACATGCCAGGCATCCTTAAAATTTATTTGGGACAATTTCTTTAAGCCAGCATGTGGCAGGCACAACAAGAGAAGGGGCAGTTCTAGACTGAGTTTTAGAGAATGAAGCTGGGCAGGTGGAAGGGGTGTCAATGGGAGAGGATTTTGGTGGCAGCAATAATAATTCAGTTAGATTTAGCATAGTTATGAGAAAGGACAAAGGTAGACCAAGAGTAAAAGTTTTAAATTGGGGAAAGGTCAATTTTACTAACCTGAAATATGATTTGGAAAATTGGACTGGAAACAGTCACTAGATGTTAAATCAGAGTCAGAGCAGTAGGAAGCATGTAAGCAAGTGTTAGAGAGAGTTCAGAACAAATATCTTCCCACAAAGAAAACGTGAGGAATTCCAAATCTAGATGCTCCTGGATGTCAAAGAGCATACAGAGTAGGAAAAGGCATAAAAGAAAAACTAATGTAAGATGCCAGAAGCTCAACACTGCAGAAATCCTAGAAGAGTATAGAAAGCACAAGGGTGAAATTAAAAAAGGAAATTAGGGGCGGAATCACTCCAGATTTGCACAAAGTGCGATAGCGGGCGGGAAAAAGGACATTTTACCAGCCAGCTGCAATGGTGGCTTTTCGCGCCGTATCATCCCATTCCCAGGCACGCCCGCTTCATGAATAATGCATTCCCGGGAAACATGCCGGATCGCTGGGGGGACAGCCTCTGATTAGCATGCACCACCATCACCTGAGGTCTTCAGTAATCCGGGTGCCAGATTTAAAGGGTGCCCCTGTACAGGTTTAGCACTCTCTAAGGGATCGGAAACTGCTGCAAAGCAATGGCTGCCAAAGGGAGGAAACATACTGCCCCCAAACATAGCGACGCCTCCCTCGGGCTCTTACTGAACACAGTAGAGGCCTGCTTTGAAGTCCTCTACCACCGCTGGGGGTGAAGACCAGCAAGAAAAGTCACGAATCCAGCATAGGAGGCGGTGGCAGCGGTGATCGGTGCCAACACCCTACAATAGAGCAAAGCCACCCGAGCCGAAAGAGGATGAATGATCTCCTCTGTTCCGCCAGGATAAGTGACTCTTCTCATCACTCTCAACTCACAAACTCTCAAACCCATTACACATTAGCAGGGAACTCATTCACTGCCAGTTCAAGGGACATCACCATTCACTCTCTCACACACACCTTTATTGTCCTCATCCCATCCATGGGACCACTCATCACCCACACATGCCAGGCATCCTTCTCATCTGGCCTGGCAGGTATCCTGCTTACACTCTGCATCTGTATTCATTCAGGGCAAGCTAGCACACAACAAGAGGGAGAGGTCGCAGACTGGTGGAGGAATGCCCAACATCAGGATCCTCACAGACTTTGAAAATAGAGCCATCCAGCTGGCCAGCGATGCTCTGGACCATTCCTGTGCTAACGGTGAGGTCAACGGTGCTCAACCAAGTGAGGATACAGCAATGCAACTTCCATCAGACAACCATGTTGTGAGTCAATTCCACTGTTGTCCTGTCCCCTGTCATGCACTAATTACCTCTCCTTGCTTCCACAGGCACATCTGGGAAGGAGCATAGGTGGTCCACGACTCAGGTCCTCAACTCACACTCCAAAGGAATCTCAGAAGAAGAGTCTGATGACACCATCATTGAAGGCCCATCACAGCACTCACCCACACACTGAGTCTCTTGCAAGCACTCTCCCAAGCACACTTCATCCATCACACTCATCTCACTGTCCTGAGCATTTTCAATGATACCTGCTGAAGTTCTCTTTCAGTTATCCATCTGAGCTGACCTGCAGCTCCACACATCGGCTGACTGCATACCTATGTAGCATGTGTGCCCATCAACACAAGGCTCCGCACAGCATGTAGTCATTAAGTTTTGGATAAGCTCCCACATCTTTTCTCCTCCCCCAGTCACCCATGTCCTTTCCCCATCACAGTTGATCCCCTGGCATTACCTTTGGCCTCCCCACTGTTAGCATACAGCCCGAACTCTTCTCCTTCACAAATGTCCAGGTGAACGTGAATATATCCTACCTCCATGAAAATCCCACCCCCATCTATATTGACCTCGCCAACCTTCTCCTTCCCACGCGTAGGGTCCATGTTTGCCTCTGTGTCCCCACCAGCCAGACACGCCACCCCTTCTACTGGTACCAACGCACCCTCACCCTCCCAGCCTATCAGATCCCTCTGCCCCATCTCATATTCACCATTCCATCCTACCACACACACCCTGAGTTTGCTCCCCAGGAGGCTCACATTGACTCCATGGACCTTAGATGAAAGCAAAATATTGCGGATGCTGGAAATCTGAAATAAAAACACCTTGGATGTCCACGATCTGAGAAAATCCCTAAAGGTAAGTCCTGATTTCTGCATGTCACACTTGTCCAGACGTGTTCTGGACTAGTATGTTTTGCCACTGGCTTAAAGGTAAATCAGGCATAGGAGATGATTCCAGTTGGCCCTTAATTTGCATCCAATTAGCGGGATGCAACTCCATTTCACGCCGTTCTCCAGAGGGATTCACGATCTGCCAAGGCAGACACCATCAAATGATCCTGCGGTGATTTCACACCAGCATGAAACTGGTTTCTGCCCCTCCTGCCAAACTCTCCCTCACCCACCCGCCACAATGCCCACCATAATGGGAATGGAGAATTCTGCCTTTAGTCTTAAATGTAGGGTGCATGATTAAGATTTTTGTAGATGATACAAAATTTGGCCATGTGGTTAATAGTGAGGAATAAAACTATAGGAAGGGAATGGGCTGGTCAGGTAGACAGGAAAGTGGTAAATGAAAATCAATCTGATGCTGCGAAAATCTGGTTCACAATTCATTTGATTTAGGATATAACTTTTAGTTTCAGGAATATAACTTTTAGGTTAGAGGTTAAAGCATTAAACATCAGATAAATGGACACCTAATTGAGAATATTGATGCCACATTGCTATCAACATAGTGATTCAGGGTGGAGCCTTGGTTAAAAGACTCTATTTAATTTATCTTTGGGATGATAGAAGCAAACAGTTCAGTCTGGAAACAGACAGAGGCAGTTGCAGCATTGTGTTGGTTTAGACTGCATCTCATTGGACTGAGGAAGCCAACAGGAATTGTTAGTCAGTTAAGCTGCATATCAAATAGATAAAATACTAACTTCATTGTTCACCACCTGGAGTGAGGGATTTCATGAGGGAAAAGCAGCTGGAAGATTTGTTTTAGCTTACAGCTAATGGAAAAAACCTACAGTGGTCCTCAAAGAGTCTTATGGCAGAAAGCAGTCAGCTGGGTTAGTTTAGAAGTTATGAGAAGGCAGTTGGGTTTCTGCCAGCAACCTGAACAAGGAGCTGAGACATCCACAATCATGAGTTGTATAAAGAAAAGGTGCAGGGTCATATAGCCAAAAAGCTGATGGAAGGACCCCCATAGAATCTTACCTCGGAGAACAGCTGGAACACTGAGAGGAATTACGGTGAATTCTGGGGGGCTGTGGCACACTTGGGTTAGTCTCTAAAAAAGTGAATACACCTTCAAGGTTGTTGTAATGTATTAAAAAATTCTTGGGGGGCAGTAACATGTAGAACTGAGTTCATAGCATAAGCAATTATGAACTATAGTGTAAAGTTAATAGTGCTTTCTTTGTTTAATTCTTATGTACAATTTTTTTTGTTGTTTTGTTTAAAAAATGTGAAATCTTGTTGCCTAGTTCTAATGGTGATTGTTGGGTGTTTGAGTTTCTTTTTAACTGTTAATGGTCCCTAACAGGATAGTAAAACTGAAGAAATCTGAGATAATGCATTTGGGGAGCGCAAACAAAGCAAGGGGAATGCACAATAAATGATAGGATAGTTAGAAGTGTGGAGAAACAGAGGAACCTTGAAGTATATGTGTACAGATCACTGAAGGTAGCAGGGCAGTGGGATAACTTGGTTCAGAAGGCACGTGCCATATTTTCCTTTGTTAGCCAAGGTATAGAATATAAGAGCAGGAGGATTCTGCTGGAACTGTATAAAACACTAGTTAGATTACAGCTAGTGTCCTATGTGCAGTTCTGGTCACACTTTACAGGAAGGATGTGATCGCATTACAAACGGTACAGGGTAGATTTACAAGGATGTCACCAGGAATTGAAAAATTTAACTCTGAGGTAAGATTGTATAGGCTGGTGTTGTTTTCTTACAAACAGAGGAGGTACAGAAAATATTTAATTGAGGTGTTTAAAATTAGGAGGGGCCTAGATGGAATGGATAGGAAGAACCTGTTTCCCTTAACAGAGAGGCCAATAATCATACATTTAAAGCAATTGGCAGAAGATTAGAGGTGGAGTTGAGGAAAAACACATGGTGTTGGGGGTTTGGAAGTTAATAGAAAGATTGGTAGAGACAGAAACCTCAATACATTTTTTAAAATACTTGGATATACATTTGAAGTGCCATAACCTACAGGGTTATGGACTAAGAACTGCACAGTGGAATTAGACTGGACAGCTCTTTTTCAGCCAGCACAGAAACAAATGTCCTATTTCTGTGCGGTAAATTTTCTGTGTTTTTGTGTTTAAATTCCCAACCTACATGAAGTTTAAAACTCAACATTTGAGTGTGTGTGAAATGGCTTCTTTTTACAGGCCTTAAGCTAAGTTTCAACAACTCCAAAAAAATCACTAACTTAACACCAAAAATCACTAATGTAACACAAGCTCAACACACACCCTATAATTTCCCAATGATTCTGAGGACCACTTACCTTTAAGAAATGAGTGCACACTTGACAATTCCTCCCACACGACTGAATATAAACTTCAGCCTGAGTAATTGTTGCATTTGGGAAGAAGTTGAGAGAAGGCAGCCTGAGCAAAAAGACCATTATGAACCATTATCTAATTTTAATAAATTGTAATTTGAAAGAACAATGTAAGCTGTTGGAAAATTATTTTGTACATTTAAAATAAATATCAATGCAGCCTGAACTTTGCTGGGGAAATGGGATACATTCCACCTAAAGTATTCAAAGCAACTCTAGCCGATTGAAGATTTTTCAAGCAGTGTAAACAGTGTTGCAGATTGTTCAGCAACGTCACAAAGATTGATAATGTGCATTGTGAATGGTGTTTTTAAAATAACCCGAGAGTTACACATTGGAGTGCAGTTACGAACTCTCCTAAATCAATATGCTCTTATACCCACTTTGTTCTGATGGTTTTGATGGACAATTTAGTCTTCATCAGGCAGCATCATCTTTTTACTTGTTTTCATAAAGTCTGCCATCATCAGCAATTATTTATTTTACCAATAGCAGTAGTTCACACATTAGGACATATAAAATTATCCTGAGCACCAGATATTTTTAATTTGACTGTTAATTCACAATTTTACACAAGCTCATGCATTTTGCTTAAAATCCAGCTCCAAACACCCAGCTGCTAGTGCCACGCCAACAGAAAATGATGGGTGGGATCCCAAAAATGACAATATATATGCTACTGTTGCCCATGTAGCTGCTCGGCATGATTTTTTTTAACAAAAGATACTTTTATTTAAACTTGCCAAACTCAGGTAATTGCAAATGGATCCAATGTGACCCAGCTGGGATTACTTTGAAACCAAGTTCATTTTGATTCTCATGCCTGAATTGCATGAATTTTACGTATTTTCTTTCCATTGGTGAAAAAAGACTTAGATCGAAGCTTTTTGTCTTGCGTTCATCAGGGCATTTGCAAGAATACCAAATGTAAAGGGAACAACAGTTTATACTTCATGAGAAGAGGGTGCTGATGGGTCGGCAAGTGGACTCTGATTGGTAGAGACATTGCCGTGGAGAATGCACCAGTTAACTGATGACTGACAGTTAACGGCCAAGGCAGGTTGACTGATTGGTCAAGGCATTGCCCTGGAGCATGAACCAGAGATGGCTGCTCCTATTTTATTCAGTTGAAACAGGTGCAATATATGTACATGTTATTTCTGTCTGCAAAGAAGAGGGCCCCGTGCATTAATCTTAAATTGGTTGTCAGCGTAAGTCCTAGCACACTCAGGATTATTTAGCAAATGTTGTTCAATCACGGAACCACATAAACTGTTGGACATTGTGTTTTGAGTTTTGCAAACACGGGTTGGTTGTGTATGAGTTGAAAAGAGCTGTAGGGACATGCTGTTTGATTCGATCTGCCAATTTTTGGGATGTATGGCCTACATACCTAGCATCACACTGGCACTGAAACTCATATACCACATTGCTCATTCGTGTGATAGGCGGAGTGTCTTTTTGGCTTGACAGCAGCACCCTGTTAGTGGCGTACACCACTCATGTTGCTACTGCGTATTAGCTGCGTGAAATGGCTAGCTTCACCTGTTATTCATATTTTTGATTCCAGGGTAATCTGAGGTAGACTGCGCATTTTTCAGAATCGAAAGTGGCGGCCTTGGACCCATTCATGAGTTTGCGCGACGTACAGTGAGCAATGATCTGATCAGGGTAGCCATTATCTCGCAGGATAGCTTTGACGTACCCTATTTCAGCGCCAAGCTCACACGGTGAGCAAATGGCTCAGGCTGTACCCAGAAGGAAAAAATAGTTTGGACCAGTACTCTTATTTCCCAATTTTTATTACTGGTGCTCCATTTTTAGGTATACAATACCACTTCAGGCCAGTTTTCTTATTTTTATTGTGGTTGGCTACCTGGGCTGTCCCCTACATCTTGATGAATGCTAACCCATTCTGAGTATTTATGAAATTGCCAAAAAGTCCAATTTTACAGTGTGCGGAACTGTAGGAATCCCAAAGCGTATATTGACCAGCGAAGGTTGGCTTATGGTAGACGGTAATAGAGAATCTCTTCACAGATTTCTCAACTAGTATGTCAAGGCAAAGGAGCTCATTTGACTGCTCCATTTCAAAGGTGAATTTGAGTACAGGATAGAGCCCATTAAGGTGTGTAATGGAATTCTTAAATGCAGCTGTGGATTCAAATAAAGCAAATGTATCATCTACATATTGAGAAAGATGCAAGGTGTAGGAGGTTAGGTGGCAACTCATTGAAGACGCATTTCTCGTGGAACCCAACAAAACCCAACAGCAGCTCGTTGTGCTTACACAAGTCCAACAAGCAATTTTTTAGCTTGTTTTTGAGCAAGGCTTGATCATGCTGAGTGGCAGGTCCAACGGATACGAATTTGGATCCATCATTAAGAAAAGTGTGCATTTTGTTGAAATAGCCACGCTTATTAAGGATGATTATTTCAGTCCCTTTGTTGGGTTTACAGATATGCACATCTGGGTTGGCCTTGAGGCCTCGCAACACCACCAGACATTCATGTTGCATGTGCATATTTTCTTATTCCACTTTGGTTAACTTATAAATATATTATTTAAATCAATATATGCACCTCAACATTGATCAAGCATTCCAGGATTTGGGTTAGCGTTCATCAAGATGTAGGGGACAGCCCAGGTAGCCAACCACAACATTCCTTAACCCCAACTTCAGTAAAGCCCTCAGTGACTCTTTCCAACATTAGGCGTTCTTCTAGCCTTAAAATTATCACTTTTATCTCAGTTTTGATTAAGTCTAATACAGAAATGTGAAAACTGCATTGCAAAACTTCATGTTCCTGGCTATATAAGCATTTGCTGGATGTAAAGGATTAAGGGTTTTAAGGTTCAGACTTCTTCCCCGCAAAAAAAATCTACTATTTCTTTTGCAATGTTACAACATTCTGATGAGAGAATTGCAACTGCAACAGATGGAGTTGCTCCTTCAGCTGAGTGAAATACTATTTGTTAACAGAGAAGAACCATCTGCTCCATTTTGAATTCACTAATCAACAACATGATTCTAATAAGAAGTATGAAACAGTGGTCATGTCAGAGTTTCTAAATAGCCTGAACTTTTCTCAGTCCAGCATGTAGTCAGGCCATGTGGCAGAAATTCTACAGATCCAATGTTTGGACATACTATTGCGTTGTGTTAACCAGCTTAAAATATCCTTCAGAAGACAGGTGGGGCAAGTCGTAGTAATATACAGTGTTCAGACATGCTGTGTGAAAGATATTTTATCACTCTTGTATCTTCCAAATGCTATAACCTATATTTATGTCAGAATATGCATTGATGTTCCTGGACTTCTGCATATCTAACATTTAGAGGCACATTTTCACAACAGGTTCGGAAACCTAGTTGGAGACTGTCACACCATGCCGAGCACAGCAGGCAGCTCATGAGAGGGCCAGGAGGATAAAGATGACACAAAGTTGCCATGGATGGCAAGTTGAGGTACAGCGTTTGACCTGGCCCTAGTTGATCCCTCAACCTTTACTGAAAAAAAATAGAGGGAAATGAACTTTCTTTTGCAACCCTGACAGCTGTGCACTGAGATGCACCAGACTGTTCAGCCTCAGCCGGAAAAAAGGTTGAAAATCCCATTCTGTCCCAGCCAGGCCTTTAACAAGCTCCTTAAGGGGGTTTAAGTGGCCATTAATTGGCAGCAAGCGGGTCTCCCATTCCCTCCCCCCTGCAGACTCTTTGAAAATTGCAAACAATCCCAGAAACGACAGGATCCAGTGCCAAACTCCTGGAATACAATCTTCAAATCATGCCTGCACCCGTTCCCACCCTCACTGGCAATTGAAAATTAAGCCCTCCTTCTCTGTTGTTCTCTTGCCAAGGATCAAATATGGAATGTGCTCAATTTAGTTCCTGCAGATACATTCATGGTAGCAAAATAAAGTCTAAATTTGGTATTAATTGATGATTAACTGACTTTAAGTCTAAGAGGAGATGGTGGTGTAGTGGTAAAGTCACTGAACCGTAATTGAGAGGTCCAGGTTAAAACCCTGGGGCCACGATCTCAAATCCCACCATAACAACAGGTGAAATTAGAAAAATTAATTAACAGAACCTGGAACTGAAAGCTAGTCTTGTAATAGTGATTCTGAAATTACTATTGATTGTTGTAAAGACCCATCTGGTTCACTAATATCCTTCAGGGTAGAAAATCTGCCATCCTTACCTAGTCTGGCCTACATGTGAACCTAGATCCACAGTAATGCGGTCGACTCTGAAGTGGCCTTGCAAGCCAAGGAGGGATGGGCTGCAAATGCTCTCTCTACCAGCGATGCTGACATTCCATGAAAGAATAAAAAAAATGGGTTATCACATTACTCAGATCTACATTCTTCTCATGTATATTAATAATTTGGAAAACGATGACCCTTCAAGTTTGCTGATTGTACCAAATTTGGAGGATGGCAAATATTAGGGAACAACTAGATATAACACAGAATTGCAAATATTGGTTTGGTTCATATACTAGTATTCTTGCCTTTAAAGCATAAAACTGTGGGTTCAAGTTCCCTGTGGATATAAACATATAACCTAGGCTGACACTTCAATGCATTGTCTAAAGTATTATTTGTCAGATGAAACTTTAAACCAGATTCCCATGTGGATTGTTGTAAAAGCATCATCGCAATATTTGAAGAAGAAAGGGGCTGGAGTCTTATGGAGGTAACTGGGGTTTCAGCTGCTGGCTGAAAAGCGAGCGAGAGCCACCTCTTTCCAGGTGATGATACGTTTCTAATCTTAGCCCCTTTTTGAGGCTGTTCTGGATCAGGCGTACTCAGTGGATGATCACTTTCACTTAAGGCTGAGAAAGACAGGCCCCACAGACACTTAAATGGGTCTGAAGAACTGATCCAACTCTTGCTTTTATACAAGTTTTAGTCACTATCTGTACAGATCAATGTGGGTTTAATAGGGTCTGCTTTTTCTAAAGTGTACCAGAGTGCTGCTACTTAAGCATTGTGTGCTGTGTTATGGCCAAGGAATATGAATAGTGATTTTTCTGAATAAAAATAGGAGTCCTGAAATGTCCCTACTACTACTACCCTCAACCCAGCTGAGGATGTTGGGATGACTCTTTTTTAGTCATCATCAATGACCCATCACAGTAAATATTCTGATGGTATTCTATTAGTGGTCTCATAGGCACTTGTTTAATTCCTTCCTCCATATCATCATCTTCCATGATGGGGAGGGTCTCCAAGTTCACGTTTAAGGATAGGAATTTGAAAATGAGTGTAGAATCACTCAGGAATGATGTCCATTTATCATATTGGACCTGGGTGGCTGTTTCCTCATTAGAGGCCTTCCTCAGACCTGATCTCAAATCTGCTATCTCAGTATAGATGGTAATAGGTTGTTCCTGTTGAAGGGGTTGTACCTTAATGAGGCACTGAGCTACCGTTGTCATGCCTCTTTCTTTCTTAATGTACCTTCATTCAACATTATAAAAATTATAAGAATAGAACTGAACAGGTATAATGCGAATCTCATTGTAAAAAAAAACAGCAACTGCCACTTTAGGTGATCCTGATATGAATATTGATGGGAACTTGTAAACCCTTTGTTCTAGGTCTATGGCCTTCTGTATGTGACGGCATAATTGCTGCAATTTTGAGTAATCATCTGATGAAAAAATAAATGGTCCTTGCGCTGCCTTGCTCAGTCTAACATATAGGGTTGCTGAGAGCTTGGTAAAGGATGGTATAAAAGATCTAGCAATGTTCTGGAGCCCTAAACTTTTCTGTAGATTTTTTATCCTCTCATTCTGAGGATTAGCCTCAATGGGCTCTCATCGGCATCAAAACCTTCCATCTCAAACCTTGTGGAGGTATTGCGATAGGGTTATCTGCTTTGAATTTGAGTTTTCTTCAAGAAAGACTTGGCCAATCCTGACAGCATTTTGTCAGGACCTAATTTCGGTTCAGGTTTAAATTGAACTTGATAAGAAATTTCTAAGCCTCATTATGAAATCAAAGAAGTTCTGATTTAAGTTTTACAAGGCCTAATTAGGAACTTGTTGTCCCATAGATACTTAAATCTTTGTCTTAGTACCATTGTCAGTAAAACACTCCTTCTATACATAATAATCTAAGATACATTTTAGATATAAACATAAACATTGGTTTCTGTATCAACTCAAGCCCCATGTTGAGCGCCAACTGAAGTGGATTTTAATCCTAGTCCCTTTTTGGGACTATTCTGGATCAGGCGTACTCCTTGGATAATCATTCTCACTTAAGGTTGAGAAAGACAGGCTTCATAGACACTTAAGTAGGTCTGAAGAACTGATCTAACTCTTGCTGAAGGAAAGAAACCACCAGAGAATATTACCATCCTCCAGATAGCCTTTTTAACAAGTTTTAGCTAGATTATAATAACCCAGGTATTCTCAACCCAGCCATCCCTCCCCAACAGTGTACCTCTCCACTAAAGAGTGTACGGAGATGAGTTTTTGAATTTGGATAAAGGAGACTGTATGAGACAATATATTTTCTAAATTATATAAAAGTTTATTAAAGGACAAAACATGCAATTCACTTTTGATAGTAATCGCAACATTGATAGTTCATGGAAAAGAAAGTATAATCTGGTTTCTAATAGACAATCCAAATCTTATTAGTGTTACAGAGAATTATTTAAAATATCCATCAATATTTAAAGTAGTATTTACCTTAAGTCACCAAGTAGAAAGCTACTGTGCATAGCAAGATACCTCTATCCCAATTAAGGGGAGAACTATCATCACTATACTGCAGCAGCTTTGCCTTTACCTTGAAAGATCTTGGGGTGGCTCCAATGAATCTAAAAACCCTACTCTGTAGTTCACTATTCATACCTTCAAAGAACTGAACCAGCAGAAAGCACGTTGAGCACCCGTGCTGGGCAACATCCTTTGTTTTCACCAACACCTTTTATTTTACTCAACATACTTCAAGCACACAGCTACTGAGAGTTGTATATAATGGTCACTACACTCAGTTTCCAGGATTCAGTTGATAGATTATTTAGTGTCATCTTTAAGGTTATCCATTGTTAGATTATGGGGTTTGTTACAATTTATCAGTGCCTTGCTAAGGTGAAGTAGAGGCCAGTTCCTGTTTTTCAGAACTGCATTGTGTTAGAGGATATACCATATTTTATGCCCCAGGATGTTGTTGTCCTTGAGCACACAATTATGCCCAGGTATGTTTATAAACTTCGTGCACCTTTGTCTAGCATATGAACTCTGCTTTTAATTTTAAATCCCTACTTTAGAGGAGAATCGCACTTTTAATCATATATTTCCTTATTTATAGCTACATTCCTTCACATGGGAAGGCCTGCTGCTACATGTGCCACTCACGTACTTGACAGGCCACCTGCAGGCCCTTTCCCAGGATCAAGAACCCTGAGTGTAGAGGTCTTACCCACCATGAGCTGCTGATGATGATGAAATCATACAATTGACATAAAATCAGAGGCTGGCAGATTTATTGAATGGCAGCACCCCAGGGAGATTGTTACTGCTACTGATATGACACCCACAGAGACCAAGACCAGGATTTTACAGTCGGTGTGCAGGGACAGGCCCAACATGCCGACACGTAAAATGATGCATGATGACATCAGGCATGCGTCCCAATGTCATTGCGCTGTCTTGCAGTGTTTCGTTTGGTGGGGGCACAGTGGAGTCGGCTATGCACACGCCATTAATTAAAAGGCCTATTAAGGCCATTAAGGAACTAATTAACTCCAAATTTACACTGCCTGTCCAGCATAATGGTTGACGTGCAGGTGAAAAGGCCAAGCAGCCTTTACATTTTTTTTAGGAAACCTCATCCACGAGTGGGATAAGGTTTCCTAAAGCTTTTACAAATTGAATAAAAAATTTTTATGAAAAATGAAAACATATCCCATCTCATGTCACACATTCACATGAGGGGGAATGTTTCATTAACTTTTTATTGCATGTACTTATTTTTTTCAAAAGCATTTCAGCCTCCCTGAGGCAGCTGCATGCCTCGAGGAGATTGAAGCGCTCTTTCGTGCACGTGCACAAAAGAGCACTGGACCCGACTCTCCCTCCTCCCCCCGCCGGCACAGGTCTACCACTCGTGTGTTATGCTGGGCAGGCCTTAATTGGCCCGCCTGCGTAAAATGGCGGTGCAGAGCCAATCATGATCGGTGATCAGCTCTGCCACCGTCCCTGCTCGCTCCCACCGAGCCTATCCAACACAGGAGAAACTTAGGCCCTGGGATCATTGTTGGTTCCCAGGCCATAGTTGAGTGATGGTGGCTGGGGGAGGTTGCAGGGCTGGTCAGTGAGGGAGAAGGGGAGAGGTTTGGCAGCAAAGGCAGCTCTCAATGCTCCCCCACCTCCATCCTAATGCCGGGTGCCTCGATTAGGTATTGAGTGCCTTTGAATGAGGGTACCCCCGCCAGGAGCCTGCAAACAAGCCGCAGAAGTTTGCTTGTCATGCTTTGCCAAGGTGAGTCTCCTGCCCACCACTAGGGTTAATACCAGCAGAGGTGGGATGTGGATGTAGTTGATCATTAATTGGCTATTTAAGGGCCTTAATTGACAATGAGGTGGTCAGGCTATCCTTGGACAGTTCTGCCATGGGCTTATTTGTGTTGGAGGCAGGAAAGTGGCAGTATCCCCACCTGATCAAATGCTCTCCCACCACCAAACTCACAATGGGGAAGAGCGGAAGATCCCAGCCAAGGGATTGGTTTGATGACAGTATTCCTCCCTTAACCAATAAACATTACCTAGTCATTACTTTCCTCTTTGTGGAATGCTGCTGTATGCAGTTGGGAATATGCAAAGTGATAACGTTATTGGATTAGTTTTTCAGATTTCTGGACTAATGATCCTGAGGCATGAGTTCAAAGCCACCACAGCAGCTGTGGGAATTTAAATTCAATAAATTAATAAAATCTGGAATAAAAAGCTAGTCTCAGTAATGATGATGATGAAATCATACAATTGACATAAAAACCCATCGGGTTCATTAATGGCCTTCAGGGAAGGAAATTTGCCATCCTTACCTGGTCTGGCCTACATGTCACACCAGGCCCATGCCAATGTGGTTGATCTTAACTGCCCTCTGAAATGGCCTAGAAAGCCTCTCAGTTGTATCAAACAGTTCTCGAAAAGTCAAACAAGAATAAAACTGAACAGACCACCTGGCATTGACCTAGGCACCAGCAATGTCAAAGGTGTACCTAGCCCAGTCAACCCTGCAAAGAGCTCCTCACTAACATCTAGGGACTTGTGTCATAATTGGGTGAGCTGCAGCACAGACTGGTCAACAGCCTGACGTTGTCATATTCACGGAATATTACCTTTTGTCCCAGAATCTTCCATCACCATCTCTGTGTATGTCCTTCCTTTCAGCACCACAGTGCTCAACAACTTTCAGCCACAAATGGGGAGTGACTGATCCATCTCAGCATTCTCCTGACATCCCCAGCATCACAGATGCAAGTCTTTAGCCAATTTGATTCACTCCATGTAATATCAAGAAACAGTAAAGACTCTGGGTACAGCCAAGGCTATGGTCCCTGACCACATCCAGCTGTAGTACTGAAAAGTTGTGCTCCAGAATTAGCCATTACCCTAGCCAGGCTGTTCCAGTACAGTTCCAACACTGGCATTTACCAAACAATGTGGAAATTGCCCAGATATATCATGTCCACAAAAAGAAGGACACATCCAATCACCCCATCAGCCTATTCTCGATCATCAGCAAACTGATGGAAGGTATCATTGGCAGTGCCATCAAACAGCACTACTCAGCATTGACTCCCTCACTGGTGCTCAGTTTGGGTTCTGCCACTCAGATCCAGACCTCATTACAGCCTTAGCCCAAATCTAGACAAAAGAGCTGGCTTGCAAGTGTAAGTTGACAGTGACTGCCCTTGACATCAAAGTAGCATTTGGCCGAGTGTAACATCAAGGAATCATAGCAAAATTGAAGTCACTGAGAATCAGAGGCAAGCTCTTCACTGGTTGGTCTAATATCTAGCACAATGGAAGATGTTAAAGACCAATCATCTCAGCCCTAGGGCCTCACTGGCTTTTGTCCTAGGCACTATCATTTTTAGCTGCTTCATCAATGGCCTTCCCTCCATCATAAGATTATAAGTGGGAATGTTTGCTGATGTTTGCACAATGTTCAGCACCATTCGCAACGACTCAGATACTGAAGCAGGCAGTGCCAATGAGCAGCAAGACCTGGACAGCAATCAGGCTTGGTCTGATAGGCAGCAACTAATATTTATGCCACACAAGTGCGAGAAAATGACAATCTCCCACACTAGAGAACCTAACCGCCTCCCCTGGATATTGAACAGCATTACGATTTCTGAATCCGCCGCCATCAACATTCTGGGGGTTATCATTGACCAGAAACTTAATTGGGCCAGTCATGTAAATACTGCGGCTACACGGCAAATCAGAAGCTGGAAATTCTGTAACAAGCAACTACCCCCTGACTCTCCAAAGCCTGTACACCAGGCACATATCAGGAGTGTGATGGGATAATCTCCACTTGCCTGGATGTGTGCAGCACCAAGAACATTCAAGAAGTGCAACATAATCCAAGACAAAGCAACCTATTTGATCTGCACCCATTCACCATCTTAAACATTCACTCCCTCCACTACAGGTGCACAATGGCAGCAGTGTGTACCATCTACATGATGCACTGCAACAACTCATCAAGGCTCCTTCGACAGTACCTTCCAAACCTATGAAGAAGAGCAGGTGCAGCAGATACATGGGAACACCATTACCTGCAAGATCCACTTCAAGCCTCACACCAATCTGACCATTCCTTCACTGTCACTGGGCCAAAACTCTAGAACTCCCTCCCTAATGGCACTGTGGGATGGAAGGAAGGTCATTGATATCAGAAAACTCATCCCGCCCTCGGATGAGGTTTCCTCAAAAATGCAAAGTCTGCCTGATCAATTCGCCCACCTGCTGCCGGAAGGTTGGATGAGCAGCGAAAAATCGCCTTTAATTAATACATTAGCGGCCTTAACAGACCTCTTAAGTGTCGGCGGGTGTGCTGCCAATCCTGTGTGTGCCTGCTGGCTAAAACATTGTGCAAGTGCGCGATGACTTCAGGACGCTCTCCCGACGCCTTCACGCACTATTTTTCGTTCGGGCTTGTTGGGCGCACCCCCGCACGCTGAGCAAAAAATCCTGCCCCTGGAGTTCACCGTTTGGAGAATTGACCGTTTGGTGCTCTTACCTGGAGATCAACTTTGCGATGTTGAAGCAATGGCCTGGAGCCTTACAACCCACATCCCTGATTAAACATCCCTGGGAATAAACAGGATTGGAGCAGCTAGTTTTATATTGATGAATATATTCAGGTCAGGTGGGCAGAAAAGTGTCAAATGGAATTCAAACCAGAGTAGTGTGAGGTGATGCATTTGGGGAGGCCAAACAAGGCAAAGTTTTACACAACAAATGGGAGGATATTGAGAACTGTAGAGCAAGTAAGGGGCCTTGGAGTGAATGTCCAGAGATCCCTGAAGGTTGATAAGGAGGCACATGGAATTCTTTCATTTATTTGCTGAACAGGGAGGTTATGCTGGAATTATAAAACATCAGTAAGGCCACAATTTGAGTACGGTATGTAGTTCTGGTCATCCCATTACAGAAAGGATGTAATTGCATTGGAGAGGGTACGGAGAAGCTTTACAAAGATGTTGCCAGGACTGGAAAATTGCAGCTATGAGGAAAGATTAAATAGGCTGGGTTTGTTCTCCTTGGAACAGAGGAGGTGAGGGGAGATTTGATTGAGATGTACAAAATTATGAGGGGCCTGGATAGAGTGATGAGAAGGTCAGTTAGCAGAGAGGTCAGTGACTAGGAGGCATAGATTTAAAGTGATTGTTATAAAGATTAGAGGGGAGATGAGGAAAACCTTTTTTCACCTAGAGGGTTGTGGGGGTATGAAATTTACTGCCTCAAAGGCTAGTAGAGGCAGAAACCATCTCATCACTTCTATCCAGGCCCCTCAAAATTTTGTACATCTCAATCAAATCTCTCCTCAGCCTCCTCTGTTCCAAGGAGAACAAACCCAGCCTATTTAATCTTTCCTCATAGCTGCAATTTTCCAGTCCTGGCAACATTTCCCTTGTGAAAAGTCTTGCCAATGCTTCTCCAGGTCGATGCCTCAGGCAGCTGTCATGTTGTGCAACATCCTAGATACTTATGCTGCTTAGAGGACAGGCTGCTCACAATTTGCTTAGGTACCAGATACCTGATCTGTGACTTCAGAAATCCGATTGTGTCCTCTATGATAGTGCCAGTGGATTATATTCAGTGAGTACACCTGGCCCTCCAGCAGTTAACATTTCGTACAATGAGTGTATGAAAACAAGGGAGAAAAAATTATCTAGTATCCAAGAATGAAATTTTTCCCATATTTACAATCGACATCAATGACTTGGATGAGGGGACCGAATGTATAGAAGCTAAATTTGCTGATGACACAAAGATAGGTAGGAAGGTAAGTTGGCAAGAGGATATAAGGAGTCTGCAAAGGGATATAGGTAGGTTAAGTGAGTGGGCAAAACATTTGGCAGATGGAGCTTAACGTAAGAAAACGTGACTGATTCCTGGGGTGAAGGAGTTATCATATGAGGAAAGGTTGGACAGACCGGGCCTGTATTCATTGGAGCTTAAAAGAATGAGAGATGATCTTATTGGAACATATAAGATCCTGGGAGGACTTGACAGAGTAGTTGCTGGCAGGATGCTTCCACTTATGGGAGTGACTAGAATCAGGGGACACAGTTTAAAAATAAGGGGTCTGCATGGTTTTGTTAGGGGAAGATCATGCCTTACTAACTTAAAAGAATTTTTTGAGGAAGTAACAAGGAGGATTGATGAGGATAGAGCAGTGAATGTTGACTACATGGATTTCAGTAAAGCATTTGGCGAGGTCCCACATGACAGACTGGTCAGGAAAATGAGATCTCATGGGATACAGGTGGGAAGGTGGCAGGTTAGATCCAAAATTGGCTCAGTGACAGGAAACAAAGGATAATGGTCAATGGATGTTTTTGTGAATGGAAAACAGTTTCCAGTGGTGTTCCACAGGGCTCAGTGTTTGGATCCTTGCTGCTGTTGTATAAATTAATGATTTAGACTTAAATGTGGGAGACATAATTGGGAAATTTGCAGATGACACAAAAATTGGCCATATACGTGATAGTGAAGAGGATAGCTGTTGTCTCCAGAATGGTATCAATGGTTGAGTATTGGGGAAGTGGCAAATGGAATTCAATCTGGAAAAGTGCGAGGTATAGAATTTGGGGAGGGCAAGCAAAGCAAGGGAATACTCAATAAATGGGATGTTATTGAGATGGGTTGAGGAAGTAAGAGATCTCCACAGGTACTTGAAGGTGACAGGAGAGGTGGACAAGGTGATCAAGAAAGCATATGGAATGCTTTCCATCATTGGGTGAGGTATTAAATACAAAAGCAGGGCTGTAATGATCGAACTGTATAAAATGCTGTTTAGGCCACGACTGGAATTTTGTCTACAGTTCTGGTCACCACCTTACAGGGAGGATATAATTGTTTTGGAGAGAGTACAGAGGAGATTTACAAGAATGTTGCCAGGGCTTGAAAATTGCAACTATGAGGGTAGTCTAGGAATTTTTTCCTTAGAACAGGGGAGGCTAAGGGGTGACCTATTTGAGGTGTTCAAAATTATGAGGGGCCTAGATAGAGTAGACAGGAAAGACTTGTTACCCCTAGCTGAGGGGTCAATTACCAGGTGATTGGTAGAGGGATTAGAGGGGACATGAGGGGAAACATTTTTCACCCAGAGGGTGATGGGTATCTGGAATTCACTGCCTAAGTTGGTGGCTGAGGCTGAAATGCTCAACTCATTTAAAAGGTACCTGGATCTGCATCTAAAGTGCTGTAATCTGCAAGACTATGGACCAGGTGCTGGAAAGTGGGATTAAAATGAGTAGCTAGTTTCTTTTTTCTCTTTTTGGCCAGTGCAGACTCGATGGGCTGAATGGCCTCTTTCTACACTGTAACTTTTTGATGATTCTATGGTTTTAAATGAGGAGAAATGTTTTCTTGGAGAAGGTCGTCAGTCTGTGGAATTCTCTTCACTAGAGAGCGGTGGAGGCAAGGTTATCGAATATTTTTAAGACAGAGGTAGACAAAATCTTGGCTAACAAGAGAGTCAAAGGGTATCGGGTAGGCAGGAAAGTGGAATTGAGGTGATAATCAGAATAGCCATGATCTCTTCGAATGGTGGAGCAGACTTGAGGGGCTGAGTAGTCCTGCTCCTAATTTGTATGTTCACGTGTTCGTATGTATGCTTCCTGGGAATATAGTATTCATATGCACAGTTGACCAAGTAGAAACTCTTCCTGTTCAAATATGCGACACTCCTACAATGTAGCTTGAATATCTATGTCCATACCATTGATATCTCTCTGGACCTTTGGAAAGCCAGCCATATTAAAGAAGTCTAGTACTCTTGTATGTTGATCATTGGAGCTGATGGAGAAAATGATCAATTCCCCAGCTCTGACAAACAATGCATTTGTAGCTTGGTGAATATACCTGTTGGCTATGGACTGGCTAACATTACAGATGGTGCCTACATTGATTGAGGGATAAGCGTTGACCAGGATGCCAGGCGAACTCCCTGTTCTGCTTTGAATGGTACTGAAAACTTCTGCATTCATCTGAACAGGCAGATGTGCCCCTCAGTGTAGCATGTTATCAAAAAGCCCTTCTCCAGCAGTGGTGAGTTTCCTGAATTTTCTATATACTTTCAACTCCATAAGCCAAGTCTAATGGATACCCAAACACACATGTATTTGTAACATGTAACATACAAGACAGACACCTGAAGGTGTACAAATTCTGTACCATTTTTATTCAATAATACAGCTGTGAAAACTCACTTAAACATCAGAAATTCAATTGTAAAATGCTTCCTGCTCATTCCTCAAAATTGCAGCTTTTTTATCCTGCTCCTGTTTTGAGAGCAGTCTGAATCTGTCCTGTGCCTGATATCAGCAGAGGAAAATTGAGGTAGGTGCTGACAGCATAATAAAAAAGCAATTTTAATTTGAATCTGATTGAACTGGAAATGCCTGATTCAATGATAACCGCACTTTAAGGCCATAGGAAATGCTGGAGCAACACAAAACAGAAGCAAAATGAGCACAATGGCCCTGCATCAATTTTTCCTCATAGTTGCACCCCAAAACAGCTGTATATTAGAAGGCTAACAGGATCTACACTTCCTCAATGTCACAAATGACTCAATATAAACAAAATGTGGATTTTCTCAGGCCTGGTTAAAATTAAAGCAGAGCTGGGCCACAAGGTGGTGCTTTTTTTTTATTTCTATCACACTTTCCAGTTTTTCCAGAGGGCCTGTGTCAGTTTACTGAATACTGAGAAAAGCTGTCCACAATTATTGAGCTCAAAACCAGATGTAATTGTGCAATGCATCACATCTATCATCATTTAAACTTGATAATAAGTGGTCTGCACGCCTACTGCTATGTTTCTGCAATCTCTTGCTAGACTGTAACTCACAATTCAGAGAAATGGTTGAGAAATGTGTCAGCATTTTATTTTTGGTTGCAGTTCAAGATTCCTGGTGTTAACAGAACTGCCAAGTTCCAGAATTGATTTTCAGTGAGATTATTGGACAAGGTGGAAGAAACTTCCCCACCCCCACCCCCATCCACCACCGACGACTTCATTCTCACTGCATACCATTTTTGGGAAAAAAGGTTGGCAGAAATCCCTCTTCTATGCATTTTATAGCTGAAAGAGGTGCTTGTATATGATTTATTTAAATTAATGTGGCAGTTAGATTTGGGAGTCAGACCAGATTCTGAGCTAAATGTGAGTTGAATTGAATCGATGACCTTTTATAAAGCAATGGTTTGGACTCAACTGGAGCATTGCATTCAATTCTCGTCAGCACACTTTTTGGGAGGTTGTGAAGGCATTACTGAGGGTGCATAAAAGATTTATGAGAATGGTTCCAGGGATGAAGGGTTTCAGTCACTTTGAAAGATTGGAGAAGCTGGAGCTGTTCTCCTTAAGGAGAAGGTTGAGAGGAGATTTGATAGAGGTGTTCAAAATCATGAGGGGTCTGGACAGAGTGGGTAAGGAGAAAGTGTTTCCATTGGCAGAAGGGTCCGGAACTAGAGGGCAGCAAGTTAAGGTGGATGACAAAAGAATCAAAGGTGACATGAGGAAAAACTTCTTTATGCAGCTAGTGGTTAGGATCTGGAACACACTGCCTGAGAGTGTGGCGGATCGAGACAGGTAAAACCTTGGATCTTAAAAGGGAATTGGATATTTACCTGAAGAGAAGAAAAAAAGGAAGGGGAAAAGGTGGGATTTTGGGACTAGCTGAGTAGCAAAAACAGAAAATGCTGGAAAAACTCAGCAGATCTAACAACATCTGGAGAGAGAAAGACAGAGTTAATGTTTCGAGTTCATATGACTTCTTCTACACAATAGTAAACATCAAGTTAAGCTAATGGATCAGCTTTGGAGTATTTCAGTTTGACTAAAGGCTGACACTGGACTCAAGAGGTTTAATCAGCTCAACAGCCACCAGCCAGCATTCCTTCCTTTCCCAAGAACCGGGTACCAGTAATATAAAATGCTTATTCAAATTTGAATCAAGCTTTTAAAAAGACAGAAATAGGCTTTTTTATTTATTTGCCAGGTAGGCAGTGATGGTACAGAAATAGAAAATGCAGGAAAAACTCAGCAGGTCTGACAGCATCTGTGGAGAGAAAAACAGGGTTTCGAGTCCGTATGACTCTCTTTCAGAGCTTTTCTTCAGAGCCCATGAAGAGTCATACAGACTCAAAACGTCAACCCTGTTTTTCTCTCCACAGATGTTGTCATACATGCTGAGTTTTTCCATCATTTTCTGTTTTTCTTTCAGATTTCCAGCATCCACAGTATTTTGCTTTTAGGCAGTGATGATAGTCTGATTTGTTTGAAGTAAAGCTTTTTTGTGGTGAAGAAATGAGAATGACTGGGGGATAGATAGGAGATTACCTGTTCAAGTCAAGTAAGATAACCCAGTAAGGTAGGAAAAGTTCTTTATATTATATTATTATGCAGAGAAACACTGTGTCAATTATACTAGGTGAATTCCTTTGTTCATTCATCTCACTGTGGAGGAAAGTAGATTAACAAATTGGACCAAGGGTCACCTGCTATTAATTCAGCCTGCCTTCATAGAAAAATTGAAGAAATCCATGTGTGAAAGAGGATCAGAATCACAAGGGCATCCCTAATTGGGTCATGGCATCTTACAAGTTAGTCAAGGGCATTATGAGTTAACTCCCATTAGAATAAGTTGCTCAGACCACTGAAGGAAGTGACTAACATCACTGAACCTGAGAGGATTTCTATAGCAACTGTTCTTGTCATGGGTGGTACTGCTTTTGAAACTCAGTTTTATTCCAGCAAGCTATATTATAATAGCTTGCATTGTAGCAGATGTCACACAAATACTCCCAAGAAAATTATGGCTAATGATTCTTTAATTGCAGAGGGATATATTACACAGTTAGATTTCTAATTATGTTCGATTGTATAAATGTAAGTTTAGAATTTCTACTCAAGTGAAAAATAGGAATAGTTCCGGGGCACCATTCACTCCCAACCAAACACGAGTGGCCTGTCTCTGGCACAACTTCCAGTCAGTGTGAGTTCCACTGAGGCCTATGGACATAAAGGATGGAATTTCCCAGAAAAGCTCAGCAAAGCCCCCAGATGTATCCCATTGATGTAAAGTGGTAGCTGGAAAATTTACTCATAGCCCAATCATTATACTTTGAAGGGCCAGTATTAAAATGGATGTATCCGACTGGAACTGGGTGCTGCTCCAAGATTGTGGCTACCCTTGCTGAAAAGCAGGGCTTTCACACTCTCCAACTGCAGGAATTTCTGAACTAGCGAATTGCTGACCATCAATGGCCAGGGGATATCACAGTGACCTATACAACCCCACTTTTCACCTTTGAGTGTTCCTTTCATCAGGACCTTACATCAAATCTCTCCACAAAAAGGCTCAAAGAGATTAATTGCTTGGCTCACACAACTGTCATAACACCGACTGTGAGCTACTTTACACACGTCACTTCTTTAGGAGATGCGTGAGGTTTGATCTACAAAACTCCAGTTAAGAGATGGAATTAACAATGAAAAAGCAGCTGTACTGTTACTAACTCTAACCCGGCCAGATCGAGAATGAAATTGGTCTTTGACCATAGTTCAAACAAGCCGATAACAAAACGGCTGTATTATATTCCACACTCCTTGTCTCACCCATTACCCTCCATTCCTGAGCCACAGTACGATTCTCCTTGCCCTTAGCTTTCATTCCACCAGCTTCCACATTCAATGGATCACCTTCTCCCATTTCCCCACCTCCAGTGTGTGTTGCCACTCTTTCAGCATTCTGGAAGGACTGTTCTCTCCACAATACCCTGGTCTACTCCTCCATCACCCCAACAACTCCTCCCCTTCCCACGGCACCTTCTGGCACAAGTGCAGGAGGTGCAATACCTGCCCTTTTACCACCCCTCCACCTCTCTTCCCACTGTCCAGGGCCCCAAAGATCCTTCCAGGTGAAGTAGCGATTTACTTATACTTCTATTAATTTGTATTCACCGCTCATGTTATAGTCTCCTCCACATTGGGGAGGCCAAATGCTGATTATTTGACTACTTTGTGGAACACCTCTGTTCAATCCATAAACATGACCCCAAGCCTCCTGCAATTTGTCATTTTAATTCTCTGCCTCAGTCCTGCTCTAACCTTTCAGCCTTTGGCTACATTGTCCCAAAGGAGCTCAATGTAAGCTTCATAAAAAAGATCTTAACTTTCTCTTAGGCAGTATTTCAGCCTTTGGGATTTAAAATCAAAAATTTCAGATCATAATCTCTGCCCCCATTGTTTCAAATGACAGCTTTTAGTGATGATTCTGCAATTCCCATTTACACCTCCTCCAGACCCATATTTTGTTTCTTTACTTTCCCATTACCATCGCCTTTTCCCTTTCCCCATCATCCCTGTTTCCATTTAATTTTGTCTTACTCCACCCTGTCACAAAGATTCCCTTATGTTTCTTTCTCCCTTCTGCCTTTCCCTGCCTCTGTAATTGCTCAACACCTGTAACAACTTAACTTTTTCCAGTTCTGACAATTGGTCATCGATCTGAAACATTAATCCTGTTTCTCTCTCCACATGCTGCCTGACCTGCTAAGCAATTCCAGCATTTCCTGTGTCAATAGAAATCAGCCGACCGTGAAGATAATTGGTGGGGGCGTGTAAAATGTGGTTATGAGTCATTATTCCCATTTTATGCCTTCGCCAATTACACTCCCATTATTTTGCTTTTCCTAACACCCAACACCCCCCCCCAAAAAATGTTTTATTCTGCAATGATGACATTGTTATTTTTTTTCCTCCAGTCTATTTTTTTTCCCCAAGATTTGCTGACCACATGCACAAGTTCACACATCACCTGATTGACAGCCTGTGTGTGGTGAGCAGGATGCAACGCGAAACATGAATTCAAGAAAGACTTTATCCAAAATTCAAACACACAGCTCAAGTGTTTTACACAAGGTTTAATGGGCCAGATAACCAAGACATGGGCCAGAATTTTACACTCACCACCCACCCCAACCGTCCCGTACCCTGCCCCTGTAGATTCTGATGTGAGAGGGAGCTGAACTGTAGAAGCGTAGCTATAGATTCATAGAATCAAAGAATGGTTGCAGCACAGCAGGAGGCCACTCAGCTCTTTGTGTCCTTGCCAGCCTTACACAGTGAGTCCCACTCCCCTGTCTTTTCCCCATGACCCTGCAAATTCTGTCACTTCAGAGCACTATTTAATTCCCTTTAAAAGCCACAATCGATTCTGCCTCCACCACACTCTCATTCCATATCCAAACCATACACTGCATCAAAAGCTTTTCTTCACTTTACACTTTGTTCGTTTCCCAATCATCTTAAATCAGTGTCCTTTGGTTATTTACCCTACTGCCAATGGGAACAGTTTCTTCTCACCTATTATGTCTAGATCCAGCACGAGTTTGAATGCCTTTATTGAACCTCCTCTTAACCTTTTCTTCTCTAAAGAGAACAGCCCCAACTTCCCCGATCTATCCTCAACGGTGGAACCATTCTCATAAATCTTTTCCGCACCTCTCTAACATCTCCGCACAGTTCCTAATGTAACAAGCTCTGATGCTTACCTTAATCGGCAGTTGGAGAGCGGGAGTTCGGAGTTTGGGATCTACGGTACCCAGCAGGTCTCGGGACTTTTCTGCCAGACAGGAAAAGGCCGCACATGCGTAATTCATCCATTTTTCATGTCTTTAGGCCCGGAACCGGCCCTGCGCGCATGCACTAAAGGATAGGAAAAGTGAAATGGTGCAAAGCTGAAGGTCAAGGTATCCCAGGGAGCAGCACATGGGGAGGGAGACAGTCAGAAGGTCCCAGACCAAGAAGAGGGTCTAAAACCAGGCAGGGACAAAGACAGAGATCAAAGATAGATCCCATTGAGTCAAGATAAATGATAGGAGCAGAGAAAAAGGCTCCAAGTTAAAGAGAGAGCTGCAGGGAGCAGACTTGAAGCAAAGTGGAGTTCTCGCGATCCGAGAGGGCAGCCGTTGGTGAGTCCGTGCTATGGGCCGTAAGGGCAAAGATACCCTGTTGGAGAAGTTGTGCTCTGCTTGGCACAGCTGAAGATCTGAAAGTGTACTTGCGAGGTGAAATGTGAGTGTACTCAGAGATCCAGAGGAGAGGAATCTCAGAAGGTGAGATTGAAAGCCTGGAGGTAGATCCTTGTTGAAGCAGCCTGAGTGGAAGTGACATTGGGAGAGCATTCCCAGGTGAGAACTTCGAATGTGGAGATTAGAAAATCTTGTGAGAAAGACAGAGGGCAGAATTTTCCGTGCCCACTGGCATCAGGTGTGTTTGGTGGTGGGAGTGGACAATGTGGTGAGAAGGCCAAAAATTGGTTTCACGACATCATGAAACCAGTTTGCAATCATCCGCTCAGCCCCGGGCTGCGTTTCCCACCACTGGACGTCGGGAACCTGATTGTAATACATCTGCATATCATTATAAGGCCAGCCCGCCAGAAGCACCCCCCCAACCCCCCCCACCACCGATGCTGGATTGCCTGCCCACTTTGGTGTGATTGCACACCGATATATTTCACAACAACATATACAAGGCATGCACTTGGCGGGGTGTACTTCATGGGAAACCTTCGGTTCAGCGAGCGGGGGCAGGGCCCGCTCGCCAAGGCATAAGATGGCGTGAGGTGACATCAGGTGTGCATCCCAACGTCACCACATGTCATTCAGATTTTCAGTTCAGGAGGCACACATCCAAGTTGGCTGCGTGCCCGCCGAACTGTCAAAGGCCTATTAAGGCCAGTTAACTATCAATTGAAACAATTAACTGAACTGCCTGCCCAACCTTAAGGTTGGCGGGCAGTTGAAGAGCCCAGATGACCTTTGCATTTATCATGAAACCTCATCCACGGGTGGGATGAGGTTTCATGAAGGTTTTTAAAATGTTAATAAAATTAATAGACATGTCCCAGCTCATATGACAATTTCACATGAAGGGGCATGTCTTAAAATTTTTTCTTTTCTTTATTAAATTTTTTCGAACTTAAACTAATCTCCCTGTGCCCCCATGTCCATGCCCGATCCTGCCCAGCCCCCCTGACGGGGAGAAAATTCTCCCCTTGGAGGTGAATGCACAGTAACATTGTGCAACGCTCGCAAGGGTCGCTTATTGGACTTCAAGGCTGAGGTGACTTTGGAGGGTGAGGTGCAAGGGCAGCCCTCTGGTTGAAGGTAGCGCACGAGCAATTGCGGGGTGGAGGGGAGGGGAGGGAAGCAGCCACACATTAGGGACACGTTTTATAAAGTGACCATTCTTCTGCAGCTTAGACAGTTTAGACACAGCCATATTAATATGATTGGAGTCGGATCTCTAGCTTATCTGCCCACTCAGAAACGCAGAGACCTGAAAGTGCCACCAAGTGCTCCAGAGGTCTTCACCCCTCGGGCACAGAGTGCAAACTAATGAGTGTTTTAGTGGACCACGGAACAGTTGGACAACTGGGCATGTTATACAATCTCCGTGCTAAAGCTGGCGGTAGAGCGCTCACTGGTGGAGGTGCTCACAGCCTCTTGCAATGTCAGCATCCCCGTCTGGACCAGTCTTCCTCATGGTTCAAGCTAACAGCGCAGCCTTGCAGTGTGGGTTAGGAAAATGCCTGTGCCTGAGCTGAGAGCACAGCATGTAGTCCAGTGGGCAATGCTGCCGCCTGTCAGTCAGGTGGAGTGGGGTGGAGGCGTGCACGGTCTCAGGCAGCCATGCAGCACGCTAAACTCTGGCCATCCAAGTGATGGCCAGCACTCTCTGGGATGCATTAAGCTGCTATCAGACTTAACCAAGAGAGGTTCTTAGGACACCCAAGCTAACCCACATGTCTCTCTCTTTCACCCTGCAGGAGGAGTGCATCAGGAGCATGGAGCCTGGTAAAATAGCTGTATGCCTCATGGCATACAAAGAGTGAAGATGACGGAGCAGTGAGCAACTGAGATGTCTGGCTGCACAGAGGGAAGAGCAGCACACTCAGAAAGAAGGAGCAGCTGGGGCTCCCACACATGCCACCGAAGAGCCACAGCAAGCCGGCGCTGGTCAGCGCCTTGCGACACCCAGGGTCTATAGATGCCACCTTTCATTCCTGCAGATGACAGAGAACAAGTGATGCCAAGTGATGCGCATGCCAGGGAACTGGTCAATCACACCTGCCACTTGCTACAGGATTGGCGCCACATGAACATGGAGGGCATCCACTGTCAGTAGCCATGAAAGTGACAGCAGCGTTCAATTTTTATGCCAGTGACTCCTTTCAGGGCTCCACAGGTGACCTCTGTGGGATATCACAAGCCTCCACACACAAATGTATCCATGAGGTCACAGATGCCATCTTCATGAAGGCACACAGCTTTGTGCATTTTGCCTGGGACCAGGACTGCCAGGATGCAAGAGCGATTTGATTTGCTCAGATCTCGGGTTTCCCAAATGCTGGAAAGTGGGACTCAAGGTGGAACTCAAAAGAGAAATGGCAAATGGAATTTGGATTTTTTTTTATATATTTGTTCATGGGATACAGGTGTCATTGGCTAGGCTAGCATTTATTGCCTATCCCTAATTGCCCTTGAGAAGGTGATGGTGAGCTGCCTCCTTGAACTGCTGCAGTCCATGTGGTGTACATACACCCAGAGTGCTGTTAGGGAGGGAGTTCCAGGATTTTGACCCAGTGAAAGTAAAGGAAGGCAATATATTTCCAAGTCAGGATGGTCAGTGGCTTGCAGGAGACCTTGAAGGTGGTGGTATTCCCATGCATCGGCTGCCCTTGTCCTTCCAGGTGGTAGAGGTCATAGGTTTGGAAGGTGCTGTCGAAGAAACCAAGGTGAATTGCTGCAGTGCATCTTGTAAATGGTACACACTGATGGCGCTGTGATGGTGAAGGAGGGAGTGAATGTTTATTGTGGTGAATGGGTGCCAGTCAAGAAGACTGCTTTGTCCTGGGTGATGTCAAGCTTCTTGAGTGTTGTTGGAGCTGCACTCAACCAGGCAAGTGAAGATTGTGCCATTACACTCCTGACTTGTGCCTTGTAAATAGTATACCGACAGGTAGTCAGGAGGTAATTACTCGCCGCAGGATTCCTAGCTTCTGACCTGCTCTTGTAGCCACAGTATTTATATGGCTAGTCCAGTTCAGTTTCTGGTCAATGGTAACCCCCAAGATGTTGATAGTGGGAGATTTAGTGATGGTTAGATTCTATCTTGTTGGAAATGGTCATTTCCTGGCAATTGTGTGCTACAGATGTTACTTTCCACTTATCAGCCCAAGCCTGGATATTGTTCAGATCTTGCTGCATTTGGATATGGACTGCTTCAGTATCTGAGGGATTGCGAATGGTACTGAACATTGTGCAATCATCAGCAAACATCCCCACTTCTGACCTTATGATGGAGGAAGGTCATGGATGAAACAGCTGAAGATGGTTGGGCCTAGGAAAGTAGCCTGAGGAACTCCTGCAGTGATGTCTTGGGGATGATATGATTGACCTCCAACAACCACAACCATCTTCTTTTGTGCTAGGTATGACTCCAACCAGCGGAGAGTTTTCCCTCTGATTCCCATTGACTCCAGTTTTGCTAGGGCTCCTTGATGCCACACTCAGTCAAATACTACCTTGATGTCAAGGGCAGTCACTCTCACCTCACCTCTTGAGTTTAGCTCTTTCGTCCATGTTTGGACCAAGGCTGTAATGAAGTCAGGAGCTGAGTCGACCTGGTGAAACCCAAAATGAACATCAGTGACCAAGTATTACTGAGTAGATGCTGCTTGAAAACAGTGTTGATGAACCCTTCCATCACTTTACTAATGATTGAGAGTAGATGGGACGGTAATTTGCTGGCTTGGATTTGTCCTGCTTTTTGTGGGCAGTTTTCCACATGGCCAGGTAGATGCCAGTGTTGTAGCTGTACTGGAACAGCTTGAAACAACATTTCTGGTTTGCTGGATTTTTGACAGTGTGGGAAAGGAGGCAGGGCATGATTCACAAGTGCAGGGAGAATGCACCGAGTACAGCCAATTGAAATCAGTGGCCATATAAAACATAACCACCTTACATTGCTCCTGACACCTTTCAGAAGGGCTTCTGAAGCACGATTTGATACTGGAAGGGTAAACACTGCTGGTGGACGATTATAAGGTGTGTTGGCCTGTGAGTAACTTGTTCTCAGCATTTAAAGCCTTTTAAAGTTAAAAGCACCTTGTTGTTTAAAGTGCTGGCAGAGCAAAGGGGGACGAAGGGCAAGGGCAGGTGACATCTGTGATATCAGTCAATACTGGCAGGCACACTGGGAGAAAGAAAGGCTGCTTTAAAAATAAGCATTACACCTTCCCAAATCCATAGATGCAAGGCTGTGGCAGCAGCCACTGATTTTCACCTGGGCCAGGGTACATGGGCAGCAGGAGGCAGAGCCACCAGAGGCAGGAGTGGGGAGTAGCAAGAGATATTTCCCTGAGTACAGGGGGATCCCTGGACCACCGAAACTATGGGCATGTCAGAGCGACAGTGTAGGAGAAAGCTGTGAATGTCAAGACAAGTATTAACAATGATTTATTTGCAATGGTGCAGGAAGACCTGTCACCTCGAACAACCAGTCATCCTGCCCTTCCAGTGTCAGTCAAGGTGACAGTGGCCCTGCATTTCTAAGTGTTGGAGCATTCCAAGGATCTACCGCCGACCTTTGTGGGATTTCACAAGCAGCCGCCCATGAATGTTTCACCTCCTTCACAGATGCCCTACTTGCACAGGTCAGCAAATACATCAGCCTCCCCACAGATGCAGCATCGCAAGCAAAGAAAACAACGGACTTTGCAGCTGTAGCCAAATTCCTACAGAAGCAGGGCATCATTGATTGTATGCGTGTAGCTATCAGGACACCAGCGCTACAGCCTGAGAGATTCATCAACCGCAAGGCTTTCCATTTGATCAACGTGGAGGTGGCCTGCAACCATACTAAGTCACCACAGCAACCCTAAGTGCATGTTTCTCAGGTAGTTGTCACAATGCATTTATCCTCCATGATAAGTGAGTCACACTTGCCTCAATTATTCAACGCATCCACCACCCTTCCCCGCCCCCCCCCCCCCCCCCCCCACCCCCCCCATCCCCAGCCCCAAAGATCTCTGCCTGGTGACTGGGTGACAAGGCTCCCCCTTAAGAAAGTGGCTACTCACTGTGTTCACCATCTGTGGTGCCTCCATGCTGCTACAATGCTGGTCACATGCAGACCAGGAGACTCATTGATCACCCTATTGGCCTTCTGAAGATGCACTTTCGATGCCTGGACCAGTGGGGAGGTGCCCTCCAGTACTCGCATACAAGGAATTCCAGGATAGTGGAAAAGAACTGAAGGCGGCATCTAGAGATCAACCCCTGATGCAGGCTGCCGATCTGCCTTCCTACAGGCTTCAGGGACTTGCTGTAACTGCAGCTGCCGGAGTGCAGCCATTTGCATAGGGGAGTACTGAGAGACTGTTCCAGTTATGAGTCCAATGTGTGTGGCAGCCTCATGAGCTCATGTAACTAGCGTAGGATTTCCAGTTCACCTCTGGAAGCCTCATATTATGCCACCTATTACAGCTTTCCCCAACCCCACAACCTCCCCCCAGCAGCAGGCTAGGAAGCAGGGTGGGGTAATTTAATGGGGTGGGAAGTTGTGGGTCAAAGTTGGCCTAATTCTGAGTGGAGGCCAACTGAGGCCCTTAAATAACCAACTAAGGACCTCATCCTGGGTGAGGGTGTTACCTCCTGCTTGACGTCCTGTGCCCAACAGAGAGACTTGCCGGTGGCAAAGGTTGCTCCTGCAAGAAGACCCCTGCTGCTCTTACCTGGGCTTGGGGCCTGCATTGCTGTTCCTTCTCCCAGGGCTGATGCAATACCAGCAACGGCCATCACTTCCTGGTGGAGCTGCTGATACTGAAATGCTGCTAGCTTCTGATTGGACAGCAGCTCTGGGAGGCAAGTCATCTGCCCTACAGACCCCAGTAGCCCCAATGCCAACCAAGTAGGTGCCAACTTGGCTTGTAATATTGTCTGGGCACCCAGGAATGGCCTCATCATGGATGCCTCTGGCTCTCCAGCAGGTAGATGAGCCCGCTGCTACAGCCAATAAATCCAGCCCTTTGTGTGGTTTTTGCACTTTGCAACAAGGACATATTAATCCTAACCAAGTGTAACTACACAGGCAGTGCTGACAAATATAACAAGACACTGACGCAGCGAGCAATCACATTACTATCAGCAATCTTATCAAACTTAGTCCCTGGCACCACAATAAGTCCATTTTCCAGTCAGAAAACAAATTTCTTAATGGGAGGTCTTTCCTGGGGCTTTTTTTGAGAGTAATGACATTAGCATCCTGCCTCCAGGCTCCCTGACCAATTAGGGAGGACAGGAGGGATGATGCATACATCCTGTCAAAGGAAGGCTTTCTGAATAAAGCAGCCATGTTATGGGTTACAAGGGCTCACCAGCACTTGGAGTTTTGAGGCTTCAACGACCACAGGAATGGAGAGGAAGCCTGGGAACACTGCTCACTTTCCCTCCCCCCCATATCTCTCAATCTTATCTGGAGGTCCTGCTGTAGGACCTGAGGAACTGCAGTGAGATGAGGTCTCCCAAGGACAGGAGGAAGAGGACAACCTCTCCAACCAAGTCAGCATGGATAGATGTGACTGATGAAGACAGCAACAAGATTGTGGTCCCTCCAACCTGGAGGCTGCACCAGGAGGACCCAGGATTTCAAGAGGGCATGATAGGTGAGTGCCGTAACACCCTTAGGTGCCAAGTCCCACACACTCCAGCACAGCACTCATCAGAACAACACACCTTGCAGCTTCATTCTCTCTCTCTCTCTGCAGGCATCTTACATCCCCATCTGAGTGGTGAGTACTCACTCACCCTCATCACGTTGCCTTTTGCACCCATGCCTTGCAGCCACCCTCCACAAATAGTGTAATTCCCTCTTCTGCACACCAGCCATTATTAACACTCACAAATCTCTGCTTTCTCTCCTTGAAGGAGAAGAGAGCACACTATTTGGCAAGAGGCAGAGACTCAGGGTCGGGGGAAGGGTGCTGAGAGTTTGGGGAAGTTGGTGTTGGTGGTCCTCCAGTGATAGGCACCTTGTCGTCCATTGGCAATATGTGTCCAACTGTCGGGAAGGAAGTCAGCAGATGTCAACAGTGACCTACTGTGAGAGCCTGAGGCCGGAACTTTCTGCCCCTGTTGGCGACGTGAGCAGCTAATATGACAAGGAGGCCAAAAATCAGTTTTATGCCGTCATGAAACCAGTTTGCAATTGCCCACTCTGCCCATCAATGGCAGGCTGGGTTTCCCGCTGTCCAACATCAGGAACTTCATTTTAATGCATTTGTATCTCATCATTGTGTCTGGCCGCTGGAGTCATCCCACCACATTGAATTTACCTCCCACATCAGTGTGACTTCAGAACGGCATGATTTAAGACAGCCTTTAAAAAGCGTGCACTTGGTGAGCTGAATTCGGAGGTGAGCGCACAGCGCTCATGAGGATTGCCTACAGGACATCAAGAAAGAGGCGTTGTGCATTGCAGGGGTTTGGGGGACGCAGGCAAGTCGCTTTTTCCTTGCTGGCTGTCAGTGTGGTGCCAGGGCAAGGGCTCCAGTGAGGGTGGGGTCATGGGGGCCAAGGCAGCACAGACTGAAGGAAGTACACAAGAACATGTTGTGGGGGTGGGGGGTAGTGAAAGGTGAGGGAAGCAGCCACACACTTGGAAAGCTTGTCAAAAATGAGCCTTCTTCCACAGCTGAGACTGTTCAGCAGCCGCTCCATTGGCATACTTGGAGTTGGGCCTCTGAAGCATTTCTGCCTCTCAAGCATCACAAAAACATGAATGTGCCACCAAATGCTCCAGAACCTTTTACCTCTTGGATGCAGACTGCAAATTTATTTGTGTTTTAGGGGGCTGAAGAATAATTGGACAACGGTAGAATCCTTTGTGAAAGGTGACCATGGTGCAGTTACTAGTGGAGGCACTCAGAGCCCCTTGCAATGTCTTTATTTGGATTTGGACCGGCCTTCCCCATGGTTCAAGCTAACAGTGCAGCCTTGCAGTGTGGGTTAGGGGAATACCTGCACCTGAGCTGAGAGCACAGCATGCAGTCTAATGGGCAAAGCTGCCGCCAATCAGTCAAGCGGAGTGGAGTGGAGGTGGGTGGGGTTTCAGACAGCTAATGAGCACACACTACACACTCGCCATCAAAGCGGTGGCCAGCACCCTCCAGAACGTGAGAATGGGCCTTGAGTCGCAGCCGGAGACTTAACCAAAGGAGGTCCTGCCACATGCGTCTCTCTCTTCGATCCTGCAGGAGGAGAATGTCAAGGTCATGGAGCCTGGTGATCTAGCAGAGTGCCTCGTGACTTATAGGGAGCTGAGAAGAAGAAGAAGAGTGTGATGGAGGTGCCTGGTTAGCTAAAAGGAGGAACACCTTAAGATGAAGGTGTAGCAGGGCCTTTCTGCACAAACAGATGAAGTTCCACAGCTGCCATCACTCATAGGCGCCTCTCTGGGTCTATAGACGACACTTGTCATTACTGCAGGTGACCGAGAAGCAGTGTCATCGAACACTGCGCATGGCTAGGGAATTGGTCACTCACATATGCCACCTGCAGCACAATTTGGCACCACGGGGACTTGGAGGGCATCCATTGCCAGTGGCTGTGAAAGTGACCGCAGGACTCAACTTTTACGCCAGTGGCTCCTTCCAGGGCTCTACAGGTGACCTGTGTGGGATATCCTCCAACAAATGTATCCAGTAAGTCACAGATGCCACCTTTGCGAAGGCACAGAACTCCATTTCTGCTCGGTGATCAGGTTCATATCATGGAGACACAGCTGCGAAACTTTAAATGCACTTGATCCTTTGTCAGCCTTCATCACCTGCCCCCTTCAGGGGCAGAGTCACTGGTCACAGATACTGAAGAGATGGGGGCCAGCCTCATCTTAAAAGTTCTGAGAGCAAACAGAAAGAATGACGGAACTCTGTGACGCCTACCCACTACATTCTGGCAGCAATGACAAGCACCGTCGAGGTGCAGGCATCAGTAATGTGTCCAGGGATGTGAGGCCGGACCATCACTTTGACTGAAGGTTACACACTGCACAGGGAAGAGGTCATGGACTAAGACACTTTCCTTCATTGTGTGCAGGAACCAAGGTTTCACATCTGAGTGGCACCAACACTGCTCATCAGAACAAAGAGCCATAGGCAAGGGGTCATTCTTGGGAGTTTATTTACAATAATGAACAATTATGTACAAATGATTAACACCTTTGCCCAGGATGGTACTGGGTTTGTAACCCCAAGATCAAGAGTTCAAATCTCACAATGGCAAACTATGAAAACAATGTAACTTCATCTGAAACAGATGGAAACGGGTTTGTACTCGAAAGAGTTACATCTTCTTAACCTTCCTAACCCTGCTGCTATGTCTTGGTGCTCCCCCGGCATCCACAGTGGAGGTGGAGGCAGCCTGCTGATTGCTACACCCTGTTGTCAGTGATGACCTTGGTGGGTGTCCTCTGGAAAGCTGAGACCTGGAGAGCCCCAGTCTTTTTGGGTAGCCTGCTGTGGGCCAGGTGCACTCTCCTCGGTCTGCGTAGCTGGAGTTGCTGGGGACACAGGAAGAGGGGATTTGGATTGGCTGGACATTCCCGGAGTCACCCGGGTGTCGAGCTGCTGGTCCTAATCCCTATGGGTGCCCAACAGCCCATGGCAACCTCGTTGAGGAGAAGGAGAAGCTGGATTGAGATCGAACTGCCTGGCACCCCTCCCACATTGACATTGTTGGAGGCCAACTACGGTGTTGGGAATGGAGTTCAGCCCATGCAGCAGCGCAGGACCGATGTCCTAGACAAGGTCTCCATGGCTGCCGCCATCCTACCGGTGTTGACCTCAGTGCATTGGCATGATGTTACAACTACCACGGACTTATGGTAGAAGGACTCCTCCATTCTCTGCAATATGAGGAGTGCACCAGATATCCCTTCCTGATGTTCCCATAATTGTCTTTGCAGCTCCAACAACTGATTGAGGACCAAGTCTAGCGGCTCATCACCTGATTTGGACTCAACAGATTCCTTGCCTCCAGCAGTCCTTTGAGTGCAGGTGACCAAGGAAGTCCCTGCCTCTGCCTGCTATGGAACAGATTGTGTGCTGTTCTCACCAGAATGTGATCCCAAGGCTGCTCTACAAATGTGTGTTGCTGCATTGTTGGAGGGTGTGGGTGAACACCATGACAAGCCTTCAACAATGCTGCTCTCAGGATCCTCATCCGAGGTGCTCTCAGCGCTGCAGTCAGGATCAAATTTGCCTGAGGGCGCCGTAGCAGATGTGTCTAGGAGAGAAAGTAGAGATTACTAGTGCTTGACAGCCACATTACACACACAACATTCAGAATAGTGTTGACAGAGGGATGATCTAGTGCGGGATCCTCACGTGAATGTTTGCCACCGACCTCACTGTCGCTGCAGGAAAGGGCCACATCCTCTCCAGCCAGCTCCGACGTGTGACTCTTGAATGGAATGAGAACATTTATGTCCAGCACCCCACCCCTGCTTTCAGGCCTCTCCTGTTGATTGTGCATGATCTTGTACTGCATAAAGACAGAGGTAGAGGATGTGAGCAAGACACATGCCAGGCTAAATGAGGATGCCAGGCATACTTGTCTGCTGAATGGAGCCATGGACGGGATGAGGAAATGATCCCCAGAGGGGATGAGGCCAGATGGAGATGTTAGGGTGTGTGTGTGAAAGAGTGGGTGGTGATATCCCTTGAGTTGGCAGTGGGTGAAATGCCATTCAGTGTGTGATGGGCTTGTGAGTGGGTGAGTTGAGAGTGATGAGATGATTGACTTACTCTGGTGGTACGGATAAGATTATTCATGCACTTTCTGCACTGGATAGTCAACCTCTTGTGTGCAGTGTTGGCACTGACCACCGCTGCTGCTGCTTCCCAAGCCAGAGTGGTGACACTTATGGGCCTTCAGCAGCCAGAACGAGGGTAGAGGACATTGCGATGGGCCTCCACTGCATCCATAGGGCATTCCAGAAATGTGTCACTGAATTGGGGGGCTGCATTCATCTAGGCTTTCAGGGCTTAATCTTCACTGGAGCAGTCCTGGGCTACAAGCATTGAGAAATGTGCATGTGGCTGCAGGTAATGGCAACATGAGTCAGTACATGACTGAGCTGAGAAAACGAGCAAAAACATGTGAATTTGGAGAGCTTGAAGAATCCCTCATCTGAGATAGAATAATTTGCAGGGTTGCAATTGACTCTCTGAGAGAATGGCTTTTGACAAAGTTGATCTCACACTGGAGAAAGCAATAAATATCTGCAGAGCAGCAACAATGAAATGCCAGATTAAACAGATGGCAGAAGATGATAGGCCACACACAGTCAAGCAGTTAGATGCAGTTAAACAGAAACAACCCTGGGGAAGAACAAAGACAGTCTGAACGTAAAAAGAACAAAACTGCTATTAAAACATTTAAATGCAGCTGATGCAGAACAGAGCATTTACCACATAGCTGTCCAGCATAGGGAAAACAGTGTAAGAACTCTGATAAACTAGATCACTTTGCTATGATGTGTAAATCAAAGAAAATGCACAGGATTGCAGATGATGACACAAAGTCTGAAACTGAACTTTTTGTTGGTGCAGTAACAACAAATTCCAAAGAAGATGAATGGAAGGTTGATTTAAAAATTGCCGACATGATGGTAAATTTCAAGCTTGACACGTGCACAATCAAATGTCATTCCCATAAGCCTGTATCATAAGATATGCAAAGAGAAACAGCTAACTAAAACAAAAGTGAAGCTGTCTACTTATACAGGTGAAACAATTGATGTAGAAGGCAAGTGCACACTTAAAGTGAACTACAAAAAGCATTCTCAAACATTTCCATTTATGGTGGTTAAAACTGATGCAAAACCCATTCTTGGAATCATTGTTTGTGAAAATCTGAAGCTAATCAAGAGAATAATGACTCTCACTATTGATGACATCCTGAGCGAGTATAATGATGTGTTCGAGGGGATTGGCTGCCTAAAAGAAGAATACACCTTCAAGATTGACAAAATTGTGACATTAAAAATGCACCAACCCAGGAAAATGCCAGTAATGCCAAGAGATCGACTGAAAGCAAAGTTGGACAGAATGGAGAAACTTCACATCATCAAGAAAATTGAATAACTGACAAAGTGGGCTAATCCAATTGTAATTGGAGAAAAATCAGATGGGAATCTACGAGTCTATCTGGATTCTAGAGACCCAAACCAGTACAAAGGGAACATCATCAGTAGCCCACAGTAGAAGAGGTTATGTGTAAGCTAGCTGATGCTAAATACTAAAACAAAAACAGAAACAGAATTACCTGGAAAAACTCAGCAGGTCTGGCAGCATCGGCGGAGAAGAAAAGAGTTGACGTTTCGAGTCCTCATGACCCTTCGACAGAACTTGAGTTTGAGTCCAAGAAAGAGTTGAAATATATGCTTATATTTCAACTCTTTCTTGGACTCGAACTCAAGTTCTGTCAAAGGGTCATGAGGACTCGAAACGTCAACTCTTTTCTTCTCCACCGATGCTGCCAGACCTGCTGAGTTTTTCCAGGTAATTGTGTTTTTATTTTTGTTTTGGATTTCCAGCATCCGCAGTTTTTTTGTTTTTATATTGATGCTAAATACTATTCAGTCTTGGTTGTGAGTTCAGGCCCCTGGCCGATCAAGCTGGATGAACACAGCTCCTATCTCTGTACCTTCAACACACCATTCCAGCAATACAGGTTTACATATTTACCTTTTGGTATTAATTTGGCTCTGGAGGTGTTCCACAGAACAGTGAAGTAGCTGTTTGAAGGGTTAGAGGGCATGGAAACCTATATTGATGATACTCTGGTCTGGGGAGCCTCATGAGAAGAACACGACCACAGCCTGAGGCAGGTGCTGGTCAGAGCTAGAGAAAGGAACCTCAAGTTGAAGAAGGAAATGTGCAAAATAGGTCTTCATGAAATCAAGTACTACAGCTAACAAGTGAGAGACTGAAGCCAGACCCGAGTAAAATCAAAGCAGTCATGAACATGCAACCCCCAGAATGTAAGGAAGATTTGGAGAGGTTTTTGGGAATGGTGACCTGTCTTGGGAAATTCATTCCAAACATGTCAGACTTGACAGCACCTCTCAGAGAACTTCTACAAAATGGTATGGAATGGCACCGGGAACAAAGTCACTAGGATGCTTTGACCAGTTTGAAGAGAACACTGAGCCAGGCATCAGTATTAAAGTTTTACAATGTCAGTCAGCCGGTTAAGTGGACACTTCAAAGGCTGGCCTGGGAGTTGTCCTCTCGCAAAATGAGGCACCAGTGGCAGACACTTCAAAGGCAATGACTGAAACACAGCAGCAGTATGCCCAAATAGAGAAAGAAAAGCAAGCAATTATGTTTGGCCTAGAACACTTCCGCCAGTTTGTCTATGGCAAAGACATGGAGGTAGAGCCTGATCATAAACCTTTGGGAGCTATAATTAAAAAGCCCCTGAACTGTGCACCACCAAGAATCCAAAGATTAATAATGCATCTGCAGACGTACCAGGTCAGATTAAATACAAACCGGGAAAGGAATTGTATATCGCAGATCTACTCATCACTGAGGAAGAGGATAAAGAAACAGAAGCACAGGTTCACATGCTGACAAAGAACTTATCTGTGGCTGCAACCAAACTGGCTGAGATCAGGGAAGCGAGCAAGAATAACACCACCCTGCGAAAACTGTAGCAGGTTGTGCAAACTGGCTGGCCCACATATCGGAGCGGAGCCCCTTCTGCTGTACAATAGTACTAGAATTTTCAAGAGGAACTTCATGTAGCAGAAGGAATACTTTTCAAGGGAGAAAAGATCATAATTCCTGCAATACTGAGGAAAGAAATGCTGCAGCACATACATGAAAGTCACCTCGGCATAGAAACATGCAGGAGAAGAGCTCGAGAGGTAATGTATTAGCCTGGAATGGGAACACAAATCGGGGAAATGGTGACTGCGTGTGCAGTGTGCTAAAAATACAGTAAATCGCAACAAAAAAAACATTTAAATGACACAGTGCTTCAAAGAGGCCCTGGCTACAAATTGGAGTGGACTTATTCACATTTGACAACAGTGAGTGCCTACTAGCAGTAGATTATTACTCCAAGGTTTTTGACTCTGTGCTGCTGGGAAATGATAGTAAGAGCATCACTGCAATAAATCATTTAAAATCAATTTTTGCTCACCACCGCATACCTGAAGTGCTCATCTCAGATAATGGTCCACAATTCTCAAACACTGAATTTCACAAATTTGCTCAGGACTGGGAGTTTTGCCACATTATGTCAAGTTCCAAATATCCACAATCCAATAGAATGGTGGAGTGTACCATGCAGACCTTAAAACACCTGTTGAAGAAGGCAAAAGCAGATGGAAGAGACCCCTTCCTGGGTCTGCTGGATTTCAGGAATACTCCATTAGAGGGCATTGAATCATCTTCAGCACAGCTCCTGATGGGGAGAAGACTAAGAACTAAGCTTCAAACTGCACCCCAACTGTTATTTCCACAGCCAGTGAGCTACAGCGTGCAGGACTTGCTCAAACTGAGACTCAAACAGTACTTTGATCGAGGGGCCCGACCTCTGCCTGACCTGAACATGGGACAGACGGTGAAGATTCAGCATGAAGGGATCTGGAATATTGCTGTTGTCACAGGAGAACGAAGGTCTTACATAGTACAGACTCCAAATGGACAACAGTATAGGAGAAACCGGAAATTCTTACAGAAAACAAATGAAACACAACCCTGCTCTGAACCAGAAAGTGTAGCTGACAATTAAAAACCAAAATGCACCAGTGATGCAACAGATAACCAGATAAAGCCTGAGCGTCCTGAAAACTGTCTAAGGGATGATAGTGACACAGAGCTGGAGAAGGTCCCTTGTCCTTCAAAACTGCCTTTATCACTAGTCAGAAAATCCAGTGGAAAAATTGTGTGAAAAAAAACAGATACAGAGATGAGTAAAAGACAAAACAGACTGATCAAAACAGAGTGAGAAAGATTAGATAAGTGACTTTGTGTACTTAAGTTGTATAAAGTTTTTTTTATTAAAAAAAAGAGAAATGTCATGATAATAGTTGATTGTGGCAATAGACTCCAGTATTAGATACTATACGGTACTCTGTACTAGATATGGCGCCACTCTACCTGGGGTTTGAAGGTCAGATAGCACCTGTTGAAACCTGTCTTGATAGAATTCAGTTAATGCAGATATGTGTTCATGTTAGGAAAATGTGTTATCCATAAAGTTAGTTCAGCTACAATGTGGATGGCCTGTGTGCATCATTTCAACAAAAAAAAAGACAACACACACTATCCTGAGGTGAAGGCAGATCAGGGTGTTGACACCCTCGATGTCTAACAGACAAAATGCTAGGTAGGAGCGGAGGCATCAGGTGATGGAGCTGAAGGTCAGCTCAACTGGACAACTGAAAGAGAACCCTGATAAACTACCCTGACAAGGCAAAGGTCTCTCTAGAGGGTCCAAAGAGCAACATAGGGAAGGGGAATAGTGTGACTGGGAGACTTATCACACATGGCTCATAAGAGCCTTGGCAAAGAGTGATACCTCCATGTGCAGTCATGATTCAGAGGGACATAGACCCAGCCTTGGTGCCCCCTTCGGAAGTTAGGGGTGAGGGTGAGTGCGCTCAGGCAATAACAAAAGAAGCAGTAAGAAAAACCCAGAAGTACAATGATTCATATGTTTACAAAGGTGCGATAACTATTTACAATGATTGTACACCCGTGCCACCACTGTGAACTTAATACTTCTTAATTTTTCTTCCCCTACCACTACACCTAGGTGCCTTCCTGACATCTGCAGCAGAGGTGCCAGCAGCCTCTGACTACGATGCCCTTGTGTCTCTGATTACTTTGGTGGACGTTCTCTAGAGGGCTGAGGCCTGGAGTGCCCCGGCTTTCTTTGGGCCTCCTGCCCTGGGGTAAGTGCACCCATAAAGCTCTCAGAGGCCGGAGCTGATGGGGTTGCTGGTAGAGGGAACTTGGAACACAGGGACACCCTTGGAGAGTCCTGGGTGTCAGCCTGACACTCCTCTTTTTAGGTGCCTCGCTGACTCCTTGATGAGAAGGGGCACATGGAGGGAGGTCAAGGTGCCTCATCCTCCTCATGCGTAGCACTACAAAAGCTCACTCCTGGCTACAGCGATGGATTGCAGGTCTAAGCACATCTCCAGCAGAAACTGGGCATTCTGCTGGACCAGGGTCTACATGGCATCCACCATCCTCCCCATGGAGACTTCGATGCGCTCACATGTTAGAGCCACGACATCAGAGACACACTCCTCCGCCTCGCGTACCACTCTGTTGAAGGCCTCTGACACTTCTGCCTGATGTTCCCCTGCATCTTGATGATACTCCAGCATCTTCTTCATGGCCGCACCCAGAGGCTCATCATCTGACTCAGAGTAAACAGGGGCCTCTTGTCCAGCTGTCCTCTGTCTCCTCCCCCTGTGGACATGTGTCTGTGTATTGACCACCGGAGCCTAAACAAGATCTATGAGCCACTGAGGTGTGTGTCTCTGAGCTGATGGAGGGTGAGGGTGAATGCTGTGACAACTGTACAGGTGAGAAGTCATCCTTATCCTCTCCCAAGCTCTCCTGTGAGCCGGGGTTGAGCTCAAGTGCGGGATCTGGCTCACCTTCTTACTGTTGGCACCTGGAATGGAGAGTGGAGAGAATGATTGACAGCCTAGGCTGCCACCTACATAGCACAGAGCCTCACCCTCAGGTTCTGATTTGCAGAGATTAAGTATGCTTCCTTATTGGATGCTGGGGAGAGGCCAACCTTGCCGTCGGCACAGGCATGGTCACAGTCTTCCCCTGCCAGCTCAGCAGTCTGCTGCTCAAATTGTGTGAGGGGCTGGTTGTCGGATATGCCCCCCTCCTGTCTTCTCCCTCTCTCAGGCACTGTGCGCTGTCTTTGCCTACATAAAGGTAGATAGATGTATTGTCAGCTCATCTGATGTAGGAGCTGGTCACATGCTGCTAGTTCTGTGGCTGATACCAGACACTGTGACTCCCCTGTGCCTGTTCACCATGTACAAGGCACATGTGAGGAGTTTGAGAGAATACTTTCCACTTGCCTGGATAAGAGTAGCTGCAACAATTCAGGAAGCTGGAGACCATCCAGGACAAAGCAGGCCACTTGATTGGCACCCCATCCAACACCATCAGCACTGATTCCCTCCACCACTGACCCATTGACAGCTGTGTGTGCCATGTGAAAGGTACACTGCTGCTAGTCCCCAAGGCTACTTCAGCAACCTTAGGCCCATAGGCTCTAGCAGCTACAAAGCCAATGGCAGCAGAGGCGTGGCATCAGCAAATCTGCAAATTGTTCTTTACTCCAACCTCCCCGCCTCCCCCACCCAACAATGGCTGTGCCTTCAGTGTGGCTGAGTCAGCAAGCCACAGTTGCCTCCTTACCAGCAGACCACATGGGCTGCAGTGGGGCAATGTTGATGTACCCCAGCACTTTCTCAAGGGCTTTTAGGGGTGGGCAGCACAAATCCTGGTCTTGCCATTGATGCCCATGCCCCATGCCAGATTCAGAGGATGGTGAGGTGACTATGGAGAGTAGAGGGCTCACCAGCTGCCGGTGTGGATTAGGTCATTCCTGCATTTCCTGCACTGCAGGGCGCTCCTTCTCTGCACCCCTGTGGCACTGACCACCCTGGCATTCTCTCCCCAAGCCGGTGTGGTGAGTCAGGTGGATCTCCTCCCCCCATCCCTGGGAAAGAGGACACCCTCCTGTCCTCCGTGGCCTGGAGGAGAGTCTCCAGGGAGGCATCATTGAACCGTGGCACCGGTGTTTGCTTCCTTCTGGGGCCAATTTGGTACCCTGAAGTCCTGGCATGCTGAATCACTGGCTGTCTGGGTGCCTCTTAGTGTGGCATCTGCACATGAAGGTGCCTTCCTGCCCGCCCTGTCCCAGCTGCATAATTAATGAGGAGAGCAGCGCACAATTCAGTGTGCTCACCCACCCAGCTATCCAGCGGAAGTCACTCCAATTTCCTGCTTCAGCCAACAGACTTAGGCCCGAAGCAGAAAATTCCGCCCCACGACTTTTGTCATGCGACTAAGGGCCACTAATGGGAGACTAATGGGCTGTCTACAAGTAATGTGCACAGAGACGCTTTAAGCCACAGTGAGTGCACTGGAGTCAAACAATAAACTGTTTTTAAGTGAAATAGCTTGTATATAACAGAAATCTGGTGCCAAAAATGAATGGGAAAAATCCATATGTGCACTAATCAAACTTGATGTTAAGCTTGTTCTTTGAGTGGTAAGTTCCTCAAGGGAATTCTATTTTTGACATTAATAATGCGTAGTTATATTGCTATTACAGTCAACTTTGTAAAATTTATTTAACCCTGCCTTTGCTGACTAAACAGCTATGATTATCCCAAGGGTGTGTGCTGTGAAACTTTTATTTCATGAAGCCTCATCCCACCCATGGATGAGGTTTCATGCTTTTTCTGAAGCCCCAGCCTGCCCACCAGCCTTAAGGTTGGACCGGCAAGTCAATTAACTACTTGAATTACTTTTTAAATGGCCTCAATTGGCCATTGACAGATCGGTGGGCGCACAGCTGATTCGGCTGCGCTCCCACTGACCTGAAAATTGAAATGAGGCAGGGTGACATTGGGGGTTCCGCTGGACATCTTCCCACGTCATTTTATGTGTCAGTGAGTGGGCCCCACCCCGCCCCCCTTCCCCACTCACCGACCTCAATATCCTGGCCTAGATTACAAAGGGACGTGCTTCATTAAGAAAAATGTCTTGCTGTTTAAGGAGCAATATGTCACTTTTATTATAATGTTGCTCACAGGCAATGCAATGATGCATGTCAACATGATTTACACCATCATGCTGCGTGCTTATAAGCAAGCAAAGAAATAGGTTTGCCTAACATTTTCATAAAGACTGTGTAACTTTAAGATGATTATATATTAACCGAGACCTCAAGTTGACTGGATCAGAGTCAATGCATGGGAAGTCCTTGCTGCTGACCGGAGTGCCTGGAGACAAGCAGTCAGGAAGGGCGTGAATAAAGGGACCTGAGTGTCCTTGTACTCCAATCACTGAAAGCAAGTATGCAGGTGCAGCAAGTAGTTAAGGCAAATGGTATGTTGGCCTTCATTGCAAAAAGACTTGAGTACAGGAGCAAGGATATCTTACTGCAGCTATACAGGGCCTTAGTGAGACCACACCTGGAGTATTGTGTGCAGTTTTGGCCTCCTTACCTAAGAAAGGATATACTTGTCATAGAAGGAGTGCAGCGAAAGTTCACTAGACTGATTCCTGGGGTGGCAGGCTGGTCGTATGAGGAGAGATTGGGATGACTAGGCCTGTAATCACTAGGGTTTAGAAGAATGAGAGGGGATCTCATTGAAACGTATAAAATTCTGACAGGACTGAACAGGCTGGAAGCAGGGATGATGTTTCCTCTGGCTGGAGTGTCTAGAACAAGGCGTCATAATCTCAGGATATGGGGTAAGCAATTTAGGACTGAGATGGGGAGAAGCTTCTTCACTCGGAAGGTGGTGACCTGTGGAATTCTTTACCACAGAGGGCTGTGGAGGCCAAGTCACTGAAGAAAGAAATAGATAGATTTCTGGACTCTAAAGGTGTCAAGGGGTATGGGGAGAGCACGGGAGTATAACGTTGAGATAGAGGATCAACCATGATCATATTGAATGGTGGAGCAGGCTCGAAGGATTAAATGACCCATTCCTGCTTCTATTTTCTATGCTTCTGTTTCTAAAGCAGAAGACAAAAGAAATGACCAGATGATGTGGAAAAGATAGCCCAGCGGAAGGAAAAATCATCAGTTGACCATGGGCAATGCTATTAATCTGTTCCAGCTGCAGAAGGGGCTGCCACTCATGGATCAGCCTCTACAGCCACAAGAGACAATGTTCAGTCTAGAAATGATGTACACTGGGCACAGTCCATTAGCTCCAGAGACAGATGGATGCTTACTTAGGAACATAAACATAAGGAACATAAGAACTAGGAGCAGGAGTAAGCAATTCAGCCCCTCGAGCCTGCCCTGCCATTCAATACAATTATGGCTGATCTCATTGCGGCCTCAACTCCAATTTCCTACTCTCTCCCCATAACCTTTCAATCTGTTACTCATTAAAAATCTGCCTATCTCCTTAAATATATTCAGCGTCCCGGCATCCACTGCACTCTGAGGTAGTGAATTCCACAGATTCACAACCTTTGATAAAAGTAATTCCTCCTCATCTCTGATTTAAATCTACCATCTCTTAGCCTAAAACTATGGCCTCATGTCCTAGAATGCCCCACAAGGGGAAACATCTGGTCCACGTCTACTTTGTCTATCCCCTTTAGCATCTTATATACCTCAATTAGATCTCCTCTCATCCTTCTAAATTCTAGTGAGTATAAGCCTAAACTACTCAATCTCTCCTCATAAAACAAACCTTGCATCTACTGAACCTCCTCTGAACCATTTCCAACGCAACTACATCCTTCCTCAAGTAAGGGGACCAAAACTGTGTACAGTACTCCAGGTGCGGTCTCACCAATGCCTTGTACAGTTGCAACAACACTTCCCTGTTTTTATACTCTATTCCTTTAGCAATAAATGCCAAAAATCCATTTGCCTTCCTTATTACCTGCTGTACCTGCACACTAGCTTTCAGCGATTCATGCATGAGGACACCCAGATCCCTCTGCACTGAAGCATTCTGAAGTTACTCTCCATTTAAATAATAAGTTGCCTTTTTATTCTTCCAACCAAAATGGCTAACCTCATACTTTTCCACATTAAACTCCAACTGCCAAATTTTGGCCCATTCACCTAACTTGTCCATATCCATTTGTAAATTTCTTATTTTTCATTGCAACTTACTTTCCCACCTATTTTGGTGTCATCTGAAAATTTAGCTATAGTACCTTCTATCCCTGAATCCAAGTCATTAATATAGATTGTTAATAGTAGGGTCCCAAGAACCGAACCCAATGGCACCCCACTAGTTACAGCCTGCCATCCAGAAAAAGACCCATTTATCCCGACTCTCTGCTTTCTGTTGGTTAGCCAATCCTCTATCCAAGCTAATATATTACCCCTCATTCCGTGTAATCTTACCTTGTGTATTAACCTTTTGTGTGGCACCTTATCAAAGGCCTTCTGGAAGTCCAGATATACTACATCTACAGGATCCCCTTTAACCACTTTGCTTGTCACATCTTCAAAGAGCTCTCACGAATTAGTCAAACAAAATGTACTCTTCATAAAACCATGCTGACTCTGATGGATTGCATTTTGACTTTCCAAATGCCCCATTACTACTTCCTTAATAATGGTTTCCAACAATTTCCCAATGATGAACATTAAACTAACTGGTCTATAGTTTCCTACTTTCTGCCTCCCCCCTTTTTGAATAAGGACATTATATTAGCATTTTTCCAATCCACTTAACCCTTTCCAGAATCCAGGGAAATTTGGAATATTATAACCAATGCATCCACTATCTCTGCTGCCACTTTCTTTGAAACCCTAGGATGTAGGCCATCATTCATTGGACTTATCAGTCCAATTCCACCAACCTGTCTATGTCCTTTCAAAGCTCTACACTATCCTCCTTACAGATCACAATACTTCCAAGTTTTGTAATGTCTGCAAATTTTGAAATTGTGCCCTGTACAGAAAGGTCTAGATTATTAATATATATCAGGAAGAGCAGAGGTTCTAACACCAGTCCCTCAGGATCTCTACTTTAAAACTTCCTCTAGTCCAAAAAAAACCATTAATCACTACTTTTTGTTTCCTAGCACTCAGCCAATTTTATAACTATGTTGCTACTGCCCTTTGTATTCCATGGAATCTAACTTTACTCACAGTGTGGCACTTTATTAAATGCTTTTTGATAGTCCATTTATACCACATCAATAGCAATACCCTCATCAGGCCTGAAGATAAGAACAAAATACTACAGATGCTGTAAATCTGAAATAAAAACAGAAAATGCTGGGAAAATTCAGCAGGTCTGGCAGCATCTGCGGAGAGAGAAACAGTGTTAACATTTCGAGTCTACATGACTCTTCTTTAGAGCTGAGGAGAGGTAAAACTATGATGAATTTTATAATGGGGAAGAGGGAGTGGAGCAGGTGAAACAAAATAGAAGATCTGGACTAGGTGGAAGCTCAGGAAAGATTTGACAAAGATGTCATGGACACAAGGCAAAGAGAATGTTAATGGTAGTGTTAAAGACTAAAGGTGCTGATAGTGGCAGAAAGGTAAGAAATCAGAATGTATTAATAGCAGAACAAGGGTCAGCGCTCTGTGAAAGCAAACCATAAGGACAAGTGACAGATGGCCCTGTGGGACAGTGGTGGGTGGCAGAGTTGGAGGGTGATGGGGTGTGAGTGGGGTTGCGAAAAAAATACATTGGATTAAAAATGCGGTCAGCATGGAGGAGAAAGTTCATGGTCTGAAGTTGTTGAACTCAGTGTTAGGTCCAGAATGTTGTAAATTGAAAGAGGAGGTGCTCTTTCTTCAGTTTGTATTAGACTTCACTGGAAAATTGCAGCAGGCCAAGGGTGGACATGCGGGCATGAGAGCAATATGGTGAGTTGAAATGGCAACAACAGGAAGGTCTGGGCCATGCTTGCAGACTGAGCAAAGGTGTTCATAAAGCAGTAACCCAGTCTACGTTTGGTTTCTCCTGTGGAGGAGACTGCATTCGGAACAGCGAATTCAGTGGACCAAATTGAAGGAGGTGCTGCTTCACCTGAAAGGAGTGTTTGGGGCCTTGGACAGTGAGGAGGGAGGAGGTAAAAGGGCAAATGTTGCACCTTCAGTGATTGCATGTGAAGGTGCCATGGGAAGAGGGTGAGGAATAGGTTTGATGGAGGAGTGGACCAGGGTGTTATGGAAGGAATGGCCCCTATGGAATTATGGAACTGTATAAAATGCTAGTTAGACTACAGCTGAAATTATGTGTACAGTTCTGGTCACCACCTTACAGGGAGGACATAAGAAAGAATGCAGAGGAGATTTACAAGAATGTTGGCAGAGCTTGAAAATTGCAGCTATGAGGAGAGATTGGAAAGGCTAGGATTGTTTCCTTAGAACAGAGGAAGCTCAAGGGTGACCTATTTGAGGTGTACAAGATTATGAGGGGCTTAGATAGGGTAGACAGGAAAGACTTGTTGTCCCTAGCTGAGTGGTTAATTGACAGGGGGCATAGATTTAAGGTGATTGTTGGAAGGATTAGAGGGAACATGAGGAAAAATCTTTTCATCCAGAGGGTGGTGGGCATCTGGAATTCACTGCCTAAGTTGGTGGTTGAGGCTGAAATGCTGAACTTATTTAAAAGGTACCTGGATCAACATCTAAAGTGCTGTAATTTGCAAGGCTATGGGCCAGGTGCTGGAAAGTGGGATTAAAATGAGCAGCTCATTTCTTTTTTCTCTTTTTGGCCAGTGCAGGCATGATGGGCTGAATGGCCTCTTTCTGCACCGTAACTTTCCTATGGTTCTACGGTTCTATGGAATGCTGAATGGGGTGAGGGGAAGATGAGTTTGGCAGTGGCATCATGCTGGAGTTGGTGGAAATGGCGGAGGATAATCATTTGAATGCGGAGGCTGGTAGGATGAAAAGTGAGGACAAGGGGGACCCTATCATGGTTCTGGGAGGGAGGGGAAAGGGTGAGGGCAGAGGTGCAGGAGATGCATTTGACATGGTTGAGGGCCCCGTCAACCACAGTAGGGGGGGCGTCCTTGATTCAGGAAAAAGGAAGACATGTCAGAAGCATGGTTTTGAAAGGTAGCATTATCAGGACAGGTGCGATGTAGGCGAAGGAACTGGGAGAATGGGATGGAGTCCTTAAAGGAAGCAGAGTGTGAGGGGCTGCAGTTGAGATCACTGTGGGAGGTGGGGAGGGGGTGGGGTCAGTATCCTGCCTCAGGAGGGCAGGAGCCATGGATAGAATTTAATGCTGGCGATGGGGGCTGGCGGGAGGCCTGTGTTGCTTCCGTTGGTGTAGGCCTGGTGGACAACAGCAGATCTTCCCAGGGGTTAGGACTCTGGGACAAAAATCCTGTCCTCCCTCCACCACCCAAGAGCTGCAAGCTAACCGTTGCCCATCAGTGCCACCAGTAGTGGCAGCTACCAGTGATGATGCACCAGAGGCCTAGGATTGCCGAAGGACCCAAGCCAAAGGTGAATAAGGGTGGAAAGATAGATCTGTGGAGGGGATCACTGGCTGGCGAGTCAGAGGTGGATCAGGAGAAAGGGCAGGGGTTGGCTCTCAGTAGGCCTCCCAGCCCTTTCCTGATGCCTAATCCCTCAATTACATACTGAGTGCCTTTGAACAAGGGACCCTGTGAGCCTCATAGGATTTGGTTTTCAAGCCTCCTGCGTGGGTGACTCCCCTGTCTGCCGCTAATTGAACACCAACAATGCCGGGATGAGGTGTTTAAGTGGACACTGAAGGGCCTCAATTAGCATAAGGGCCGGAATTCCACCCCCATCTTCAGGTTTCCAGGGCAGGCGGAGCAGGCTTACCCTCGACTTTTCAACCAGTAGGCGGGGCCACTGCCTTTGCATGAAATCCTGGAAGCTTATCTGTCAGAGTCCAGGAAGTGGTAAACCGTTTTAACATCATCCATTACCCAAATCTTCACCACTGTTAGTGGTGGGACTGTACTTGCTGTTGTTTGTTAACATTAACATGGGGGAAATTTTTGCAGTCATGTTAAAATGGTCTTCGCAGGCTCAGAGCTGAAAAAGGCACACACGGCAGTTCTGAAATCTTGGCAGGATAAAAATGTTTCATATGCTTTACCATATTCTTTCCTATGTTATTTTAATATAAATATTAACCAAGTAAGTAGTCAAAGGATCGGTTAAAATAGAGGTGCTTGAGTTCCATTTCACTTCACTGCTATCCTACTAGGCCATTATGAATAATACTTCAAATATTAGAATGTTACAGGTGAAAAACAAAACTAAGCTTCAGCTTCTACTATACTAACTGTAGGAGAAGTTCAATCACTGAAGACCTCAGTTATACTGTATATTGCAACTCATTTTCCCCCTGCCAGAAGAGGTCTCTGAAAATCCGTGCTTGCACGGATGAGCATTTTTTTTAAACATCTGTCTTCGAACCAGATGAGAGTTATACTAAATCCAATGCAAAGCCAAAGCAGCATGCTGGTGAAAAGCCCACGCTGCTTGGTTCTAGCACTCAGAATTCAATTAAAAACTGACTCCAAGGTTGTTCTACCAGGTTCACACAGACACACCTGAAGCCACTCCATGCAGTTATTAAAGTAGAAACTGCAGAAAAATAGCGAAAATGACACCACTTTGGAATTATTTAACCTATGTCAAGGATGCAATGAAGATAATAAGATCTCATCTAGTATTTAACATTGAGAACCAGACATTCTATGATAACTGGTCGCCAAGTTCAAATCATTTATGCTGTTTAGAGAACAAAACATTTCATTGTCTTGAATCATAAATCCAACTAAGTCAATGCCAAGGTAAAAGCAAAATACTGCAGATGCTGGAAATCTGAAATAAAAACAGAAAATGCTGGAAAACCTCAGCAGGTCCGGCAGCATCTGTGGAGAGAGAAACAAGAGTTAACATTTTGAGTCCGTATGACTCTCCCAGAGTCATTCAGAAGTTTTCAGAAGAGTCATATGGGCCTCAACCTTGAAAGCCAATAGGCATCCCTTGCGACCGTTCTGCAACATTACTGCGCACTCACCTCCAAGTTCCCCTCAAAGTGTAGCCCACCAAGTGCAGGCCTTTTGTATGCTGTTGTGAAACACTTCGGCATCCAATCATGGCAACATGGGCGAACGATCCAGCGGTGGGGGTGAGTCCGGCGGGCTAGCCTTACAATGATATTGTGGTAATTATGGTTTTATTTATTGTGTAATATACCTTTAAGAGTAATGCTTGTTAAGGAAGATCACATGATCTTTAGTACCCAATAGAGGAGTAGCGCGGGCTACCTCTGTAGTTAGTGGTCAGTAGTGTCGAGATAGGGTTTGAAGTGAAAGCACACATGTAGTTGCTGCTGAGCACCTTTGTAAACAAATATAATGTTTTCCACCTAAGAAGTGTCTGCTGATCAACACTATCTATAGTACCAACTCAGCCACCACTCACAGCAAACTGGTGACGAGGATTCACAGAATCCAACAAACTGGCGACAAGGATAAAACAAGATTAAACAGAAGAAACTAAGTTGAAAAGAAATCAGCACTGTACCTCACCCAGTGATTGTAAGTAGAAGTTCCATTTGAATCGATGAAGTAATTACCTCCCAGAATGCCATATTTCAGAAGGATTGATCCTCTCGATCCAGCCAGGATTGATTTGTCTCCTTACATCGAACACTTTACATTACTTTTCCAAGTGAACAAGATTACAGGGGAAGAGAAGAGGTGGGTGATCATCTTAAATGCCTGTGGGAATAAAGCCTACGGCTAGATTTGTAGTTTGATAGCACCCAGTGCCCCAGTTTCAAAAAATTTTGATGAACTGGTGAAGTGTCATTACCAGCCAAAGCCCTTGGTACTTATGCAAATGTTCAAGTTTAACTCGAGAAATAGAGCCATGGCGGAGACAGTTGCTTGTTATGTGGCAAGTTTGAAGCAGTTAACTGAGCACTATGAGTTTGGTACATCTCTAAATGACTTGCCCAGAAATAAGTTAGTGTGTGGTGTGAATGAGAATGTGATTCAGAAGAGATTATTGTCTGAAGCAAATTTGGGTTTTAAGAAGGCGTTAGAGCTAACACTGGCCATGGAAAGCACAGTAAGAGATTCAAAAGCCATACTGGGAGCGCAAAATGGTGCCATCCTCCACTTTGGGTGGAAAACCCAGCCAAAAAGGGTGTGAAAATGCCATACTCTGTCAAGAAGTGGGATACAGCCCCCACTAGCTGGAAAACGAGCAGCAAAGACAAAGAATAATTTCAATAGAGGTGGAAACAAGCAGTTGGCATTTTAAAAAGATCAAATATTATCGTTGTCAAAGAAATGAAAACACAATGAGCCAGTCCAAGGAAAGATTCAAGCAGGCTTTTAAACAAAAGAAAAAACCAAGTCAGATCTACAATGTAGAAGAGCCTGAAACAACAAATTCAGATATTTACTCGTTGTTTAGTCTGAAGGTTGGAAAGACAGACCAATATTTGTAACAGTGAAAGTAAATGGCAGACATGTTAGGATGGAAGTGGACTCAGGAACTTCCATTATATTAATTTAGATATCTGAATAATGGCGAACATCAATTAAATTTAGAAGAAACAACTTACAAATTATAAACATACACGGGTGAAGGCATTCAAGTTAGAGGCATGAATAGAGTAACTGTCCATTATGGAAGCCAATCAGTAAACCTACCAGTGTTGGTATTGAGAGGCAGAGGACCAAACCTTCTAGGGTGAAATTTGCTAGGGGAAATCAACCTTGATTGGCCACTGAGATTCCAAAAGGAAGCTGGAAGCGTTTCAGTTTTGAAAAAGGATTGTGTGAGAAATGCAGGCTGTCTTAAGCCAAAACGTAGTAGAACAGCCAAAGGAACTCAAAGAGACCATGCTTAATGACAGAGTTCAAGACGAGGTGAGCAACCTCCGAAAAGAGAAAAAAAACCTGATGAAAGGCCTTCTCACACTACAAGATTCCCTCACGTCTAAGTTTGTACCTCTGGAAAAGTATGAAGAGAAACAGAAAGAGTTCAGCACTTCTCTGAATAAATTGAAGAATGTGTTGGCATGGAAGACATAACAATGCTCAATTTTCCAGAAGGCTGCAAACAATTACAAAAAAGAGATAGAAGAGCTGAAGAATCAGTTGAATGATGCAAAAGTCGCCGAATTTGCTAAGAAGCAGACAGATGATGAAACTTTAGGAGACTCAACCACTGAGCTCACTCAAACCGAGCTTACATCTGAGAGAAGCCTGGCCAATATTGAAACCGAAAAGAAGGCCGAGATTAAATTCTGTGCAGCACACAGAAAGAAAACACAGAAACACAAATAAGACTTTAATCCTGGCAGTATACGAGTACACTTTCGTACGTAGGCCTGCAAGTCAAATCACAAATGCCGTTGCACTTGGTCATTTGCCTTTACAAGAAAATGTTGAGGATGTCCCAGTTCCACAAGAACTTGTACTATTGTTAAATTTTTTAGATTCCTTGCTGAAATGTGCTCGACAGATCAGAGACCGGACAAGTCGGGACCTAGTCCTGTCTCAAGTACGAGAACAAATGCTTTTTGGTTGGTCACAAGAGCCTGTATATGACGAAATGAAACTGTACTTCAACTAAGCCTTGAAATAACCAGCCAGGTTGGCATCTTATTGTGGGGAGCACAAGTGATAGTATCTCCAAATCGAAGGGATCCACCTTTAATTGAATTACGCAGTGCACATCCAGGAATATCCCATATGAAAACCATAGCACGCAGCTACCTATAGTGACCTGGGATGGATGACGAAACAGAGAGTTTAGTGAAGAATTGTGTGCAATGCTAGAAACTGCAAAAGTTGCCTTCAACAACTCCATTACACCCTTCGGAGTAGCCAGGTAGACCCTGGTTGTGGTTACACATTGACTATGTGGGACCTTTCATGAGAACAATGTTTCTGCTCATTGTCGATGCCCACTCAAAACGGATGGACATACATGAGGTGAAGTCAGTGTTTTCTGCTACAATTGAGAAGCTATGTCAAAGTTTTGTCATTAACAGACAACAAAAAGTAGTTGTTTCTGATAACGGCATGGCATTTACAAATACTGTTTTCAACAGTTTATCAGCCTCAACTGTATCTCTCATGTAAAAACTTCACGGTACCACCTTTCCTCAAATGGGCTGACCGAAAGGGCAGTTCAAACGTTCAAATCAGGCATGATAAAGCTAATTGAAGATCTCTTAGCCACCAAACTAGCACACTTTCTTTTTCATTACAGGACTGCCCCTCACACAACAACAGGTGTCATACCTGTGGAGTTATTGATGAAATGCTGTCTCAGGATGAGATTGAACTTAATGATGCCGAATTTAGAGGGAAAGGTGGAAAGGGGTCAAGGGAGTCTGAAAACTAGACACAATTGGCAGACCCATGAGATTAAATTTACCGTGGGAGAGATGGTATATGTGAAGAACTTTGGAGAAGGACCAAAGTTGTTACCGGGTGAAATAAGTGCAGTAGCTGGACCTTTATCTTACCATGTGGAGGTGGAAGGCCGGGTCATGTGGAGACATGTGGATCATCTAAGGAATAGAGAAACGAGTCACCAAGAATTGATTCCACCAGTGTTTACAATCGGGTCAGTGTTTACTTTTGAGAGAACTCAACCCAGTACAGACATGCCTGATGTGTCAAATGTTCCTGTAAGAGTTGAGGATACAGATCTGCACGTGCCTACTGAAGCACATGATGCTCAGGCAACTCCAGAAAAGAAGGTTCCTGACAAACCATCTGAAGTTATAGAGCTGAGACATTCTACTCATCTAAGTAAACACCCAGAAACACTGAACTTGTAAATTACTTACCAGTATAAATATTTTGCTGTATTGAGAAAATTGTACTTATAAATATAAAAAGTATATCTGAGAAAAGGGGGAGGGATGTAGTAATTGTGGTTTTATCTAGTTTGGAACACACATGTAGTTGCTGCTGAGTACCTTTGTGAATAAACACTAAAGCTTCCACCCAAGTGTCTGCTGACCAACTCTATCAATAATGCCAACTTGGCCACCACTCACAACAAACTGGCGATGAGGATTCACAGGATCCACCAGATATGCAGCTGTTATACAATTGGGTTCCATATGTCCGATGGTGGGAAACATGGCCTGCCATCGACGGGCTGAGCGGACAATTGCAATCTAGTTTCATGATATCATGAAACCGATTTTTGGCCTCCTCAACTTATTGTCTGCTCACATCACCCGATGCCAGAGGGCACAGACAATTCTGCCCACCATGTCCAAAATACTAGGGGATGGGGCCTTTTACATGTTCAACAGGGGTTGACTGAAGTACGTGGCTTGATCCAAATGCAGTCAACTGAGTGGTGCCATACCTGAAAGAGGGTCCTAGGCTGAAACTTTGCAGACTTATGAAATTCTCAGGTGTCAGGGCAATTACATAGTCCTGATACCACTCATGTCAACTGTGCAGCCTCCAGCAAATTAACAAGCCATCTCCACATTCAGTTCAAGTGCATGGAAGCGAGAGCCAGCCCAACACCTCATTGCTGACTTACATTGGCTACCAAAACCTCAATGCACTGAATTTCAATTTCTCATCTTCATGTTAATTTTTTTTGCCCTGCCCCATTACCGTCTCCTCCCCTGTACTCCCTCCCATCTCCCAACCTCTACCCTGACACTTTCATTAGCCCCCCTCCCAACCTCACCCCGATGACAATGTAATTTCCCCTCCAACCTCAACCCCTACTGACACCTTCATTCCCCCCTCCCAACTTCAGTCCCCCCGTCACCTTCATTCCCCCCTCCCAACCTCACACCCCTGATACCTTCTTTCCCCCTCCCAATCTCAGCCCCCGATACCTCTTCCTCTCCCATTCGATCCTAGACCTTCCTCTCCTTCCCCCTCGACCATCATCCATTGTGAGCATCATCAGTGACTTTCTAACTCCTGTGAGCTGCTTCGCAGCAGGGCCATGTCCATGAGAATCCACCCAGCATGCCATGTGCATTCCTCCAGGATCCTGTTGTAGTCAGGCTCCAGCATCTTCTGCTCCTCAGATGTCTGCGATGTGAGCAAGTCCCTGGTAGTAAGTCCCGACTTCTGCACATCACAGTTGTCAAGACGTGTTCTACACCAGTGTGTTTTGCTGCTGATGTGGGCAGATGATCCAGCGAGGTGGGGGTTGGGGGGAATGAGTCCAGTAACGTGGCCTCATAATGATATGCTGATGTATTATAATGAGGTTCCCAACATCCGATGTTTCCATAGGAAACGTGGCCCGCCATCGATGGGCTGAGTGGACAATCGCAAACTGGTTTTACAATGTTGTGAAACCTATTTTTGGCCTTCTCGCCATATTGTCCGCTCATGCCACCAAACACGCCCAACGCCAGCGAGCACGGACAATCCCAGCCAATGAACTAAAATTGGCCATTAGGGCAAGAGTGGAAAAACTGTCTCAGCATTCCACATCACTGCAAATATGATTACCAACGGTTGGTAAGTATGAACGTAATTGAATTATGAGAGGCTTCTCTTGGAAAAACTTCTCTTGACCTTGGGCCATGATGGCATCAGTAATTCATACAAAGCACATCAATGTCTGCTACAAAAACAAAAATACCTGGAAAAACTCAGCAGGTCTGACAGCATCTGCAGAGAGGAATACAGCTGACATTTCAAGTGCGTATGACTCAATGTCTGCTCTTCCATACAGAATTTTATAAAATCTTTCATTTCAGAGAGCCCTGCTTTTGGGCTGCATGTACAATCTCACTTATTCATCACAAAAGCCAAATTGTCAGTTTCCAGGGGCATACTTCCTTCAGTGCGATTTAGCCTCAATTGTAAACATCTGATCACCCAGTGTGAACCAGACGGAGCTCAAAGAATTCAAATGGACTTTGTGCACTCTGCAGACTGAGAATGCTGGTTATCTTGTGACCAAGCTAATTAATTCAAAGGGAAATAAAATATCCATAGAAGAATTGGCTTTCTTGAATACAGTTAATTGTTATCACAGTGTAAACATGTGGAGTCAGTGATTTATGAGTCATTCCCCACAGACTGCCTGGTGTTATCAACTAATTGTTATTGCTTTTATTTTTCTTGTCTATTTATGTCACAAGCAGCGTGTGAGAGTTATTTTTCCTCTTAAGCTAAACAGACCTATTGCTCACGCACAGCATGTTATGTACTTAGTCCAAATTCAAGATAAAAGGGTTCAAGCTGTCTCAAAACATCAATTTATTTATTATTGGATTTGATGCAGTAAGTGTGTTGCGGGGGAGCTGGTGCTTTTTGAAAACATTGTGGCTGCAACTGTTATGTGTTTGTGAGAAAGGAAACTAAAGGAAGATCAATACATCCTCTACGTAGATTTTAAATTACTTCTGACGTACGCCCACAGAAGCTGTTTTTAGTGAGGATACTCCAATTATTATAGGTTTGACATGAACTTGGCTCTAGGCCCCAGGGAATGCTATGTATGCATAATTTAGTCTTCCTGTGATTGTCTATTTAACTTGGCAATCCAGGGCAATTTTTTCCTGTGAAAGAGCCGGGACGTCAGCAAAGCAATGATCAAATTAATGAAGCATAATAGTGGTATATTAGGTCATTATATTATGACCCTTCCCATAGGAAAGAAACAAGTGGCTGCACATAATCCAAATTTTTAATCATCTTTCAACAACATATGAGCAGTGTTTTTGTTAACTAAATAGTTTGGTTGAAAAGAAAGTAAAATAATAATTGCCTTACCACCTGTTTGGCGACAGCCTTGACTTTTCTTCTCGATCTTTCCTTCTTTAATCTGGCAGGAAATTCATTTTAAAAACATAGCATTCCCTAATAAATCTAAAGTAAACATGCTCATAGACTCAATTTGGACCAACTTGAAGCAATGCCTTCCTGGTTCAGCAAAATAAATATATCAATGAGATATTACTAGATGCTAATTTAGTGCATATAATACCATATCAAGTAGTCTAAAGCTATCCTTCTCCGTCATTCAGTAACTGCTCCATATGCTGTCTTTTATACACTTTTATTGTATGATAATCAAAGTGAGGAATGACAGTTCTGGAGTAATGGTACATTTGTTCTGCTGTTCATACTGTTCCAACATCAAAAACATCTAGGTCAAGGTTATAGCAGTGAGCCAAACACAACATTGAGTTCTCTATGTCAGCCTGACATTCTACCTCAAGCCCAACCCCAGAAATAGCACCCAGGAGACTAATCTGTTCTCTCTCTCAAACCCCACTTGTCAATCTGTATGCTGCCTGTGAGTGATATGATCAGATTTGTAGAAGGTAAATTAATACGAATTCTGAAAGAGTTTTTGCACCATGGACTGATCGCAACAGCCACTAGGTGAAACTTTCTTATTCTTCATGGGCTTGATTCAAATTCAGATCCTAAAAGAGAAACAATAGTACAAATGGCAACATATAATCTCCATACAGGTACAAACAAGCTTCTCTACAGTTTTCACAAAAGTACTACTAGGGAAAATGTGTATTCAAAATACCCACAAATATCTGCAGAAAATTAATACAACTGTCAAAGAATATACATCATTAAGGTATTCTGTCAATTATTTATTTACTTTAATATAAATGGAATCTTAAAATATCCTGTTGCCAGGATTTGAACTAAATTGTTGAAACCCCCAAAGAGATGTCACATCTCTATACTTAAGTGAATGACTGCACTAAAAGTCAGCTCTAGACAGTTCAATATAGGTATGGCCAGCCACAAAAAAGAAATTGTACACTAATAAAGATCCACAGGGTTTTATTATAATTTTAATTATATTACTAAGTATGCCAATGATATTCCCACTGCTTAAAAGATAACACAACTTTTAATGTTATTTTCAACAATCCTTTTAAATTCTGGCTTGCACTCAGTTGACATGAAAGTATCAACTGTGAAATAAGAGACGGTCTCACAATGAATCTCTGCTTTGATTTTACACATATAAAATCATCCAAAATTCATATTTAGCTTCTAATCTGTCATATTCACGCAGTCAATAATTTCCAAATGAGAAGCTACTTCATAAAGCAACCTAACTCAGCACTGATTGAGTCAATTAGAAATCTAAGGATGACTTTTCAATCCGATGATACAATTGCACCCCACAAGGCAAACCTCGTTTCACATTATACTGGAAACTTTCAAAGAGCCTGCTTTGAGAAAGAAAAGAATCAGTCAGTCTGTTATAATGGTTTTTATTAACCCACATTGATAAGCAACTGGTAACACAGAAAATGAAAAAAATATTTACAGAAGGACTGACATTGCACTGAGAGGACAATATTTGGTGCTGTGGTTGGAACTAGTCTGGTTAACTCTTTGAACTTTCTGAAGCTAAAAAATCAAGTTTTATCCTTTGTCATTACTCCCTATGCATGTACTGTAGAAAATTATAGTATTATGCATTATACTGTAAAGATCTGCAAGCCAAAAATTAACAGAGCACAGTCTTCTCTAACAATGCAGCATTTCTAATCTAGCTGCTAGAGCACAGAGCTGAAACCACAAAATAGTCCTTGCTGCAGATTAATCTATGAACCCCTCAAGTATCTTCAGTTCTCTTCAAATCAAAGGTATCAGTCAAAAATAGTGAACTGAGACTTGGAAGCTTCTTCTTCGCTGTGTGGAAACCTTTGGATCATACAATTAAGACTCACAGGCCCATACATCCTGTCTTGTTATTACTTTTCCATGCCAAGGCACTATAAATTGTTACTTTTTATTGCCAGACCAGATGAAATTGATGGGTTTCACAGATAGATAAATTGGTGCCATTGGGAGAGAAAATAATTTTCCATTAGGATATAAAGGAATTGTATAAATAGATAAATTAATACTAAAGGAAATTTCCCCCCTTAGATTCTCTTATTGGTAGGGAATTAGTTGGTTCTTCCAAGGCACAAGGGAGAGTTAAATTATTCGACAATTCTCTGCTGAATGAATTGCTCTTTCATTCCAGATTACATTCACAATGAAAATTCTTGCTAACATTTTCTTACTTTCTATGGAAAAATGACATTTTCTGCAATTATGTACTCTGCTGAAAGTTTACTCTTGCTATCTCTTGCCTTCACACAAGAGCAATATATATAGGATACACTATATGATTCAATTATGACTCTGATTTTTGCTCAGGTAGCAGGTATTAGGAAATCTCCCAGTTTGGCGCACTCACTTCAGGGAAAAAAAATCACCCGAGCAGCAGAAGCTTCACTCCAGGGAAGTGGAGGGGGGATGCAGGAAAGAATCAGGCCTGTCACCCCCAAATACAAATCAGAGGTAGCCACAGTGGCTGATGAGTGTTGAGGCAGACTGTTTGAAAGGCCCGCTTTTGTTTTGTTAAATATTAGGTGCTCCAGCCCTCATCGCTCACACCCCCTTACCCCCACCCATTCCCAATGCCAATTCATGCCATCCCATGCCTCCTACCCACCCACCCCCAATAGCCCTCTTACCCTCAATGACAATCCATGGTTCCTCATTCCCTCCATGAGAATTCATGCTAACCTATCCACCATCCTTTGCCCTTATAACCTCCATGCAAAATCACCATTATCCAACGTAACCAGACCTCAGGAACCATGTTGAGATGAAATAAAATAAAAACCCTAAATATCTATTACAGCCTTTACTATATTTTAAAAAAAGCACTCATACATGAAACCCCATTTAAAACATTCAAGTTATCCTAAATACTTAATCCCTTATACAAACAAACAACTTGTATTCATAATCCCACATTAAAGAAAGCTAATCCAATAATAACTCCTTGGAGCTGTCAATCAAACTCTGAATTTGGGACCCCCTACTGAGATAGATTGTGGAAAGCAGCTAAGCATTAATAATTACATAATGAAAGCCCTTGGGATAATGCCAACGAAAAGCTACTATAACTGCTAGAACAGATTTTTTTTCAACACTTACTGACATAGGCAGCCTTTTTTTACATTTGTAAAGGGCTGGGGCTTTAAATAACTTCATAGCTTGAGCTCTTTTGTAACCTCTCACTGACACATGCAGACATTTTTAAAAATTATTTAAGGGTTGTGAATTTAAATAACTTGACAGCTTGTTAGTTCTACAGAGCTTATCTACTCTTCATTAGCATTTACAACTACTCTAATAATTCATAAGATCCATATTGTGGGATAAGTACCTTGCTACAGCAAAGATAGGATCTATTTGAACTCATACCCTCAATGCCTTCTGAGTTCATATTTCCTTCATGTGTGGGTCATGATCTACAGGCGAAAATGGGATCCGTCGGAAATGAGGACAGGAAATGAGTCCCCTCCATTTTGGAAGATTTGCAGAGATTCCACAACTCCATAAAAATCTGGGCCTATGATTCAGGTACATATTCAACAATAAGTCATCCAATGCTATGGGGTATGAGTGACAAGTTTTTGTTGTGTAAATTAGACAGACCTGATTTACTCAGTAATTTGTTTTTCTTCAGTGTTTATTAAAAATGGTTGTTGTACCTCTAACCATTATGGGAGATGGCTGCTAGGTTCTATATAGCAATGTACTCAACTGTGAGGCAGAGCTAACATACCCGAATGCTAGAATGCCCTATCACTGTATAGTGGTGAAAAATAGTGACCAGTGTATTCACTGTCTGTAATAATAGTAAAGTTCAAGCAACAGAAATGTCCTAGCACAAGGATCCCTCACTAAAAAAGTACTAGAGATTTTCACAGGGGCATGCACTTAACAGGACATACACAGCTCTGTGGAATAATGACTGACAGAAACAGGATTTTTCAAAGACAACTTTGAAATCTGTGACAAATAATAATTAAATGATAATAAACCTCAATGTTATAACATGTTCTTATGGTCCATGATTCCTGATTAAGTATTTCCCTAATAGGACAATGAACTAACTATCCGTTAAACTAAAAACTCAAGAGAAGCCAATATGAAGAACCAAAAGCCATATTGTAAAAGGTGTTGAACGTGGCATGATAAAGCAGGCCTCCTGTTAGCACTGGAAATAGATCAAGTTTTACATAAGCCACTGTATCAATTCCTGGGCAGCAAAAAGTGAAAATAATTGGTCACATCAGCTTTTCATATAGTAATATCTTAATTTAAGAAAAGATTCAAAAAATGATTGGCTGAATTTTGTTGTCAGTGACAAAACAAAAACACTTAGCACTGATCTCACAGAAAAATATCTATAAATATCTGTGACCTTTTCCATTTTCCTGATGGAAGTTTAAACATGGCACCAAATCAAGGAGATCCCCAAATGTCCAAAAAACAATGATAAGCAGCCAATCACATTGAAGTCTCCTCAAAGACAGCAAACCTGGCAGCTAAAAGCTCTGATTATCCTTCACTTTTAATGTAAATGTTCAGAAGGCGAAATACATGATTAAGATTGGTTGAACATACAAGCTACAATATCATAAATAAATTTAAAAGAAATTTATAACTTTTAGAATGGTGAATTCTTTATCATAGTGGAAAAATTGACATTCCACAAATATAAAATTAACTTTTCAGGGCCATTGAGGGTGTTTATCAGTAATTATGAACCTTGCATGCTGTTAAAAATCCAGTTATGCCTTACTCAACAATGAGTAACTTTATCAAATGTTTCTTTTACAGTGAGACTAAGAGGGAAAAGTGGAGGTTTTCATCAATTCACTGATTACTTCGGAATTGTGCTCTGGGGTAGTGGGGCCTCAACATTGCATCCGCTGAAAGAGTGTATAATCATTGACAGCTGCTTCTGTGTTATTTTGCATATGCGTGTGGACTCCTGAAATTACTGTCAGTTTCAGTCGAGTGATGACGGCACACGATGACAGTTTTGCTGCAAATGCACAGCAAAATCCGGGCCAGTGATAAATTATAGCTTTTACATCTGCAGAATTTCAAATGATTATTTTGGATTGTCACATGCAGAAGGAGAAGGTGAAAAAATCCCAAATATGGAATTCTTGACTGTTATGGATTATTATTAGAACAAAACCATATTTATTAGTAAACATTTTGGCTCCTTAAGAAAGCCTACATTGTAAAATACAGCTAGCAGGATTTGGAAACTGTTCAAATGTTGCTTCTCTGACCTCCGGCATTCCTCACTTGTACTTTGAGTCCTGTATAATAATGCCCACGGGGAGCTCTTTTTGAAAGAGAGCTTTTGCAAGCTGGTGCCATGAAATTCCGCCTTTGGTGCTCATCCATGTCACTCTTTCTTTCCTCATCTCACATCATTGGCTGCAGCAGAGCCATCTCATAAAGTAACATCTGTCATCAGAGTCCATGTTTACTGCAGCATTGTTGCTCCCTCACATCCCGCACTCCTTGCAACTCCTCCCATCCCCCTTGCATATATCCACCACCTGGTGCTTCAGTCACCACCCACAGTTGAGGTGGAATAAGCTAATCTCCTGAATATTTTCATCAACAAGCTTCAGAAGAATGAGTTAATTATCCCACAGGCATGGTGGCCACGGCTATGTAAATCCAGCTCAATTTGTCAATGTGGCTATTTGCCAAATACAATTCAAAATGGTATTTGTAAGCATTGGGTAACGACAGATCTTTTCCATTATTTAACCAATATAATTGCCAAGGCGAGTTTGCAGACTCATTATTCTTATGGTTATATTTCATAAGAATAAGTCAAAGGTCAGTAAGAAGTCTATTTGTAATAAACAGATTAATGATGTACCATGAGCATAACCTTGTTTCAGAAGTGTGGTTGTATTTACCGTAATCATTGGAAAAGTTTCTAAATTTCAATGTTTATTTAATTATTTGGTAAGATTAACTTCCTATTATCATGCCTTCTAAAAATGCACTTTTCCTTCTTATAATAAATGTATACTTTTATGTTATGATTAACACCTGGGAGCAATTACAGACAGAAATCTAATCAAGAGGTTCAGATGATGTCACTAACCAGCAAAAAGAAGCTAGACTGATTTATAACCATCATCTGATGCCTGACGTTAGGCAAAAGCCTGGAAATCTATTCCTGGTATCGTTACTGTTTGTAATATATATTGTTTTATTTATTCTAAATTATCTTTCTGTCCTTTTTTTGAAGGCACTGACTCATTTTGGGCTACAGTTCAACTTTCCAAAGACCTGATAGTTCATTGGATAAATCTACTATAAGGGCTTGTGTTGAGCTGCATAGATTAGAAGAGTCCCACACTAAGGGCAGGATTTTCCCTGAGGGTTTCTGAATACCCACCGTAAGGCCCAAATGGGGTCAGAAGCCCACACTGTATGAGAAATAGTCGCTCACTGTGATTTTCCCTGGAGCAGCCAATTAACAGAGGGCAGGCTCACTGAGCAATTATGAGGACAGAGGGCGGGCACTCGAAGATGGAGGGCCAATCAGAGGTCTTTGAGGCTGACAGCAGCAGCAAGATGCCATGGGAGATAAGTGAGGCAATAAATAAGTGTGCTTCAAAATGGAGGTGCACTCTCTTCAGCCTTTCAAATTAAATTAAAAATGGCCTTTGCAGCCAGGCCACCATGATGAGGTGGTGGGGGTGGGGTGGTGGTGGTGGGGTGGTGGGGCAGGAGAGCAGGGGAGCAAGCCCTCTACAGGACATTCTGCATTGCAGCTGCTGTTCTCCTTTTCCAGCCAATAGAAGCCCCCTCCAGGCAGCTAAACTGGTCCCTGCTTCCTCCAGGAACCTGGTGGCCAACTAGAAAATCTGAGTCAGCCTTCATTAATGGCCTATACAGGCCTTTAATTGGAGCAATTGGCTACCCACTGCATGATGGCGGGTAGCCCAGTGTCACCATCCTGTCTCTGGGAAAATGGCCTGGGAGGAATGATGTCAGAGGAGCTGGCAAGTGGGCGGGCATCACAAAATTCCTCACCTGCCTGACTATGTTGCAGACCCTCGTGGGCTGAAAATCACCTCTTTTGAAATTAGCTAATTTCAGCTAGTGTGTTGGGATTTTGAGCACAGCAATCAATCTTCCTGCTCATGATGAGGGAACATCGGAAAGTACAGACCTGGAAACAAACTACATGGTCCACAATTTATTTTCCAAAGTGTACATGCATGAACATTGGGATCATGACTCAACTTCAATACACCACTCGGTGGAAATAGTTTTGTCCTGGTTTCTGTTTACCCTGTTTCTCCAGGAGTTCCTACTATCTCCAGCCAGTGAAACCCTCTGCAGAATTTCTAAGCTCCTGTGTCTTTGCTGACATGTGAAATATGGCCTCTCAGTTAAGGACTGCCTTGACTTTTCTTTTATTCAGTCATAGGATGTGGCAGGCTAGGCTTCAAAATGTTCATCAGCCATACCCTTCAGAAGTGAGAAAAAAGGAATGTAAACTGGCTGGAAAATACTTTACAGATCATTTGGACTCATAAACATAACAGATGTTTCTTTTTAGTTTGATAGCCCAGTACAAAGCTGTATCACTGTGAAACTGTCTTTCCCACGTGGCATTTAATAAAAGAGACGGAATGGTAACTATTGATGTTGAGATGGTTGCAATCACTCCAGCTGGACTGCTCCATAATAGCTACATGTGGGACCAGGCCTTGCTGTAAAAATAATGGTGTGGTAATAACACTGCCTCTATTGATGTGCAAACTGAATAGCAAATTCAGGGAATTAAGAAATATGACATGAGTTGCAAATCTCTAGAATTTGCTGTTCAATTTACGTTGTTCTGCTGCTTGCTTCACACAAACATATCTCATCCTTAACCTCCTCATTATTTTAAAGAATTTGTTGGATTTTCATATTATTTAACTTGCTACAGAGAGTTAAGTATGGTAATTAAGTACATAAGTCAGGTTATTGTTAATGCAATGCTAATCAACCTCTGGCCCAGAAATTGAAATTAAACTGTGGTATCTTATTCTTTCAAGTGGTTAATTATTCTTAAAGATTTTTAAAATTTCAAATGTTACATTTTAAATTATTTACTGGCTTTTTTTCTGCCCTTTTTCTCTCTCCCCAATCCAGTCTTTTTTTCTCTCCATTTCTCTTTTTGTACCCGATTTGACATTCATTCACTTTACTTTCCTCTGCTTCATTCTCAATCTTTAAAGCTTATTGCTTAAATCAATAAACGGTTAATCCCTCTGTTCACTAAACTCCCAGATACCATGCTGCCTTTGCCATGTTGCAATCAACTCACACTTCCAGCAAGTTACAGGGCAAAAACCAAGTCTTACAGGGCAGAATGCGAGATGCCCTGTTCTAGTAAGATCTCAGGTCTTACTGGAGATTGAGAACAGTTAGCGGAAGGTTTTCGATAAAAGCTGTTGAAATGTATAACTTTTATAAATTTGATGTAGATCCTCTTCAACCTAAAAGTTCAAGCATCATGGGTGGAATCTTATGGAGGTGATGGGGGTCTGCTGAAGACCTGGTGAGAGTCCTGCATCACCTCTTTTCGGAAGACCCACAGCATCCAGTTCTACCAAGGCACTTGACAGGCCAGCACTGGATCAAGGACCCCAGGGGCAGAAGTCCTGCCCATCGAGAGCTGCCAGCGTCTATTGAGCAGCAGCGCCAACTGAGACAATGTGAAGCTTATGGCTTAACTACTCCATCGTAATGCTAACCACAGCCAGGATATTTCTGCCCGAGGAATAATTGTAAAGAGTAAGGCGGCTAAATTGGACAGCCCCAGAAGTCGGCACAGTGAAAGCAATGCCCAATTACCCTGCATCTCTTCAGTGTGATACAGATCGCATACTGACTTCATGCTATCTACTCATTTTAATGACTTTTGGATGCAGCCAGTGCAAACAACACTGTTCATTGGCTGTACACATCAGGAGGCGATAAATATCCTTACTTCCTGGCACTACTTGAAGTTAGCCTGCACTACTTAAAGCTGGCTTACAACTCTTAAGGGAAGGTGTATTATGCCTGCTGGAGTTGCTGAGGTCATAGTGCTGTGTAACAATCAATGAAGGCTACTATTAATGGGAGCACAAACCCAGGTTACAGACAATGCATTCTTGGTTGGCGGAAACAAGAAGAATTTTTCTGTACCTGCAACAGGGACAGGAAGTCTTTTGGGTACATGATGAAAAGACGGTGGGAGTAGATGGTTGTTGAGTCTTTGCCAGGAGTTTAGATCCAAGGCTCTGGACGCAGTGTCACAAGAAGCTAAATAACCTCACTTGAATAGTCTAGGCCAATGAATTCATCATCAAAAAACATGTCTTGCCAACTAGCCTTAGCCACTGCTCAACGCAACACACCCCCATCACCTACCAACAATCCCTACTAGTCATGACCCATACCTAACATTTATATGCTTGCCTCACCCTCACACATTTAGCATTATTGCAAACATCAAATTCAAATTTCACAGCTTGCACACTCAAGCAGTTATTCAACCATGGTAGCCACATCAGCGAAACAGATTACACAACTTTCAGTGGCACATTCCCCTCTGTCTTTCAGGGGAAGGTGGAGCATGAGTAGAAGCAGCAAGAACTAACTGCAGGGGAAGAGGCACGCCTACATTTCCCGATTCCCTTGGAGGAGAAAGGGCTGGCCTTTGTGGGAAGGGCTGAGGATGTTGATCAGGTCAGCAGTGGTGCTGAAATTATTAACATTGGCAGCATCCTTATACCTAATCATCCTTCACAGATCTTAACTTCCTGCTCAACCCACAACTTCTTCTGACCTACAAGCTGCAGGTGGTGGAAACAAGCCTTTATGATTTTCTCCTCTGACCTCACCCCAAGCCCACATGTGTGCCCTTCACTTTGCAGATTTCCCAGAACTGCAACTTGCCCAGGCAGTGGAGGAAGCCCAAAAAGACAGTGATGATAAAAACACTTGGAGTCACAGTTCAGACACTAACACTGCACCTATCATAGAGGATAGTAAAGAGGTGGGATCTGCAGGTGATGAGACACTGGGCACAAGTGTGCTTCAGCCAAGGCAGGGGACAAGGTTATAGTGCAAATACCATCTCACCTGAGGTCGCACACCATTTCTGCTGTACAGGACTCTGATGCAGAATTCAATGGATCAGGCCACTTAAACAGGCTACTGGGTGTTCACAACAAAATGCTCAATGGGAAAGTTGCCAGAAGGCCGACGGCCAAGGCCAAAGGGTATGGAGTAATCTGGCAACTAGGCAGAATACTTTGCACAGCCTATCTTTTGCAACATAGAACAGGTGGCCACATCCATCAACACATTTATGGAACCAACTATGATGCAATGTTTGTTTACCCAATGCCTCAGCTTTATAAGACCATAAGACCATAAGACATAGGAGCAGAAATTAGGCCATTCGGCCCATCGAGTCTGCTCCACCATTCAAACATGGCTGATAAATTTCTCAACCCCATTCTCCTGCCTTCTCCCCGTAACCTTTGATCCCCTTACCAATCAAGAACCTATCTATCTCGGTCTTAAATACATTCAATGACCTGGCCTCCACAGCCTTCTGTGGCAATGAATTCCATAGATTCACCATTCTCTGGCTAAAGAAGTTTCTCCTCATCTCTGTTCTAAAAGGTATTCCCTTTACTCTGAGGCTGTGCCCTTGGGTCCTAGTCTCTCCTACTAATGGAAACATCTTCCCCATGTCCACTCTCTGCAGGCCTTTCAGTATTCTGTAAGTTTCAATCAGATCCCCCCTCATCCTTCTAAACTCCATCGAGTATAGACCCAGAGTCCTCAAATGTTCCTCATATGTTAAGCCTTTCATTCCTAGGATCGTTCTCGTGAACCTCCTCAGGACCCTCTCCAGGGCCAGAACATCCTTCCTGAGATACGGGGCCCAAAATTGCTCACAATATTCTAAATGTGGTCTGACCAAAGCCTTATAAAGCCTCAGCAGCACATCCCTGCTTTTATATTCTAATCCGCTCAAAATAAATGCCAACATTGCAATTGCCTTCCTAACTACTGACTCAACCTGCAAGTTAACCTTAAGAGAATCCTGGACTAGGACTCCAAAGTTCCTTTGCACTCCAGATTTCTGAATTCTCTCCCCATTTAGAAAATAGTCTATGCCTCTATTCTTCCTACCAAAGTGCATGACCTCACACTTCCCCACATTTTATTCCATCTGCTACTTCTTTGTCCATTCTCCTAACCTGTCCAAATCTTTCTGCAGCCTCCCCACCTCCTCAATTCTACCTGTCCCTCCACCTATCTTTGTATCATCTGCAAACTTAGCCAGGATGCCCTCAGTTCCTTCATCTAGATCATTAATGTATAAACTGAAAAGTTGTGGTCCCAACAATGACCCCTGCGGAACTCCACTAGTCACCAGCTGCCATCCTGAGAAGGACCCCCTTATCCCCACTCTCTGCCTCCTGCCAGACAGCCAATCTTCTATCCATGCTAGTACCTTGCCTCTAACACCATGGGCTCTTATCTTACTGAGCAGCCTCCTGTGAGGCACCTTGTCAAAGGCCTTCTGGAAGTCCAAGTAGATAACATCCATTGGCTCTCCTTTGTCTAACCTACTCATTACCTCCTCAAAGAATTCTAACAGATTTGTCAGGCATGACCTCCCCTTGATGAAACCATGCTGACTTTGCCCGATTTTACCATGCACTTCCAAGTATTCTGAAATCTCTTCCTTAATAATGGACTCTAAAATCTTACCAACAACCAAGGTCAGGCTAATCAGCCTGTAATTTCCCATCTTTTGCCTCACTCCCTTCTTAAACAGGGGGGTTACATTAGCAATTTTCCAGTCCTCTGGGACTCTCCCTGACTCCAGTGATTCCTGAAAGATCACTACTAATGCCTCCATTATCTCTTCAGCTATCTCCTTCAGAACTCTGGGGTGTAATCCATCTGGTCCAGGTGATTTGTCCACCCTCAGACTTTTCAGTTTTCCAAACATCTTCTCCTTGGTAATGGCCATCATACTCACCTTTGCCCCCCCAAATCTCTTGAACTTTGGGGATGTTACTCGTGTCTTCCACTGTGAAGACTGATGCAAAGTACCTATTCAGCTTCTCCGCCAATTTTTTATTCCCCACTACTACTCCAGTGTCATTTTCCAGTGGCCCAATGTCCACTTTTGCCTCTCTCTTACCCTTTATAAAACTAAAAAAAACTCTTGCAGTCTTCTTTCATAGTACTGGCTAGTTTACCCTCATATTTAATCTTCTCTCTCCTTATTTCTTTCTTAGTTGTCCTCTGTTGGTCTTTGTAGTCTTCCCAATCCCCTGGTTTCCCATTGCTCTTCGCCACATTTTATGCTTTCTCTTTAGCTTTTATGCTGTCCCTGACTTCCCTTGTCAGCCATGGCTGCCTCGTCCTCCCTTTAGTATGTTTCTTCTTCCTAGGGATGAATTTTTGCTGTGTCTCCCAAATTACTCCCAGAAACTCCTGCGATTGCTGTTCCACTGTCTTTCCTGCTAAGCTCATCTCCCAGTCAATTCTGGCCAGCTCCTCCCTCATGCCCCTGTAGTTGCATTTATTCAACTGTAATACCGTTACATCTGATTCCAGCTTTTTCCTCTCAAATTGCAGTGGGGAGGGGTAGGGGAAGAACGGAGTAGAAATATGGTGGTCAATGGGACTCTATAATTAAAGGGCTAGATAGCATCCTCTACAACCAAGAAGGAGAATCCCAAAGGGAATGTTGCCTACCCGGTGCCAGCGTAAGGGATATCTCACGATGGCTGGAGAGGAACTTAGAAAGGGAGGGGGTAAATCCAATTGTCGTAGTCCATGTTGGAACAAGCGACGTGAGTTGAAACAGGGCGGAGCTCCTGCTGAAATAGTATTAGCAGTTGGGCTCTATAGTACCTCGAGGGTAATAATCTCTGGATTACTGACCAAAGCTCGCACAGATTGGCATAGGAGCAGCCAGATCAGGAGAATTAACATGTGGCTAAAGGGTTGGTGTAGGAAAGAGGGGTTCCTTTTCATGGGACACTGGCACAGGGCTTTAGGGACATGAAGGAGCTGTAATGATGAGTTGGCCTCTACTTGAACTGGGATGGGACCCATGTCCTGGCAAAAAGGCTAAACAGGGAGATAGAGATAAAGGCTTTAAACTATTGCCAGGGGTCGGGGTGGAGGAGTAGGTGGCGGAGAGAATGTCAGCAGCCTAAATGTACACAGAACAGAGCAGGAGAACATAGGAAAGGATAAAGAAAAGGAGGTAAAAACAAAAAACAAAAACAAAAACAAAAACAAAAACCTCTGGGGATCTTCCTCCCAAAGCTTCCAACCTGATAGTCGCCCAACCTCAGATGGCCCACTTCTACCTCCTACCCAAAATCCACAAACAGAACTGTCCCGGTAGACCGATCATGTCAGCTTGCTCCTGCCCCACAGAACTCATCTCTCGTCATCTTGACTCCCTTCTCTCTCCCCTTGTCCAGTCCCTTCCCACCTACATCCGTGATTCCTCTGACACCTTACATCACATCAACAATTTCCAGTTCCCTGGCCCCAACCGCTTCCTCTTCACCATGGACGTCCAATCCCTCTACACGTCCATCCCCCACCAGGATGGGCTGAGGGCCCTTAGCTTCTTCCTCGAACAGAGGCCCGAACAATCCCCATCCACCACTACTCTCCTCCGTCTGGCTGAACTTGTTCTCACACTGAACAATTTCTCCTTCAACTCCTCTCACTTCCTCCAAATAAAAGGTGTGGCTATGGGTACCCGCATGGGCCCCAGCTATGCCTGTCTCTTTATGGGGTATGTGGAACATTCCTTGTTCCAGTCCTACTCCGGCCCCCTTCCACAACTCTTTCTCCGGTACATCGATGATTACTTCGGTGCTGCTTCGTGCTCTCGTCGGGACTTGGAAAAATTTATTAATTTTGCTTCCAATCTCCACCCCTCCATCATTTTCACGTGGTCCATCTCTGACACTTCCCTTCCCTTCCTTGACCTCGCTGTCTCAATCTCTGGTGATAGACTGTCCACCAATATCCATTACAAGCCTACCGACTCCCACAGCTACCTCAACTACAGCTCCTCACACCCCACTTCCTGTAAGGACTCCATCCCATTCTCTCAGTTCCTTCGCCTCCGTCGCATCTGTTCCGATGATGCTACCTTCAAAAACAGTTCCTCTGACATGTCCTCCTTCTTCCTTAACTGAGGTTTTCCACCCACAGTTGTTGACAGGGCCCTCAACCATGTCCGGCCCATCTCCCGCGCATCCGCCGTCACGCCTTCTCCTCCCTCCCAGAAACATGATAGGGTCCCCCTTGTCCTCACTTATCACCCCACCAGCCTCCGCATTCAAAGGATCATCCTCCGCCATTTCTGCCAACTCCAGCATGATGCCACTACCAAACACATCTTCCCTTCACCCCCACTGTCGGCATTCCGTAGGGATCGTTCCCTCCGGGACACCCTGGTCCACTCCTCCATCACCCCCTACTCCCCAACCCCCACCTATGGCACTACCCCATGCCCACGCAAAAGATGTAACACCTGCCCCTTCACTTCCTCTCTCCTCACCGTCCAAGGGCCCAAACACTCCTTTCAAGTGAAGCAACATTTCACTTGCACTTCCCCCAACTTAGTTGCTCCCAATGCGGTCTCTTCTATATTGGAGAGACCAAACGTAAACTGGGCGACCGCTTTGCAGAACACCTGCGGTCTGTCCGCAAGAATGACCCAAACCTCCCTATCGCTTGCCATTTCAACACTCCACCCTGCTCTCTTGCCCACATGTCTGTCCTTGGCCTGCTGCATTGTTCCAGTGAAGCCCAACGCAAACTGGAGGAACAACACCTCATCTTCCGACTAGGCACTTTACAGCCTTCCGGACTGAATATTGAATTCAACAACTTTAGGTCTTGACCTCCCTCCTCCATCCCCACCCCCCTTCTGTTTCTTCCCCCTTCCTTTTGTTTTTTTCCAATAAATTATATAGATTTTTCTTTTTCCCTCCTATTTCCATTATTTTTAAATATTTTTAAAACTTTTATGCTCCCCCCACCCCCACTAAAGCTATACCTTGAGTGCCCTACCATCCATTCTTAATTAGCACATTCGTTTAGATAATATCACCAACTTCGACACCTATGTGTTCTTTTGTTCTGCCGTCTGTGACATCTTTTGATGATCTGCTTCTATCACTGCTTTTGCCTACAACCACACCACCCCCCTCCACTTCTCTCCCTCTCCCCCCACCCAACCCCACCCCCCTTAAACCAGCTTATATTTCAACCCTTCCTGGGATTCACCTAGTTCTGTCGAAGGGTCATGAGGACTCGAAATGTCAACTCTTTTCTTCTCCGCCGATGCTGCCAGACCTGCTGAGTTTTTCCAGGTAATTTTGTTTTTGTAAAGAAAAGGAGGACTTTGATGGCAAGGAAAGAAGTAGAGAAATATAATGGGAGTCTAAAACATGGTTAAACATAAAGCAAGAGGAAATCCTATTAAAAATGAGTTTAAATGTCTGCACAGCAATGTACACTGTGTCCATAATAAAACAGGGGAACTGAAGGCAATCATGCGTTGGGAAGAACCTAACATAGTAGGGATTACAGAGACATGGCTACAAAAAAAAATCAGCTCTGGCAAGTAAACATTGCAGGATACAACATGTTTGAAAAAGGGAGGGAAAATGAGGATGTGGATTAGCTGCAATTAATTAGGGACACAGTATGCAGATACAGCAGGTAGTTAGGAAAGCTAATAGAATGTTATCATTTATTGCAAGGGAAATTGAATACAAAAGGAGGGAGGTTATGCTTCAGTTGTACATGGCATTGGTGAGACCACATTTGGAGCACTGTGTACCGTATTGGTCACCTTTTTTAAGGAAAGATGTAAATGTGTTGGAAGCAGTTCAATAAGGTTTACCAGACTAATACCTGGAATGGGTGGGTTATCTTATGAGGAAAGGTTGGACAGACTACGCTTGTATCCACTGGAGTTTAGAAGAGTAAGAGGCAACTTGATTGAAACATATAAAATCCTGAGGGGTCTTGACAGGTTGGATATCGAGAGGATGGTTCCTCTTGTGAGAGAATCTAGAACTCGGGGTTACTGTTTAAAAATAAGGGGTCACCCATTTAAAACAGAGATGGGGTGTAATTTTTTCACTCATTGCTTCAAGAGGTCCACTCTGTCAGATTTCTTTAGGCAGTATGGCTCTCACTGCATGACTACTGCACAAATATGCATTGGTTGTGAACCAGAGTCATGATTCATGTCGTCAGTGGATAGTGCCTACTGTCCATTGGCCAGCCTTTGGTTTTCCATGGTGGCTGAAGTGCAACTGGCACAGTGGACCGCCAGGGTACTGGGCATTGACCTGTATAATGCAGTGATTGTGGTCATATACCAGGTTTTCTTGAGGGAGTGGAATTCCTTTCTGTTCAGGTACATGACAGAATTGACATGAAATGAATGATGTGCATGCAGTCAATGGCACCCTGTACCAGGGACCTGTCTCCTTGCAAATGCTTTTGCTCACTCTGCCTGCTTCTCGTTGGCAAGAGGGAATGAAATTAAGATTTTTTTTTATAGAAAGTCTTTATGATCTCCCTTATGCAGCAGCACACTTCAAACAGCAAAATTTTGTTTTATCTTCAGCACCAGTAAGGAAGGAGGCAGATACATTAAAAATTAGTTAATTTGCTCCATTATCAATGTGATCAGAGTTGACTTCCTGCTGAGAGCATATCTCCCCCTCCTCCTCCCTTTTCTAGCAGTTTTTCCTGCTCTGTGTGGCCTATGGTTATTCGACCAGTCATGCTGGATTCCAAGATGAAGACCTACTAGTGCATCCTTGTCTGGGAGCAACTGGTTTGTGTTGAAGCCTTGAAGCCAGTACAAAATCTTTCAGTACCTGCCACACCATTCCAATTGAAACATGAAACAGCATTGTAAAGTACTAAAATGTGTAGAAATGTAGCAACAGTCAGAAGAAATTAACCAGCAGCTAACCTGTTATGAGTTGATGATCCCTTTAAACAGCACTGGTGGAGAAATGCTTCACGTTATTTAATATGTGTTCAGTTGTGCAAGGTTAAGGGAGCGCATCAGCTGGAGCATGGCGCTTCAAAATGACAAGGCTGCAGGTGAATTCTGCTACAGGGAACTCAGATGAGTGCCTCGATGGGGCAGCATATAGGAGAACATGGATGGGCATGTACTCCGATAAGCTGCACTCATTGGCTTGCCTGCCAGTTGGCCTTTGTCACCGTCGAGGATCAAGGAAGATTTTGGCTTCATCTTGCCAGAGGGCATGACGCATTGCTTTCTCCCTGTATGGCCTCTGCTCTATGAAGACCATGCCAGGCTGCAGACCCAGAGACATTGTATTGCAGCCCCAATACCTGTTGCAAACTTTATGTGGACAGGCCAACAAATCCTCTGCCCTCCCTGTGAAGATTATTAACACTGCCTGTCAAAGTCACGAACTCCAAAGTACTTCCAGACACTTAGCAGACATTCTTCAGAATTACTAGACCTGCAGGTTGGATACCTAGCCCTTTAAACAACACGAGGGCTGGGCCCTCTTGCAGATGAATTTTTGGGGCAGAATTTTTCGTTGAGTGGGTGGGCGCGCATCCGACTCGCTCGCACGTAAAATAGCGTGTGATGACGCCAGATAAGCGATCCGATGTCATCATGCACTCACACAATGTTTCGGTCAGCGAGCGCACATGGGAGTTGGAGCCACACCTGCCATCAATTACAAGGCCAGTTAAGGCCATAATAAAAGCAATTAAGCTGGATTTTATGTTGCCTATGCAATTTTGCGCTCGTCGCATGGGCAAAACAGGCAGGCAGGCAGCCAACAATTTGCTAGACCTCATCCAAGAGCAGGATAAAAAGGTTCAGCAGCATTGCCAATGTGAGTGGCGAGGAGTTTTGGAGATAGTTTGCTGCTGGTTGCTTATTGGTACTTGGCAGCTTCATCTCTGTTCGGGGCTTCATTCTTAGCATTTCCAGGTTTCATTTCAGCACTTATTGGTGTCTCTAAGGCCCCTAGAGGATTCAGACCACATAGACTCTTCCAGGTATCGGACTGCCTTCCCTTACCCTGGTAATGGGGATTGTGGTCTCCGCTGGTGGCACCTCCTCTGAGGAGGAAGAGAGGGACAGAAGGGAGAGGAGGCCAAGTGTCCCAATGCAGTTTCCAGGGGAGGGACCTATGGGAGGAGAGGAGCAGGCACAAGGAGCGAGAGCCAGCAAGTAGTCCAAGTCAGAAGGGGCCACAAACGATACCACTATCCTGCTGCCAGGGTTTACAGGTGCAATATGTCTGAGGTACAATGCCAAAGGAGGCTCTGCCTCTCAATGGGGACAATCCATTTGTCAGATGATTGGGCCTGAGATCAGCTCTGACTGTGGGTGGACACCCATGCCAGTTGCCCTGAAGGTCACAATGGCCCTCAACATCTATACCTCCGGCTCTTTCCAGGGCTCAGTGGGCTACCTGTGTGGAGTCTCCCAATCAGTTGTCCACAGTTGCATGAAGCTGGTGGCAGAAACTCTGTTCAGGCGGGTAATGACATTTATTCATTTCCGTATAGACGAGGCCAGCTAGGCTGAGCGAGCCAGAGGGTTTGCAGTGATTGCTGGGCTCCCCCGTGTCCAGGGTGCCATCGACTGCACACGTGTGGCCATCAAGGTACAAGCGGATCGGCCCGGTGCTTCGTCAACAGGAAGGGCTTCCACTCCATGAACGTGCAGACAGTGTGTGACCACAGGATGCAGGTTCTGCAAGTCTGTGCAAGGTACCCAGGCAGCTCCCACGCCATATACATCCTGAGACACTCCCAGGTGCCGAGGCTCTTAGCACTTCAGTCCAGCTGGATGGATGGCTGCTGGGTGACAAGGGCTAGCATTTGAAAAGGTGGCTAATGACACCTCTCCACCACCCAAGAACAGGGGCTAAGCAGCGTTATAATAGGAGCCATGCTTCCATAAGGGCAGTGATAGAGAGGATCATAGGTCTTCTCAAGATGTGCTTCCGATGCCTGGACTTTTCACGGGGTGCACTACTATACCCCCTAGAGCGGGGGTCACTGATAGTGGTTGTATGCTGTGCTCTCCACAATCTGGCACTGGCAAGGGGGGACCCATTGGAGGAAAAGGATCTTGACGCAGCTGCATAGGCCACAGAGGATGAATCCAGCAGTGAATCAGTGAGGAGAACACTGAGGGCATGGAGGCAGATCTCGGTAACCTGCAGGGAGGCTGGGGCACTAGGGATGCCTTGATTCTTCAGCTAGGCTACCAAAGGCCTGCTTCCACCTTATGCCAGTGCTGCCACTCCCATCCCGGATGTCTGTAATGACCCTTTCATTTGAACCCAAAGTTCACTCAGTGCCTGTGCAATAAAGTTTCAGGCCACTCATGTCCAGCATTACATACTAGCATACCCTGCACCTGAAAGACAAAAGGTCAAACATACTCAGGCCGTCAGAACTAAAGCAAATTTAATGTTATTGTCACATTGAATGCTTAATGAGATTGCAATTTCTAGTGTTGAGGTCCACAGCAGCAGACATATAAACAAAACATAAAGGAACAGAAATTTACCCATAACTGTCCCTCTTGTGCTCGTAGTCCTTTAACTTACAGTTCCGAGTGCTATGTCATGGTGCCACCCACCCCCCCATCCCCACCCCTTGCTGGCACCAGCATTGGAGACAGCCTGCTTGATGACCCTGGCAGTCGTCCTCTGGCCAATGGAGCCGTGTGCTGACCCCACCTTGGAGGCAGCGGCCAGTGCCATGGCTGGCATCTCCCCAGTCATCGCAGCCTCATCAGATGCCACGGTCATTGACGGAGGGGCGGAGAAGCTGCTACCATCATCCAGAACACCCTGAGAGGAGTCCGCAAAGACAACAAGCAGCTTGTGCACCAAAGTGTGGTCGCTCTGGAACTCGCTGCTCACAATTGATGGACGGGCACCTAGCTGGGATACTGGGTGCCTCATCCATCTCCCACATTGGCTTTGACCACCTGAGGTCCTTGCCTGTGTGAGGGTTTGCAGATCCAAGCACAACACCAGGAACCTCTGATTCTGTCCCTGGAGCTGCCTCTCCATGAGAGTCACCACCCTTTCAGTGGAGGAGGCAGTGCACTTGGCTATAAGAGTCAACACAGTGTTCATGCTCCACATGGACTCCTCCACAACGGAGGCCATGGCACACAGACCCTCATGAATCTCTGCCAGATCCTCCAGCACATCGCTCTGGAAACCTGCATCTGCCACCTACTGGAGGTCTCCAGAGGGTCATCATCTGCCTTCGACTGAGCATTGCCGTGGTCCCCAGCAGCCCTCCAACTGACAGCACCCTGGGCACTCTCTGCCTCCACCTGCACCTCAAGTGAGTGTGAAGTGCCCTCACTGCTGTGCATCGACATCCTAGCCACTGATCTAACACCCACCGAGGCATGGTATCTGTGCTGGTGCCTGGTTCAGAAAGCAGGTGTGACACAGGTGCAAGTGAAGCTTGCTGGTCCTCTGGCATCAAGGGTGGCCCTTCATGGTCCAGGGAGCAAGTGTGTGCTGGCGAATCTAAAAGCGAGAACAAGGATATGTCATTAGTTTAAATCATCACACTGTCACTGTGCATGTCAGGCACCCTGGTGAGACAATGGAGATCTGCATCATGGTGCCATCGTCTTTCAATGATCAATGGGGACTCTGGGTTTGAGGCTCCTACCAATGAAGAGACTACACTAGAATGGTTGCACAATCCAAGCTTCTCACCTCTGTGCACTGCGCTCTTAACTTCATCTGGCACCCCCGCCTCTCCACACCCAGTTGCAAGTGGAGATCTCCAACTCTAAGGCACCCTGTTCAAACCTGGTGAGCAGCAGCAGGTTGGGCAGGCCTCCGCCTGTATGTGACCTCTCTGCTTGGTTATGGCTTGTCTTCTCTTGAAAGGACAGAGGAGCATTGATTAGTCCAATCTCTACCTGCACCGCCATTGCAGCCTGGCCAACCCCAGCTGAGGAACACCTCACAGGGCACATCCGAGTCATGGCCCTCGAGCCGCAAGACATTCAGTCCAAACAGCTAGGCCTCACCCCCTTGGCCAGCTCCGGCATCATTGACAGTGGGCATTCAGACTCTAGCACCCCTGAGGTCCAACGGGGGACAGCAACACTTTAACACTTCTGCACAATGACCCATGCCAACACGGTACACACTCTTCCTGAGCGCAGCAGGTCATTGCACCTCTTCCGGTACTGCACCCATGTGCGCCGCACCACGTCATGGCTGCTAACCAGTGCTGCCACCTCCTCCTATGCCCTTTTTGTGAGGTGCAGTGGCTTCTTCCTCCCATCTCTGAGGCAAGAGTGTCCTTTCTGGCAACCACTTCCTCCAGGAGGACCACAAGGCACTCATCCAAAAAGCGAGGGGCCAAGTGCCCACCTGACCTGCCCTCCTACCTGGCATCTCCAGCCGCACTCGACTCCATCACTTTGCAGAACAGATGTTCTTCCATGGCAGTCCTCCAGGGGCTGCCTGGGCCATTTTTAAACCGGCTTCTGGGTCGCCATTGGACCCGGCAACCGACTGGCCCCCTCCCCCTCTCGGCCCTTCCCAACCAGTAAGGAGCCACTTTTTACACTGGGCAGGCCTTAATTGGCCCACCAGTGTGAAATCACGAGCAGCTCCCAGGCCCACCGACTGCGTCCACCTGCCGAACTCAAAATTCTGCCTTTGGTCTTTGGTGACCTGTGTGGTCCAAATTTGTAAATGAACATCATACCAGCCATTAGAGATGTGTGAGATCATGATATCATTTGCTCAGCTACTTCCGGCACTCACCCTCCGAACTCAACGAACACGGTGAATAGGCCATGGCCGCTCAAGTGCCCTTCGTGTGGGCCCCATTGGAATCAGCTAGTTGCATAGTGCATGCCAGCAGGGCTGTAATCAGCTTTGTACTATCTCCAGTAAGGCTATGTATACAAATTTCATGTCAAAGTGCTTTGGCACCTGTGAGACTGAAATAGAAGTGGAAGTGGAATATTACTTGGTAGAAGTAAGCAATCTTCATGATCGATGCGATGAGTAGTTTAATATTCAGCTCTGGGCCAAAGACACCAAGGTTTTGCATAGGCTGATTCAGTCTCACCAAGTTACTTTAGAGGGGGAAGTGTCATGGGAACAGAGTTTTGTCCCTGATGTTCAGTTGAGGGAACTTTTGCCTCATGCATTACTTAATGTCTGTCAGTCAGTCTGACATGAGGAAGGTGGCAATGGGGTTGAGAAAAGCGATAGCCAGTTAGAACTGAATGTTGTCAATAAACATTGAGAAGCTGATCGTGTGCCTGCAAATCATGCTATTGAGGGGCAATGAGCAAAAGAGGAAGAGGGGAGCTGCTTGGATAGATCATTGGGGAACTGTGGAAGTGACTGTGCACAGGCAGGGAAGAAAAGAAACATTACTAGACATGCCCTGATTGCATTTGAAGCATGAAACAGCAATTCCATGTTAGTGGATAGCAAAAGATGATGGAGGAGAATGGCATGGTTGACCATGTTGAGCACTGCAGTGAGATTAAGGAGGCTGCAGCCACAGAAAATACAATTTGTGACTTTTGTAGGACTGATCTGAGGTTTTGTGAAGGGTGAAAGATAGACTGGGTTTGAACAGAAAGTTATGCAGAAAGCCATGGGACTGGTGGATGATAACGTTTTCAAGAGGAAAAGAACATGAGAGATGGGACAGAGAGAGAACAGATTGGTCAAAGGTGGGTATTATGAGGTAGGAAGTAATGTTTGGAACTTTGGTAAGGAAAGGAATAAATAGCAGATGAAATGACTAAAACCGGAGATCAGGTAGTATGTGTGACAAACAAACAATCCACAACTGTCTGTTCTGCCCTTCCCCCAAAGCTGAATTTCATGCCAATTAAATGATTCACATAATGCATCATTGGACAGAATTAAATTAGACCATAACCCAGATCATCCACAGTCCACCTCTTCTTTCCGCAGTCTATCTCAAAATTCTAAGGAACATAGAATGTTCCATAAAAACAAAAAAACTGCGGATGCTGGAAATCCAAAACAAAAACAGAATTACCTGGAAAAACTCAGCAGGTCTGGCAGCATCGGCGGAGAAGAAAAGAGTTGACGTTTCGAGTCCTCATGACCCTTCGACAGAACTTGCGTTCGAGTCCAAGAAAGAGTTGAAATATATATGTTCCATCTCTGCCCATCCGTCAATACTTAAGTTAACATCTTCAAATATTTTACCTTTCATTCTTTTCAATAGCATGTCCTGTCAAAAAGTATTCATCAATCTCTTCCTGTGTAGGCCTCACATAGCCGGCACAGTTATCCTATGACTCCTTGATGATGCACCTTACTACTGTACATTTCCTTGCTTAAGTTTTAATTGGACATGTTCATCTGTCTAATTTTTGAAGAAGGGGCTGTACCTTGTGAGGTGTTCACTCACAGTTCTTCCCTTACACTCTTCCCCCTACATGATATGCTATACAAAGGTATGTTCATAGGGAAGGCCATGACTATTTCCAAGTAGTCCTTATAATTCCCATTCCAATTTACTCCTAGTGCATTGCAAAGATAACTACAGGAACTCTGGAGGTGACTATCCAGCAAAGGAAATGTAGGGAAGAATTTTCCCCCCTTCAGACGGGAAGTTCTGAAGTGGGCACGTACGGGCACGCCTCCGATCGGCGGCCCCAATCGCGGGTGCACTGCCATTTTACGAGGGTGAGCCAATTAAGACCCACCCAGTGTGACTTCCACCAGGAAGCGCTATGTTGGGACATGTCCATCACTTTTAAGTAAACTTTTATTGAATTTTTAAAAACCTACATGAAACCTTATCCCGCCTGTGGATCAGGTCTCATGCTTTTTCTGAAGTCTGCCAGGGCTCTTGGCCTGCCCACCAGCCTTAAGTTTGAACGGACAGGTCCATTAACTAGTCTAATTACTTTTCAAATGGCCTTAATTGGCCGTTGACAGGTCAGCGGGTGCACAGCTGATTTGGCTGAGCCCCCACTGACCTAAAAATTGAAATGATACGGGGTGATGTCGGGAGTTCCACCCAATAGCATCCCTCATCATTTTACTCGTCAGCGAGCGCCTCCCGCTCACCAACCTCAATATCCTGCCCGTAATCTTGGAGAAGCACCATAAGGTACATTAACAGAGATCCCTTCTACTTCCATGTTGTTAAACTCAGAATCAAAGGCAATTAACCTTTCTGTATTTATTGCTGTTCTGTTCTTTCCTGGTTCTTTCCTGGTGGGGTCTTCAAACATACATACCACAGGGTTACATGGCACGGCATCTGGGTAGACCAAGAACATTTGCAGACACAAACTGATTTGGGGACATGGGAAGATGGTTGGAATAAGTTAGGGGAGGCAGTGGCTTAGTGGTATTGTCACTAGACTCAGGGTAATGCTCTGGGGATCCAGGTTTGAATCCCACCTTGGCAGATGATGAAATTTGAATTCAATAAAAATCTGGATTTAAAAGTCTAATGATGACCATGAAACCATTGCCAATTGTCACAAAAATCCATCTGGTTCACTAATGCCATTCAGGGAAGGAAATCTGTCTACATGTGACTCCAGACCCACAGCAATGTGGTTGACTCCTAAATGCCCTCTGACGGAAAAAAAGGGCAATTAGGGATGGGAAATAAATGCTTGCCTAGGCATTGCTGCCCACAACCCATGAATGAATAATAAAAAAAAAAGTGCCTGCCTTCCCCTCAGTTGGAATGATCTTGTTCCTACACTGAAAGAGCAGTAAGTTGACAGTCAGGCTCTGGCCAACTTCTGGTCTTCCTTCTGTTCATGTGCCCAAATTCTCCCCAAAGAAGGTAAGGAATGCCTGGCCTTTTCCAGTTTTTGTGCTTTATGTAATATTTTGATTAATCTGTTTGTTTAGCTTTATCTGCAGCAAAAGTAAACCATTGTTCATTCAGTTGAGCCACACTATGCAAGGAGCAATTGTGTCATTTGTCTTTTTCTTTCTCCTTTAACTGAAGCGAGGCAATTTTACCACAGAAATAGAAGCTTCAATTGCCCAATTTTAAATGCAGAATATTAGTGTTTATAATATACAGGAGCTGACAATGCACTGCTGTGCTCTGGTTGCTCTTCATGACACATGCTGATGTGCATGATAGCTGCATGCTGCTACCACTAAAAATGTTGCTGAGTGGCCGCATGCTTCAACAGGAGGCCCAGGTTCATGCAATACTAACATAATTTAAAGCCAGCCTGCACTGCTTAAAGCCTGCACCTCTTGAAAGGGGAGATGTGCTTTGGCTGGAGCAGGTACTGGAACTGGTTGCAGTAAAAGGATGAGCAAGAAGAACACTGAATTATGGCGCAACAGGGCAGACAACGTTCTCCAAGAGTCTGCGATGCTCTGCAGGATACCTTGGTGAAGGAGGTGGATAGGAGTAGAGGGATCCTTTTTCCACAAAGTCCTCCGGACGAACAATGATGGCAGTAAAACCAGATAGCTGTAGGAGTCAATGCTAAGGAGCTAGCCCTGCGAACATGGATGCAGTGCAGCAAGAAGCTCAATGACCGCACACGTGTGGTTAAGATTCGTGAATTAATCTTCAAATCCTACCAACTGGCCCAATAGCCTCACATACTGCTCAATGTACCACAATCCCCATTACTCACCTACCAATGATTTCTAACAATTACGATTCATACCTCACATTCATAACTTCACCTTAGCCTCATACACTTAACAATTCTGCAAACGTCACATCTACAATTCACAGTTTACATGCATTGCTAGCTTTCAACTGTGACGGCTGCATCATCCAAACTAAATTGCACAACATTCAGTGAGACACTTCCCTCTCTCTTGCAGAACAAGATGACAGATAACAGGAGACAGAGCACTCAGCTGATGGAAGAAGGACATGGCTGCACGTCCGTACCCTGACGGAGGAGGCACTTGTCGACATCATTAGAGTGGCCGCAACTGAGGCAGTGGCCAGCGGCACAACAGAAACAATTGAGGTGTCTGTACCCTCACATTTAATCCACTTCATATCCCACTTCTGCCTCATCCCAAAATCTCTTCTGATTTAAAAGCTGCAAATGGCCTAAGTATGCACCTTTGGCTTTACTGGCCCCTCTACACCTCCCCCCGCCATCACCCTTACCACAACCATACCATTGTAATTTTCTCATTTCAGATACCTACAAACTGCAAACTGGCCGGGCAATGCTGGAGGAGGAAGAACTGGAAGAGTAGGAAGATGGTGATGATGGGGAAACATCTCACACTCGAAGCCACCAGCTCAGATAGTGACAAAAGGACTGATTAGAAAGGGAATTGGCATGTGGGGACACACCCGCAAATTGCTTGCATCCAGGGATGGGGACAAGGGTAGGGCCAGTGCCAGTTAGCTGGGGAGAGGGGGGGATGAGACCACACACGAGGTCTGCTGCAGAAAAATCAGATTAGGGAGTTAATTGGGTGGCCTAAAGAAGGCTGATGATATGCACAATTGGACATGAATTGGAAAGTCTGTCAGAAAGCCTGTGGTGCATGTCAAGGAGCATGGAGGAGTTTGGGACCAACTTGAAGTGAGGCTTTGCACAGAGCATGGAGCCAGTGCTTTCCAGCATGGAAGCTGTGGCTAATTCCATGAGAACGCTTGAAGACCCAAACATGATAAAATGTCTGATGACAGAGGTCTTAGTTTTGATTGCTACACAAGCAGAAGACACCCTGCGTCTGGGTGTTGTAGTGGAAGCTCAGACTGGCATCATGCAAGGCCAACTTGAAGCCATAGAAGATCAAACTGCTGTGATGCAATCTCAATTTCCAACCTTGCATGTTCAGGCTGCTGTCATCATGACAGCAGATACCAGTTGCAAAGGAGCTTTCAGGGTATTGCAGCAGTCCAGCAATCTTCACTTCAGCAGATTACTGCTGGTTCTACTCCAGGGGGATGGTAGTGGGATGGTGGAGCATGAACCTGCTGCCCTCTTTCAGAACAACAGCATTCATCCTCCACCACTGCCACTTGACCCATGCAACAGCAGCCCAGACTGCTGCTGTTCATGCCGAGACAGTGCAATCTGAAGCTGGGCTTGCTAAGTCCAGAGTTGTTTCAGATCACCCTGCAAGACCATCTTCAGATTCTCCCACTGAAACGCTGCCAGCCTTGCACCAGCCATGCTGAATAGCATTGTGTATGAGCATTAGAGTAGGGGCTCAAGGAAGACAGGCACGAAAGGACTGCTCAAGTGCGATTAGTTAATATTTGTATGCAGTGTTGAATGCTTTGATTCATAAATTTGATTTGTCATGTTTGTTTTGTGGTGGCTTTTTTTTTGCCTTGTGGCTAAGAGGATGCTAAAATGGTCAATAACCGATGATAAATTTTGAGGTTGTTGTTGTGTTCACTGCAGTTTGATGAGTCAATCACAGACAGCCCTGGCAGTTAGTTGCCTCCTGCCTTTGTCCTCCTTGTCCCCTTCTTCTTCTCCCTCTTCAGCTGATTGGCATATACCCTAGTGACAAGGGCTATGCCATCATGATGGTGAGTTTGTGTAGCTTGCAGTAGAGCATGATGAATCTTGACATCAGAAATACCTGATACATTGTTCCTTGCTGAGCTTCAGTTAAGGGAATTGCTCCCTGAACAATTTAGGGGATATGGCCTCCTCCTGAGAGTCCTCCTCTTTCTTCTCCCCCACCTCACTCTGTGAGCAGCTTGTCCTGCTTTTGATCATTTTTCTTGCAATATTCTAAGAGAATGACAACTACTCTAGCCATGAGTGAGAACAAGTAGTTCGTGCAGAATCCCTGAAGGCAGGAGAGTACATGCCACCCCATTCCCTGTGCACTTTAACAACTTTAAACAACTCTAGAAACCACTATACATCAACAAACTCAGAAACAGCCAATAGCAATCAATCAGCAACTGGCTTGAAAATAGTTGATGATCCCTTTAAGTAGCACTGGCGGAGGGTCCTCTGTGCTGCTGAACATATATTCAGTCTGTAAGGTTAAACGAGGGAAATAGCTGGAGCTTTGAACTCCATAAATGGCAGTGCTGGTATCAAATCAATATTACATACTGATTGACATCAGGATCTGCCTACTCTGTGTACTTCTGGGTGACATTCCCTGCACCTGCGCCAATACACTCACCAAAATAGTGTCCAGCACAGCTCACATCAGAATTGCACACGCATGTCACTGATGCCATTTTGAAGGCAAAACAACACCTGTGGCAGTGTAAAACTAGGCACTGCGATCTGAACTTGCATTTAGAATTTCACCCCTAGGTCATTTTGTCAAGATCTGGGAAGCTAATTACTTTTTATAATTGTATTTACAATTGTCACAAATGGTGAGTGAGAAACATTGTATTGGTATTTGATTACACCTTTTACCAGCTGTCACATCTTCTGCTGCACATTCTTTGCACAGACCTCCCAAGTCACTTTCCAAATCCAGAGAAATAATATTTTGGAAGGCACCATCACATTGACAGTTTGAATAAAACTAAACCTATTGGGATTGAATTTCCATTGGTGGGGGTGGATGGGTGAGGGGCAGGTTCTCTCCATCATTCTCTGTAATATAAACGTTAATGGGGACAATTGGGGAACTGTCGTGGAAATTAATGGTACATCATAATGCATAAGCTCACTACACAGCAGAGAGGTAAACAAAGGATTTATTTACTAAAATACTGTAAAACCCATTTTATATTATTTTTTCCTGCTCTCTGTAATGCTCAACTCGTTAACAGGTTCATCTGATTATTTCCATGGGAATTTTTAACAGTTTCCCCCTTATCTCAGGGCAAATAGCTTGTAGCTGACCTACCGGATGGTGCTCATTAACCACTAAGTCCCAAAGGAATTCTGAAAGCCCTTAATTAGGATGTTCGAGTAAGGATTCCAAGTGCATGAAGATGGCAGGAGGAAGCTGGATGAAAGACATGGGCTGCTCATCCCTCTAAGTTCAAGGCAAGCTGCAAATGGTACACAATGAATAATCAAAGCACAAAAGCATTTGGCCGGAACACACTGTGCCCAGTCATTTACACAGAACAATCAAACGTGCAGCTGGGGAACTGATCAGTAATTCAAATCAATTTGCTTCTTATTCAATCAAAAAAAAGGGTTACATATGAATACAACACACTTAAATGCTACCATATTTAGAAGTACTTAGTCCCTAATGATGGAAAGAGCTTTGTTGGCAATAAATGTTTGACAAATATGGCATGGTGCTTCTACTTTATATAAAATAGGTGAAATCCTTGTTAAGATTAACAAATCATTAATTAAATCAGTTGCATTATGTTTTGATCCCCAGGTGGCAGCAGCTCATTATTGTTGTGGAATCCAGAGAAGCACTTTAGTCTTCTTCAGCTGTTTACTGGTGAATACATGTTGTCCAGTTTGATTTCTAATTCTTCACACAATGAAGCAATTTAAGGCCTGGACAATAACTAGGCTTGGATTGATAAATAACAAAGAACATTTGCACCACAAGGTAAGACAATAATATTTCCAACAAACGAGAATCTAGGTAACTCCCTTGACATTCAATCACATTACCATCATCAAATCCCCGACTGTCAATATCCTAGGATGTCATCATTGACCAGCAATTCCACTGAACCAGATAGCTAAATGCCATGGCCAATAGAGCAGGACAGAGACTTGGTATTCTGCAATGATTGGCTCACCTCCTGACTTCCCAAAGCCTTTTCACCGCCCACGAAGCACAAGTCAGAAATACCCTCTACCTGCTTCAACGGGTGCATCTACAATATCTTTCAAAAAACTTCACGCCATCCAGAGCAAAGTAATTTGCTTGATTGGAGGCCCATCCACCTTGAGCAATCATCCCACCCACCACTGACACACATTGTCTGCAGTGTGTGCTATCTCACGATATGCTGCAGAACTTGGTTTTATCTACTTCGACCTTAATAGGTATAAGCAAAACAAAGATGGTACAGTGTTGAAGTGGAAGAAGATTGATTCTTCCATAACCCTAACAGTTGTGGTAAGAATGTGGAACTCCCTACCAAAGGGAGTTGTTGAAGCAAATAGATAGATGCATTTAAGGGGAATCTGAGTAAACACATGAGAGGGAAAGGAATAAAAGAATATGTTGATGGGGTGAAATAAGGAGGGAAGGAAGAGGCTTGTGTGCAGTGTAACCCACTGCAGATCGGCCAAATGGCCTGTTTCGCTGCTGTAAATACTATGCAACTCATCAAGGCTTCTTTGGCAGCACCTCCAAAACTTGAACCTCCACCACCATGATTTCAAAAATTTATTCATTTATGGGATATGGCCATCACGGCAAGGTCAGTATTTATTGTCCATCTCTAATTGCCTTTGGGCACATAGTGGGAGGCTGCCATCTTGAACTGTTGTAATCTTTGTGGTGATGGTAATTGCACAGTGTTGTAAGGCAGGGAGTGCCGGGATTTTGGCTCAGTGGCAATGAAAGAATGGCAATGTATTTCCACATAACAAACTTGAAGATAGTGTTCCCATACACTTGCTGCTCTTGTGCTTCTAAATGGTGCAGTTCATGGGTTTGGGAGGTTTTTAGGATCTTTATTTGTGATTTTAAAATTGTTCAGCTCCCTGCCTTCAGGGAGCTTTCAGTGCATGCCCCACACTCCAGCACATGCGCAAACTTATACGCTCACCCTCTTCCCGCCCCCACCCCAGCAGCGCACAACCTTTCAAGCGAGCCTTTCACACTGACTGGCCATTAATTAGCCGGCCAGTGTGAAATCGTGGTTGGGGGCCAATCGCAGATGGCAGACCATTTCCCAGCCACTCCCGGGTCAACCCACCGGGCACGCCCACCATGCCCACCCGACAACCCGAAAATCCTGCCCTAAGACTCAAACCATGATTTACACCCCTTCACTGCTCCTATATTTTTCCTGTTGAATTTTACTGATGTTAAGTTTCTCTTCCATTGGCCTTAGTTGGTAGCTTGGACCTCTGGTGGCAACTATAATATACAGGTTAGCTAACTTTTTGGTTGACCTACAAAAAAACTTAGAACCACCTCCTGGATTATGGGCAGGATCAAAGTAATAAGGCTTGTCTCAAGTTGGGGAGTGGGTCAGGAGCAGGAAGAGGGGGGGGAAACAGCCTCGATACTTAGTATAACAGAGGCAACAAGAAAAGGCATGAGGAAATGGGTGTCAATGAACCAATTGCCTTTCTCTTTGTCAGACGGTTTAAAAAGGTAAAAGGGTTCTTCAGCAGTATCACTTAAATTAAAGCAACACTGTCTACATAAATGGAAGCTGAGAAAATTCAATCAAAGGTAAGTATATGATAAGTTTAGATGTAACAGACAAGCATGACAGAAATAGCTTGACTAAAAGAAGTAATTAAGAATAGTAAAAAAGGAAATGGTCTTAGCTGCAATACTTCTAATATTATTATAGATGTTGAAATAATTTCGCTCTTTCTGCTTTTAATTCTTGTATCTGGGAGGTTGTGGGTTGGGACCTATGAGTGTGGAAATGCTCAATATTGCACAAATAAATTATGCACAATTAAGGTGCTACCAAGCTTCTTCAGTGAAAATCTAAGTATAGCGCAAAAATGAAGAAGGTCAACAGTACTAAGTGTCATGACCACAGCCGACGTTATTTGCTGAGCAAGCCGTGTCCCAAGGGAAACCTGTCTTACTGATCATAACCTGATTTTTGTGTTTTGAAAATGAGGATGAAAGCCTACTGATCTCAGAAGCATAGAACTCCAGTGACACCTTTAGGATTTAAAACATTAAAAGATTTATTAGCAAGAAGTAAAAAAGCTTAAGCACATAAGATTAAAGTTACACAGTTGAGACAATCTTACAAAATGTCATCCAAAAAACCCATTTGGTCAGAACAGTCAGGAAAACTACTTGGCAACAATTCCCTTATGGATTTTTAACTATAAAAAACCAGTAATACTACCCCAAGGGAAAGCTGCTGTTACTTTAGTAAAGGCATACCACATGACTCCTCAAATCCTTCCACTCTGCTGTGGAGATCCAAAAAGTTCAGAAAACAAGCTGCTGTCTGAAACAAAGAGTTTTCTGGTTTAACTGGATAGCTGTTTCAGATTTCACACCTTCACTCAGCACAGAGATGGTTTCTGAACATCCCACACAGCCACCAAAACTCAGCTCAATAGCTTTCCTCAAATATCCTTTCCCCCTTGCATCTCAGATTCCATCATCCTCAGCACCTCTTTGAACTCAACTTTTCCAAAATATATAAACTTTCCATGTTTCCCTACTGCCTCCACTTTTGGGTCATATAAAATTTAGTAACATTCCCTTATTTACTTATGAAACCTGCGTATGCTATAAAAGTCCCTTTAACTCCCCTTTGAAATGTTAATAGCTGAAAAACCAAGTCGTTACCTATCTTCTAATGCAAATTTTTAAAACCCAACCTATTTACCTGTAAGTCCAAATTCACCATAGCCCCTCGTTACAAATGCATCTAGCAGCGTTAAGCTTTTATCTCTTAACTCTCACAGACAAGCTGTCTCTATTAACCTTCCCCCAGTTTAATTAATCATGGGCACACACACATAGACACACATCCTTCTTTACAGAATACCACCATATTACCAAAGAATTTAAAGAACAACATCCGTCTTCGCATAGGGCAGAATTTTCCCTTGGCGTGCAGGCTTGGCAGGGGCGGGCGGGGACAGTCGGGAAGCCAACCGCCACCCGCGATCAGCACCACACTGCGATATCAGGCTAACGGGCCAATTAAGACCCGCCCAGCGTGAAACGTGAGCAGCAGCACTCAGCACTACCTGTGCAGGCTGGGAGAGGAGGGCAAGCGGGCTGAGTGTGAACCTCGCAGATGCACGCAAGCAGGCAGATGAAGCGCTGTTTAAAAAAAATAAAGAAAATAAAAAATGTCATAAAATGTGTCCCCTCATTTGACTCTGTTGAGCAGGGACATGTTTTTAATTCAAATGTAAAATTTTTATTTGATTTTTATTTGCTTTAGGAAACCTCATCCCGCCTGTGGATGAGGTTTCCGAAAAAGTGTAAAGGCCATTTGGCATTTTCGCCTGCCTACCAGCTGCAGGTTGAACAGGCAGGGTAAATTTGAACTTAATTACCTTCTTAATGACCTTAACAGGCCTTTTAATTGTCGGCAGGCACGCTGCAGACCCCGGCACATGACTGCCAAATGAAATATCACGGGACTGCAGGATAACTTCAGGAAGCTCGCCCAACATCATCGCGCGTCATTTTACACTCAGCCTGGTCGGGCACGCACCCGCCCGCCAAGCTTAATATTCTACTGAAAAGCTTGGATTATGTTCTAGTGAATATGCCATTGGCATCCATGGCAATCTTTTTCAATGTGTGTTTATTCGAAAATTGAAAATAATCAACATAGATATTGTATGTAACAAAACATTTACAATACTTAAAATTTGTATGTCACATTTCTTTGAGACAAACAAAAGGGAAGAGATGTACAATTCTGCAGTCCAGTTGTACATTTCCACAGTCCAGTTGTTCAATTCCACTGTCTAGTTGTATAATCCCACAGTCCAGCTGTACAATTCCACAGTCTAATTGTATAATCCCACAGTCCAGTTGCACAATTCCACTTTCCAAGAGTACAATTCCATAGTCCGTGATACAATTCCACCATCCAGTTGTATGATTGCACAATCCAAGTGTACATTTCCACGGTCCAGTTCCAAAATTCCACAGTCCAGTTATACAATTCCACAGTCCATTTGCACAATTTTGCATTTTACGATCCCGCCATCCAGTTGTATAACTCCACAGTACAGTGGTACAATTTCATACTCCAGTGGTACAATTCTTTGGTCCAGCCTCATAATTTCACCATCCATTTGTGCAAACACATACTCCTGGATACCTACTTATATTGCACAGAAGTGGCCATTCTTCATGTGTGCACCTAAACTTTGAAGCCCCAACTTTCCTTGAGTTTTTTGACATAATGCTATTATTATTGGGCCTCTGGGGGCCAGCTAGGGTAGGAATTGGTGCAAGACCCATTTATATTAAGTCTCCATCCTTCTTTTGGATGCTTTAATATTTTTTAGAGGCGATAGGTAGTTCTTGGGCCTGACTCTTTTGCCACTGATATTTGCAAAAGGTGCTGGACTGGTGGGATGAGATTAGTGGAATTACCTTAAGTTCTGTTTCTCAAGCATGTGTATGTACCTGGCAGGACAGGGCAGGAGTGTGGCCCATTAAATTTGGAACGTTCCATTTCTCTGTAACAGCCAGACACAGCAATCAACTGCTGTAAGAGAAGTGGCATTCTGGAAATGGGCCAGTTGTTTCCTCTGCTCTTGCAACTGGACTTAAGTCCAACAGTTGAGCTGTGATGATATTTTCTTTCCTCCCCAACTACAGGCTGCTTGGATGTTCTCGGCACCAATCCATTTTATGCAAATATTCTGGCTCCGTGTATTGCAATGAGGACAGAAGTGCTTTGGGGGCACTGAAGTTCACTATGGTTTCAGAAGCCTTGCAGGCTCAGAAACATTTGGGACTAGAGTGTTAGCAGACTATTTTATTGTGAGGGCATCACAGTTGAGCCCAAATCTACCCTCAGCTGGAATAGTTGGAGCTGTATTTTCCAACAGACATCACTGGACAACAATCAGCAGCAAGAGCCCTGGCTGCTTTTTCCCCTCCCAGCTCAGGGAGTATAGGCGTGGACAGGATGGGCTGAAAGGCCATGCCTTTGCTGTCTATCCTATGTATTGCTCCTACTGTCCCAAGATCTAATGAGCTAACTTTGCACAGACTGGGAATTTAATCTGGAGCCTTCCTGGTCCATATGCCTCAGTACCACACATCACGAAAGCCATTACTAAAACTGTTAAATCATATATGCTAATTAAGCACAAAGGTCATAAAACCAAGTGTACTGAAATAATGAACAAGGTCTGAGGTATTGATATCAGATATATAAATTCTTCAATACTGTTAAGGGTAGTGACCTCTGTAAACTTTAATAAAAATCAATTCCAAAGGCAGACTTCCAGATTTGAAACACCGCTAATAATTCTACAAACCAAATCTAGTTGTAGTGTTATTCAGGGGTGGCAGGCTGTCAACAAACTGAAACCGGCTGTCAGTGCCAAAAGGGTTAAAGGCATCAGTCTCTAAACTGACTGCCTATATTACAGCTGTTGGTGGATTGTGTTTCAAAATCACCTGCAATAGCTTTGAATACAGGAAGGGACTGTCAGAGAGAGCAGGATAATTACCTCTAGTCATCCGCACTTCTTCTCTGCTGGCTAATTGAAGTTTAAATGGTATCAGCGCAGTATTTTCTTACACTTGTAAATAAATCTGTCTCATTTGAACCCAAGACCTACTCTTTTTTGTATTTGGATGCATTAAACATGACCCTTTTTAATCCTCAGATCTACGTGTTTCATTAAGGGTGCTGTTCTTTATATATATGTTTCTCAGGAAACATTAATCATGTCAGATAAAACTCCTGTTTAATTTTGTGACCTGAAAGAAAATAACTGTTAAGTTTGTACTGACACTAGAGCAGGTTGTTCCACTGGGAGACACTAAATTGAAATTAAGGCTGTTGCTGATGACCTACAGGATGTGTCTGTGAATGTAGCAATATTAGAATGGTGAAAAAGCCTGTTCATGTCTATTCATACCGGGTGAATGGCCAGCAATGTTCTTTACCCCATGGGGATGGTGGTTGCATTGCAAACGAGGAAAGAAGGCAGGAAGAAAGGAATGGATATGACATATCTTAATTTCAGTGCACTACAGGTTCTCTCCTCCCTGTGGTCTATTGGTATGCACCTCAGAGTTCTGTTAGGAAGGAACAGACTAAACCCCTACAGCTCTGGTTAAGGCCTTCAGGTTAAAGATCTGACCAAATGTCCTTGGTGCGTCACCTTTACAGCTATCTGAGGTACAAGAAGATGATGGGCTACCTTAAATTCTTCTGTGAAATCACTCATTTCTTCTAAGAAATAGCATTTGAAACAGTAAAAAATATTTGTAGTCAATCTGACAGGCCAACAGCAGCTTGTTGTAGTGCCCTGTACTGAAGTTTATAATAATGTAGATTTTATTATTCTCATAAAAAGGGTGCAACTACTTTGCAAAGGTGTTAGATTTTGAAAAGAATTGAGAAGGCCTTCAATGACATTTACACAATTGTCAGATTAATGGCCTGGCACATTAATGTACTTTTGTTTTAACAGCAGCTTTTTTCCTCATATGTAGCCTGCCAAGTGCTTCAAAATGTAAGTCAAATCAATTACTGCCAGTTCCCAATACATCCGCATGACATGCACAAGCAGTATAATTTATGACTTCATTTTACTGTTGATGTTGCCCTCAAAGTTTATATTATAGGTTAGCAGTAAATGTTGGCATTGTCCAAGAATAAGTTTTCATTTTACATCACTTCAAAGATTTAAGGTGCTTAGCTGCAAAGTTGGAGTTTTGTTACAAGCAGACACATCAGGGTGGATTTTAATCCAAGCTGCCTGGCAGGAACAGAGCAAGTCAGTAGTCAAAATAACAATCAGGTGTTTCTCACTGTGCCCCATTGCCATTTTAACTGCCGGATTTTCAGCAGAATTGGCAAGTTGCAACTTCATTAATACCTTAGATTGCAGGATTTAAGTCAACCTAGCGTATAAAATGACCCCAGTTTTTGGCACCAAATACATGCTTACACCTACACTCAGCATAAACTTTTACCCCACCCCACCACCCACCATCTTTCAGCAAATAAATGCATGTTTAAAGCTATATTCAAGTAGAAATCAGCCTCAATTTTTTAGCTCAGACATGCATGTTTAGGGTTAGACTCGCCTTATTAGCTGGTGCATGGGATCAAGCAGGCAATGCGGGCCATTTTGCCAAGATGTGCAGGAATTTAAGATGCACCCACACAGAGCAGACCATGCATAGCAAAAGGGGAACAGAAATGGGTCCTCCTGCAAAAGGAATGAGGTACAAAGCTCACTGGCGGCCTTCCGTATCATAAAACAGTGGTGGTCTATTCTGTGTTAAACATCACCCGATGTGCCTCAGGAGCCCCACTGTCCTATGGCAGTCTCCAACATATTTGTTGCAGAGGATGTCAGTGGGTGTAGGATTCACTGGCCTCTATTTTCTATGGGCCCTCCATTCGGGCAACTCAGCTTTTTGGTTCTGCTTGCCTCTGACAATGCCATTCCAAACAGTCAGCCTCCAGATGTCACAGCTATTGGTAACTGTCTCCCAGTTCTCTGTGGCAACGTCTGATATCTTCATATCTCACTTGGAGGTGACCTTGGAGTAGACGTATGAGTTTCATTGTGTGTGGGGTCTAGACAGGGTTCTTTGGAGCTTGTCTATGTTCCCAAAGGAAGCTGCTCGAGACTGTGGTTTGTTAAAACCATTACTCTTTATTTACAGTTACTATATACATATTGGGAACTCTGTGTGAGGTTGGAACTTCTTCTCCCTCCAAATCTCTGTTACTCAGCAGGTGGTGAGGGAACCAGCCAGAGGGGAAAACATACGTGACCTCATCGTCACCAACCTGCCTGCAGCAGATACATCTGTCCATGACAATATCGATAAGAGTGACCACTGCACAGTCCTAATGGAGATGAAGTCCCGTCTTCATATTGAGGATACCCTCCATTGTGTTGTGTGGTACTACCACTGAGCTAAATAGGATAGATTTCAAACAGATCTACCAACTCAAGACTGGGCATCCATGAGGCACTGTGGGCCATTGGCAGGAAAAATGTACTCAATCACAATCTGTAACCTTATGGTCCGGCATATTCCTCACTCCACCATTACCATCAAGCCAGGGGATCAACTCTCGTTCAATGAAGAGTGCAGGAGAGCATGCCAGGAGCAGCACCAGGCTTACCTAAGAATGAGGTGTCAACCTGGTGAAGCTATAACACAGGACCACTTGCATGCAAAACAGCATAAGCGGCAAGTGATAGAGCTAAGCGATCCAACAACCAACGGATCAGATCTAAGCTCTGCAGTCCTGCCACATCCAGTTGCGAATGGTGGTGGACAATTAAACAACTCATTGGAGGAAGAGGCTCCACAAATATCCCCATCCTCTATGATGGGGGAGCCCAGCACAGCAGTGCAAAATATAAGGCTGAAGCATTTGCTACAATCTTTAGCCAGAAATGCCAAGTGAATGATCCATCTCGATCTCCTCTGGAGGTCCACATATCACAGATGCCAGTCTTCAGCCAATTCGATTCACCCCACGTGGTATCATGGAATGGCTGAAGGCACTGGATACTGCAAAGGCTATAGGCCCTGACAATATTCTGGCAATAGTACTGAAGGCTTGTTCTCCAGAACTTGCTGCGCCCCTAGCCAAGCTGTTGCAATACAGCCACAGCACAGGTGTCTACCCAGCAATGTGGAAAATTGTCCAGATATGTCCTGTACACAAAAAGCAGGACTAATACAATGCGGCCAATTACTGTCCCATCAGTCTACTCTCGATCATCAATACAGTAATGGAAGGGGTCATCAACAGTACTATCAAACAACACTTGCTTAGCAATAACCTGCTCACTGAGGCCCAGTTTGGGTTCTGTCAGGGCCACTCAGCTCCTGACTTCATTACAGCCTTCATTCAAACATGGAGAAAAGAGCTGATCTCCCGAGGTGAGGTGAGAGTAACTCCCCTTGACGTCAAGGCAGCATCTGACAGGAAATTGGCATCAAAGCACACTAACAAAACTGGGGTCAATGGGAAACAGGGGGAAAACTCTCCACTGGTTAGAGTCATGCCGAGCACAAAGAAGATGGTTGTCATTGTTGAAGGTCCAGGACATCACCTCAGGAGTCCCTCAAGATGGTTTCCTAGGCTCAACCATCTTTAGCTGTTTCATCAATAGCTGTTTCATCAATGACCTTCCTTCCATCATGAGATCAGAGGTGGGGATGTTTGCTGATGATTGCACAATGTTCAGTGACTCGTCAGATACCAAAGCAAGACCTGGACAATATCCAGGTCTTGGGCTGATAAGCGGCAATTAAACAAGTGCCAGGAAGTGACCAGCTCTACAAGAGGGAATCTAACCCTTGACATTCAATGGCATTACCATTGCTGAGTACCCCACTATCAACATCCTGGGATTTACCATTGACAAGAAACCAATCTGGACTAGCCATATCAACACGGTAGCTACAAGAGCAGGTCAGGGGCTAGGAATCCTGCGGCAAGTAACTCACCTCCTGATTTCCCAAAGCCTATTCACCATCTACAAGGCGCAAGTCAGGAGTGTGATGGAATACACCCCACGTACCCGGATGAGTGCAGCTCCAACAACATTCAAGAAGCTTGACACAACCCAGGGCAAAGCAGCCCACTTGGCTGGCAGCCCATCCACAAATATTGAAAATTGCAGCTATGAGGAAAGATTGGATAGGCTAGGGTTGTTTTCCTTAGAACAGAGGATGCTGAGGAGTGACCTAATTGAGCTGTGTGAGATTATGAGGGGCCTAGATAGAGCAGACAGAGATGCCTTGTTTCCCCTAGCAGAGAGGTCAAATACCAGGGGCACAGATGTAAAGCGACTGGCAGGAGGATTAGAGGAGGCCTGAGGAAAAGATTCTTCACCCAGAGGGTGGTGGATGTTTGGAATTCACTGCCTCATTTGTTGGTGGAGGCAGAAACCCTCAACTCATTTAAAAGGTACCTGAATTTGCACCTAAAGTGCTGTATACTACAAGGCTATGGACCAGGTGCTGGAAGGTGGGATTAGAATGGACTATTTTTCCTTTTTTGGCCGGTGCAGACACGATGGGCTGAATAGCCCCTTTCTATGCCGTAACTTTGCTATGGTTGTGTGGCATGAATGTTACTTGCAACTTATCAGCCCAAACTTGAAAGTTATCCAGATCTTATTACATATGGACACAGACTGATTCAGTACCTGAAGAGTCATGAATGTTCCTATGAGCAGAATTTTTCGTCCTGTGGGTGGGCGCGTGCCCGACCCGAACAGAAATGAAATAGTGCGTGATGATGTTGGCTGAGCGTCCCAACGTCATCGCGCACTATCGCGATTTTTCAGTCAGTGGGTGCACACGAGAGGCGGCAGCATGCCCGTCAACAATTAAGAGGCCTATTAAGGCCCTCAAGCAATTAATTAAGCTGCAATTTTTGCTGTCCGCTCAACTGTTCGTTTAGCAGGCGGGCAAATAGACTCGGCAGCCTTTGCATTTTTAACAAAACCTCATCCACGGGCGGGATGAGGTTTCCAACGGTGACTAAAAATAACAATAAAAATGTTTAAGCGTCATTTTTTTACATGGGAACATGTTTATATGTTAAATTAAAGTTAATTTTTCATTTTAAAATTCTTCAGCTCCCTGAGGCAGCTCTGTGCCTTCAGGGAGCTGCCAATGTGTGCTCCCCTGTGCAGGCGCACACTTCTGCCCTTGTACTGCGCTTCTCCCACCCACACCTGGCAGCACTGAGGCCTTTAGCACGTTTTTCATGTTGGTTGGCTGTTAATTGGCTAGCCAGCGCAAAATAGCAGTTGGGTCCCGTTCGCAGGCGCCGGTCAGTCTGGAGGCCATTCCCAGGCCTATCCGCCCAATGAGGGGAAAATCCTGCCCTATGTGTAGTCTAAGTGTCTGGCATATACAGGGTGAATGTGGGACTGATTACAGTATCGCCCACACAGTGATGTAAGCAGGGTCAGTGTGGTGTTGGCCAGAGAAGTGTTATGACCTAGAGATGGATATAGCTCCATGCTATACTGTGTCTACGTAAATAGTTACAAATGGTTAATAAATTTTGCTGTTAACATACGCAAGACGATGAAGACTTCCTTAACATACATGTTCTGTAACCAACACCATTACAACATGGTGTCAGCTTGTGGTCAAAAAACCCTGAACCTCACAAGAATGCTGAAAAACCAAGAAAAAGAAAATCTTCAACAGGTTCTGAACTGAAAGAAGCTCCCAACTGAAACTGCAGACACTGAGAAAATTCTCCAGAAAAGTGCCTGATCGAAGAGCCTAGAAGTTAAAGGCAGAAGACTTACTGCAGCAGAAGACTCTACTGAATCTCCCTGGGAAGTCCTGCTTCAGAGTGCAGGGTCGACAAACCTGCAAAGTGAGATATAACTTTTTAACTTCCAGACGGCAGCCAGTCCTGAGAAGCCCCTTTTACTAATTCAATCAGAATTGCTGTTTGACAGAAACCCGCCGTTAATCCCAAACCTGACTCTGAGTCTCAACAGCTGGTCTCTGAGTTGGAAAGAAAAAAAGATTAATCATTAATTTACTCAACTCTCAGGAACCTCACAGCCTTAGGAATCCTTAATCAGCAAGCCTGTGGTTAACTTAAACACCTCACTACTACAACGCTGCATCACTGAATTAATCCAGTTGGCTGACAGCCGACACACGCAGCCATTGTTAAAAATTCTTCTCCCATAAGCACATTGCCACCATTTTGTGAAGTCTGCCAAAACCAGCAAGCACGGGAAATCCATTGCACTGCATTGAATGGCAAAGCCATCTTGGAACTGTAAGCTCTTAAAGCTGTACCCACACTTTAAAGATATTTAACATGAATCATGATTCCAAACTTCAAACTTAACTTGGACTTAACTAAGGACCAGACCAGTCACAAAATTGGGATCTTTTGAGAAAATACTTTTAAGATAAAGCATCGCTTCTTATTTAAATAAAAGTTAGAAGAAGAGCAAGTAAACATGCATTGCAGACAATATCATTGTACAGCAGAATATTAATGGGTCATCCAACAAATTTCATGAGTTCTAAAACCCTTTGACATTTATTTCAACTTGTAATCCCACAAAATATTGGGGAGAGTCAAGTTCAATAAGGGAGTCCACTGCCTGGGGAACCTGTCAATTCCTTCCAAAATTATCTCTACACGAATATAGGGATTTAAAGTCTGAACTCATCAGAGACACATAGTGGTGGGTTTTGCAAATGATTCACTATCTGACCTCCTACAAGCAAAAGATAATTTAACCCTGGAGAAGGCAATACCTATAGTTAGGCTGTCTGAGCTACGTGAGCAACACGGGAAATCCTAAGAGGAGGGAATACAACATGGAGCAGAAGCCAACCCTCAGCCTAGCTTATCAGGTCAAAAAGACATAGGGACAATCCAAGTCAGGGAAAGCAATTCCTGAATTTCCCAGCAGAGCAACCTTGCCAGTGTTGTGGTGCTAAGTGCCCTCACAGGAGAGATCAGTGTCCTGTGAGTACAGCCCAATGTTTCCACTGCAACAGACAGGAACACTTTGATAAACTTACAAGTCAAAACCCCAGCACTTCACAGATAACCCAAAGGTAACCCATGAAGTTAGACTGAAAACCCAGATGACACATAGCCTTGCTTCTTGGGTGAGGTCAAAGATTGTAATTCTTCATTCGGGATTGTTGACATCTTGGTAAATGGCCATCCAATAAATGTTAAGTTAAATTAAGATGCCAGCTTGGCAATCTTGTCAGATGAGGAACCATGGCTCCAGGACCTCTGGCTTCGAGCAATAGACACTCCACTTTATGGAACAGGGGGAGTCTGACTCCTGGTCATTGCATGATCCTGGAATCACTGGGGTATGGCAGCAAACAGATCCTTGAGCTGATGTTCATCATCCATAAACAGCGTTTTCTCTCCTGAGCAGGGTTGCCTACATCCCCCTGGATCTCCTCCAGACAGCAGAGGATGCCAAGACTACTACTGTCGCTAGCCAGCCAGAACAGCATGGTCCTAAGTACTCAAACACTAAAGAGTATTCAGACTTGGATTTCACCTTTGATGTATCTTCTTCCCCTGTGGAGCAGGTTGGTCTATTATCATTCCACATCCTGGAAAGTCCCCACGAGATTACCATGATGCCTCCAGTGGAAGTGGTATCAGAGAACAATCAGCAGTCTGAGAAACCTTTACCTCCAACTACAATGATGGTACAGCTGATCAACATAGCAACTACTATGCACACACTGCAACTTCCAGCCAGCATGCAACAACTACAATGGGTGCTGGAACCTGGTATCAGTCTCTCATTATCAACAACAAAATGCAGAGGTTAGCGTACCACTGAGCCTCCTCACCACAGGAATGGACTTCTTCAGTCTCAGAGGACTTTGAGATGGCCAACATAGAAAAAGAAGAAGAAAAAGCAACGCCAAAGAAACAGATACCATGTTTGTCCACCTCAAAAGAAACGATCAAGAGTAACAGTGACCATGGATCAACACAGCAGCCGGACCAACCAGGGGTATGGTTCAACATAGAGCAATGAAAGAAAAGAATGAAAGCATACCCAAATGTGAGTCCAACCTCCAAGCTAACAACAAGAACCAGAACCAACAGAGCTGCCACCCTTCCAACAGAATGGCGAACAAGATGTGGAAGGGTTATAAGGTTGCCATGCCACCTGAACCTCTAACTTCAAGGACTTGAAGTGGGGAGATGAGGTACTGAGAATGTTGTTAATGGTAATATTGCAATAGCAATATTGTTAGAATAGCATTAAAGTTGTAATAATAAGGTAAATGCATAAGACTTATACCAATGCAAGACTTGAAGTAAACTAATGTAACTCTATATCCATGGGATAAAGACTGGGGGGAGGTGTAGTATAAGGGTCTGGTATATACAGGGTCAATGTGGTACTGAGTACAGTACCGCCTGCACAGTGATGTAAGAAGGCTCACAGCCTAGGCCTAGGGTCAATGTGGTGCTGGCTAGGGACTTACTAAGAACTAGAGATGGAGATAGCTCCATGTCTATATCCTTTACTGTATTTATATATATAGTTAACGGTAGTTAATAAGGACTTGGTGTTAACATACAGAAAACTATGAAGACTTCCTTAACAGACACTTTCGGTAACCAACACCATTACAACATTATGAACAACATGATATCCAAATGTCTGAATGTAAAGAAACAGGCATCATGTAGCTAGATACATGAACACACATACAAACATATGAATTAGGAGCAGCAGTAGGCCACTTGGCCCCTCGAGCCTGCTCCACCATTCAGTAAGGTCATGGCTGATCTGATTGTAACCTCAACTCCGTATTCCTGCCTAACCCCTATAACCTTTCACCTACTTTCTCATCAAGAATCTATCTACATTTTTCCTTAAAAATATTCAAAGGCTCTGCTTCGACCGCCTTTTGAGGCGCATCACAAAGACGCACGACCCTCTGAGAGAAAAAAATTCTCTTCATCTCTGTCTTAAATGAGTGACCCATTACTTTTAAACATTGTTTCCTAGTTCTAGATTCTCCGACAAGTTGAGACACCCTCTGCACATCCACCCTGTCAAGACACTCTAGGATCTTATATGTTTCAATCAAGTCGCCTTTTACTCTTCTAAACTCCAAAGTGGATACAAGCCTAGCCTGTCTTAACTTTCCTCATAAGACAACCCGCCCATTCCAGGCATTAGTCTAGTAAACTTTCTCTGAACTGCTTCCAATGCATTTATATCCTTCCTTAAATAAGGAAACCAATACTGTACACAGTACTCCAGATGTGGTCTCACCAATGCCCTATATAACTGAAGCATAACCTCCCTACTTTAGTATTCAATGCCCCCTGCAATAAATGATAATATTCTATTAGCTTTCCCAATTATTTGATGTACCTGCATACTAATCTTTTGTGATTAATACACTAGGATACCTATATCCATCTGCATCTCAGAGTTCTGCAATCTCTCACCATTTGTTAATATGCTTCTTTTTTACTTTTCTTGCCAAAATGGACAATTTCACATTTTCCCACATTATACTCCATTTGCCAGAACTTTGCCCGCTCGGTTAACCTATCTATATCCCTTTGTAGCCTCTTTATGTCCTCTTCACATCTTACTTTTCTAACTATCTTTGTGTCATCAGTAAACGTAGCAACCATACCATTGGTCCTTTCATCCAAGTCATTTACATAAATTATAGAAGGTTGAGACCCCAGCACTGATCCCTGTGGCGCACCACTCATTACATTTTGCTGACCAGAAAATGGCCCTTTTATGCTTACTCTCTGTTCCCTGTTTGCTAGCCAATCTTCTATCCATGCCAATATGCCAATATGTTACCCCCTACACTTTTACTTTTTGCAATAACCTTTGATGTGGCGCCTTATCAAATGCCTTCTGGAAATCTAAGTACAGTATATCTACCGGTCCCCCTTTATCCACAGCATATGCTATTTCTTCAAAAAACTCCAATAAGTTGGTTAAATGTGATTTCCCTTTCACAAAACCATGTTGACTCTACCCAAGTGTCCTACTATAATGTCTTTAATAACAACTTCTAACATTTTCGCTATGATAGTTGTTAAGCTAAATGGCTTGCAGTTTCCTGCTTTCTGTCCCCCTCCTTTTTTGAATAAAGGAGTTACATTTGCTATTTTCCAATATATTGGAACCTTCCCAGAATCTAGGGAATTTTGGAAAATCTAAAACAAATGCATCAATTATCTCCGTAGCAACTTCTTTTAATACCCTAGACAGAAGCCTATCAGAACCTGGGGACTTGTTGCCCACAGTTGCAACAATTTGCTCAGTACCACTTCTCTAATGATTGTAATTTTTTTGAGTTCCTCCCTCCCTTCTATTTCCTGACTTACAGCTATTTCTGAGATATTATTTGTATCTTCTATAATGAAGACCGACGCAAAATACCTGTTCAATTCACCTGCCATCTCTTTATTTTCTATTATTAATCCCCCAGATTCACTTTCTATAGGCCCAACATTCACTTTGTTAACTCTTTTCTTTTTTAAATAGCTGTAGAAACTCTTACGATATGTCTTTATATTTCTAACTAGCTTTTTCTCATACTCTATTTTGTTCCTTCCTATCAATCTTTCAATCCTTGTTTGCTTTTTTAAAATATTTTGTCCAATCTTCTGACCAGCTACTCATCTTTGTACAATTATATGCTTTTTCTTTAAGTTTGATTCTATCTTTAACTTTTTAAATTAACCACAGAAGGTGGGTACTCCCCTTGAATTTTTTCCTTCTAGCTTAAAAAAAGCATGTATAGTGCTCTTTAAAACTTTCTTAAAACAACACTGGATATATCATGCTGAGGTTGGATGGGCGGAGGTTGCAAGGGTGGATGTTCAGCTGGTAGCTAACATATTAGAGACAGGAGCAATCTAATGGCCTATGAACCAAGACTGTGACGAATTTATTGCTTAAAAGAGGTAAGAATTTAAATGCAAAATTCAAGGCTTTAAAATAAAGTTAAATAGCCAAATACTGCGGTCAGAAGCAAGGGGATGGTACTTGCCATTTATTACTTTTACAGTTGTCCATATTTTTTTGTGGGCTTTTAAGTGGCAGCTTTCACTTACCAGCTTTCCTTTTAAGGACAGCACCATCTACAGGGGATCTGTGGCATTTGTGAACAGGCCAAGAAAAGTGTGTCCCCTCATCCAAGCAGATTTAAGAATTCTCACTAAACAACATGGAGTCTAAACCAGAAAGCACTAGAATATTTAATTCCATGTAAAATCACATACAGAAAGCAAACAAAGGGAAGGTAAGAAAGATAGTATTAACAGACAGAGGAGATAAAGGGTAAAATGTATTTTTTAAAACTCCAACAATTTTTAAATCCTGAAGGAATGTGATTACACACTTGTAAACTTAAATTTTCTGGGTCTGAGAGGCTGCTAGACAGCAATTAAGAATTACCACACTGTTAACAAAATCACTTTCACCTGCAGCCACCAGCCCTAGCTTTTTTCTGGTGTGTTTATTGGGTAATCAGTGGGTACGTCTGGCAACTTCATGCCCACTTGTATTTTAGTGCCAAATCTGTTGGTAAATAGCAAGGTAGTGAAGCTTCTGGAGGATCAGGGCAAATCAGACAACAGTGTACTCACATATGCTGATAGCCTCACTGCAATTATTACTATAGAATTTGAGCCAATAACCTATTTTTCAGAGGGGAAAGATTCTCACAAAAAGCAATGTGGCAGCAGATCTAAGAGAAGAGGTTTAGGAAGCCAATCCATAGCTAAAATGCATTAAAATGTGGACATAAAAATTTATGAGTAAAGTTGACACAAATATGTTCAAAAACAATAAGAAAGCAAGAAGTGCAATGATAAAGGTAGGAAACCCACAGAGATGCAAGAGTCTTATGCTGGCAACCATGTTTTGCAAATGCAATATGCACACATACTTCTGGCCAGATGCTATCTGCAGTAGACTATTAGTGTGGGTGTAGGAAGTACCAGAAGAATGCAGTGAGGTAGATCATGACATCATGGACCCAATTTTAATTCAGTCAAAATCCATTCACACAGAGTTAATAGTGGGCCCAATTAATGCGTAATGCTGATTGGATGGCAGATGTACTCTTGTGGAGCTCCATGCTCCAATTAACGCCTTCTCTAAACCTTGCACAGCTGATCATGTGTTCAGCAGCAGGAAGGAGAGCCTCCTAGAACTATTTATAGAGATCACCAACTACTTTCAGGTTACCTGCTGATTGATTTCTATGGTTCTTCCTGAATTCATAGAAGTGTTTGTTTTTATCATTATTTGAAGTTGCTAACGTCTACACAGAGTTGTATGGCAGGGGCTGAAGGACTTTGTCCTGCTTTCAAAGATTCTACGTTGACATGGACACCACCATTTGTATCCCCCTTGGCTTGCAGCAGAACAAGTAGAATGAGCTGGGGCAAAATCAACTAATCACCCTTGTGCATTTCCTTAGAGGCTGTCTTCTGTGTACCTTTGCTGTACTAGTGTTCCTACGGAGTGCTAATTCAAAACCATGATATTATTGAATAGTGGAGCAGGCTATGATGGTAGCTTGCATGGCTTCTGACTGAACCCAAACATTGCAGACCCCAAACATTGAATGGCTTCTACGTGTGCTGCAATAGAAGCTGAGACGTCAACTGCATCATTGGATCTGCAAGTATTGTCTTGGATCTGCGATAATAGATTCCAAGCTCTGCACCAAGTGCTGTGCTAAGCTTCTCCAAGCTTCTTGACACCACACATAGGCTTTCTGGCAGTCCTAGCAATGCACTCAGCATTTCAGTGTGAATTTCAACTTAAAATAACAACTAGAGATGTGATGATTTATTTACTCATCAAAGACAAGATGGAACCTGTGGTAATTATGGTTTTAATTAGTGTGTAATATAACTTTAAGAATAAAGCTTGTTAAAGAAGATCACATGATCATTAGTACCCAATAGGAGAGTATCTTGGGCCCACCGAAGCTCCTGATGTTCAGGTAACTCCGGAAAAGGAGGTTCCTGACAAAGCACCTGAAGTTGCAGAGCTGAGGCATTCTACACACATAAGAAAACCACCAGAAAGACTAAACTTGTAAATTCCTTAACCAGTGTAAATATTTTGTTGTTTTGAGAAATTTGTACTCGTAAATATAAAATGTATAATCGAATAAAGGGGGAGGGATGTGGTAATTATGGTTTTAATTAGCGTGTAATATACCTTTGAGAACAATGTTTGTTAAGGAAGATCACATAATCTTTAGTATGCATTAGGAGAGTAGCGCAGGCTACCTCAGTAGTCAGTAGTTGGTAGTTAGTTGCATAGAGATAGAGTTTGAGCTGGAAGCACGCATGTAGTTGCTGCTGAGTACCTTGTAAATAAACTTAAAGTTTCCACCCACGAAGTGTCTGCTAATCACAGAATCACAGTGCAGAAGAGGCCTTTTGGCCCATTGAGTCTGCACCAACACATGAGAAACACCTGACCTACCTACCTAATCCCATTTACCAGCACTTGGCCCATAGCCTTGAATGTTATGACGTGCCAAAAGATCATCCAGGTGCTTTTTAAAGGATGTGAGGCAACCCGCCAACACCACCCTCCCAGGCAGTGCATTCCAGACCATCACCACCTTCTGGGTAAAAACGTTTTTCCTCACATCCCCCCCCCATACCTCCTGCCCCTCACCTTGAACTTGTGTCCCCTTGTGACTGATCCTTCAATTAAAGGGAACAGCTGCTCCCTATCCACTCTTTCCATGCCACTCATAATCTTGTACACCTCGATCAGGTCGCCCCTCAGTCTTCTCTGCTCCAACGAAAACAACTCAAGTCTATCCAACTTCTCTTCATAACTTAAATGTTTCATCCCAAGCAACATCCTGGTGAATCTCCTCTGCACCCCCTCCAGTACAATCACATCCTTCCTATAATGTGGTGACCAGAACTGCACCCAATACTCTAGCTGTGGCCTCACCAAAGTTCTATACAACTCCAACATGATCCCCCTACTTTTGTAATCTATGCCTTGATTGATAAAGGCAAGTGTCCCATATGCCTTTTTCATCACCCCACTAACATCCCTCTGCGCCTTCAGAGATCTATGGACACACACGCCAAGGCCCCTTTGTTCCTCGGAACTTCCTAGTGTCATGCCGTTCATTAAGTACTTCCTTGTCAAATTACTCCTTCCAAAGTGTATCACCTCACACTCTTCAGGGTTAAATTCCATCTGCCACTTATCTGCCCATTTGACCATCCCGTCTATATTTTCCTGTAGCACAAGACACTCAACCTCACTGTTAACCACCTGGCCAATCTTTGTGTCTCCCACAAACTTACTAATCCTAGCCCCCACATAGTCATCTATGTCGTTTATATAAATGATGAATAATAGGGTAACCAGCACATATCCCTGTGGCACGCCATGGACACTGGCTTCCAGTCACTAAAGCATCCTTCTGTCATCACCCTCTGTCCCCTACAACCAAGCCAATTTTGAATCCACTTTATCAAATTATCCTGTATCCCATGTGCATTTGCCTTTTTAGAAGTCTCCTATGTGGGACCTCATCAAAGGTTTTGCTGAAATCCATATAAACTACATCAACTGCATTACCCTTATCTACACACCTGGTCACCTCCTCAAAAAATTCAATCAAATTTGTTAGGCATGACCTCCCTCTGACAAAACCATGCTGACTATCTCTGATCAAATCTTGCCACACCAAGTGGAGATAGATTCTCTCATTCAGAATTTTCTCCAATAGTTTCCCTACCACTGACGCGAGACTCACTAGCCTGTAGTTCCCTGGCTTCTCTCTACAACCCTTTACAACCCTTCTTAAATAGCAGACCCACGTTAGCTGTTCTCCAGTCCTCTGTCACCTCTCCCGTGGGCAGAGATGAATGAAAAATTTAGGTCAGAGCCCCTGTGATCTCCTCACTTGCCTCCCTCAGCAGTCTGGGACACAAATCATCCAGACCTGGAGATTTGTCCACTTTTAAGTCTGCCAACAGCTCCAATACCTTGTCACTCCCTATATCGATTTGCTCAAGAACCTCGCAGTCTCTCTCCCAGAGTTCCACACCTTCATCCTCATTCTCTTGGGTGAAGACAGATGTGAAGTATTTGTTCAACACTCTACCGATGTCCTCTGGCTCCACCCATAGATTGCCCCCTTGGTCTTTGATGGGCCCTACCCTATCCCTGGTTATCCTCTTCCCATTGATATACTTATAGAATATCTTGGGATTTTTCTTACTTTTACCAGCCAGAGCTTTCTTATATTCCTGCTTTGCTCTCCGAATTGCTTTCTTAAGCTCCACCCTGCACTTTCTGTACTACACTAATGCCTCTGTTGATTTGCTCCCCTTGTACCTGCTAAAAGCTTCTCTTTTCCTTCTCATCGTATCCTGAATATCTCTGGTCATCCACGGTTCTCTGGGCTTGTTACTCCTTCCTATCACCCTAGAGGGAACATGTTGAGCCTGTACCCTCTTCTGTAGATTTCCCCACAAGTAGCTGTTCCCAGTCTACCTTGGCCAGATCTTGCCTTATTTTACTAAAATCCGCTCTCCCCCAATCCAAAACATTTTTTTGCAACTCTATCAATAGCACCAACTCGGCCACCACTCACAACAAACTGGTGATGAGGATAAAACAAGTTTAACAGAAGAAATTAAGTGGAAAGAATTTGGCACTGTACCATGCCCAGTAATTGCGAGTAGAATTTCCATTCGAATCAACAAAGTAATTCCCTTTCGGAATGCCACAATTCAGAAAAATTGGTCCTTTCAATCCAGGGGGGACGATCGGTCTTATTATATTGAACGTCTCACTGTCTTTTTCAAGCAAATGAGATCATGGGGGAAGTGAAGAGGCAGGCGATCCTCTTTAGTACATGTGGCAATAAAACCTACGGCTTGACTCGAAGTTTGACAGCACCCTGATTCGAAAAGTTTTGATTAGCTGGTGGACCTTGTGAAGGGTCATTATCAACCAAAGCCCTCAGTGGCGATCCAAAAGTTCAAGTTTAATTCGAGAAATAGAGCCCCGGGTGCAACAGTTGCATGCTATGTGGCAAGTTTGAAGCAGTTAACAGAACATTGTGAGTTTGGTACATCTCTGAGTGACATGCTCAGAGATCGTTTAGTATGTGATGTGTATGAGGACATGGTTCCGAAGAGATTATTGTCCAAATCGAGTTTGGGTTTCAAGAAGGCGCTAGAGATAACGTTGGCCATGGAAAGTGCAGCAAGAGATCAAAAACAACACAGGTTGCTCAAAATGGTGCCGTCCTCCACATTGGGTGGGAAATGCCAGCCAAAAAGGACGCAAAAATTCAAGATTTTGCTGAGAAGCGGGAAACAGCCCCACTATCTGCAAAATGAGGAAAAATTACTTAGCAGTGAAAACAAGGAATAATTTCAATAGAGGTGGAAACAAGCTGTCTTTTAATGATTGGCAGTTTAAAAAAATCGAATGTTAATGTCACAGAAATGGACATATAATGAGGCAGTGCAAGGAAAGGTTCAAGTAGGTCTTTAAACAATATTTTAAAAACCAGTAAGATCTACAATGTAGAAGAGTCTGAAACAACAAATTCAGATATTTACTCATTGTTTAATCTGAGAGTTGGAAAGACAGAACCAATATTTGTAACGGTGAAAGTAAATGGCAGACCTGTTAGAATGGAAGTGGACACAGGAGTTTCCACTACAGTAATTGGGGAACATACCTTAGATATCTGAATAATGGTGAACATCAATTAAATTTAGAAGAAACAGCTGCCAAACTAAAAACATACATGGGTGAAGACATTCAAGTCAAAGGCATAAGAAGGGTAACTGTTCATTATGGAAGTCAATTGGCAAAGCTACCCTTGATGGTAGTAGCAAGCGAGGGGCCAAGTCTCCTGGGGTGAAACTGGCCAAAGGGGATTAAGTTAGAATGGGCTTAAATTTTCCAGTTGAGAGCATGTGGGTTACCAGAGCTACTTCGAAAGTACACCACAGTCTTCAAGGATGAACTTGGGAAGATTCAGGAGCAGCAGGCAAAAATTCATGTGCATCTGGAGGCAACCCCTCAGTTCATGAAGGCAAGACCGGTACCATACATACTGCGAGAAAAAGTCAACACCAAACTGGACAGGCTTGAAAAACTGGATGTTATACAACCTGTGCAGTTCTCTGAATGTGCAGCACCAATAGCACCCGTCCTTTATCCCAACCAAAGCATCTAAATTTGTGGAGACTACAATTTGACGGCTAATGAAGTAGTTAAACTAGATAAACACCCAAAAATCGAAGACCTGTATGCCAAGCTGGCAAGTGGAACCACCTACATGAAGTTGGATGTGAGGCATGCTTATTAACAACTAGAGTTAAATAATGCCTCCTGGGAATTTGCCGCAATTAATACACACAAAGGGTTGTACAAATATACATGATTACCTTTTGGCATCTCCTCAGCTGGCGCCATCTTCCAGAGGACAATGGAAAGTTTACTGCAGGGGCTACTCCATGTTGTAAGCTATTTATACAATGTTTTGGTGACAGGATTCACTGAAAAAGAGCATTTGGCAAACTTAGAAGAAGTCTTCAAACATTTCATGCAAGCTGAAGTGCATGTAAAACAAGAAAACTACACGTTCAAATAAGGGAAGTAATCTATTTGGCAGATTCACAGAGCCTCCACCCGCTTCAGGAGATAGTGAGAGCCATCAGAGAGGCACCTGCGCCAAAGAACACCTCAGAGCTCAAATTATTCCTAGAAATTATCAACTATTATGGGTGGTTCTTCCCCAATTTGTCTACAGTGCTGGCCCCCCTGCATTCTCCACTCAAAAAGAACCAGGTCTTAGGAGGCACCCCAGAAAGAAGCTTTCATAAAGGTGAAGCAATTGTTGCACTCGTCCAATCTATTAGTTCATTTTGACCAGACAAAAGAATTGGTGCTGACATGTGATGCAACCCCCTACGGAGTGGGAGCAGTGCTTTCCCATCAAATGTACGATGGGACAGAACAGCCAATAAGGTACGTATCAAGAACGCTCGCCAAATTGTAAAGGGATACTCACAGATAGAGAAAGAAGGCCTGCCCATAATCTTTGGTGTCAAGAAATTTCACCAGTATGTACATGGCTACCATTTTACAATCAGTTCAGACCACAAACCATTGCTAGGATTGTTCATTGAGGACAAGGCTATACCACCTCAGCAAGAATACAATGATGGGCTTTAATCCTGGCAGCATAAGAATACACTTTCCTACATAGGCCTGGCAATCAAATCACAAATGCCAAAGCTCTTAGTCATTTGCCTTTACAAAAAAATGAAGAGCACATCCCAGTTCCACAGGAACTTGTTTTACTGTTAAATTTTTTAGATTCCTTGCCAGTTGCGCTCGATAGATTAGAGACTGGACAAGTTGGGACCCAGTCCTACCTCAAGTAAGAGAACAGGTGCTTCATGATTGGTTTCAAGAGCCCATATCTGACAAAATGAAACCATACTTTAACAGGAGACATGCAATAACCAACCAGGATCGCATCTTATTGTGAGGAGCACGAGTGATAGTTCCTCCAAATGAAAGGCAGCTACAGTTAACTAAACTACACAGCGCACATCCAGGAACATCCCAAATGAAGACCATAGCTGCCAGCTATCTATAGTGGCCTGGGATGGACGGTGAAATAAAGTTTAGAGAAGAATTGTGTGCTATGTTAGCAACTGCAAAAGTTACCTTCAACAGCTCCATTGCACACTTGGAAGTGGCTAGGAAGACCATGGATACGATTACACATTGACTATGTGGGACCTTTCATAGGAACAATGTTACTGCTCATTGTTGATGCCCACTCAAAATGGATGGACATATATGAGGTGAAGTCACCAAAGTCAGCCACTGCAATTGAGAAGCTATGTCAAAGTTTTGTCATTAACGGATGACAAAAAGTAGTTGTTTCTGATAATGGCATGGCATTTACAAGTGCTGCTTTCAACAGTTTATCAGCCTCAACTGTATCACTCATGTAAAAACTGCACCCTTCCTCAAATGGACTGGCCAAAAGGGCAGTTCAAACGTTCAAGGCAGGCATGAGAAAGTTAACTGAAGATTCCTTAGCAACCAGGCTAGCACACTTTCTTTTCCATTATAGGACCACACCTCATACAACAACAGGTGTCACACCTGTAGAGTTATTGTTGAAACGCTGTCTCAGGACGACATTGAGCTTAATAATGCTGAATTTAGAGGAGAAAGTGGAAAGGAATCAGGGAAGCCAGAAAACTAGACACAACTGGCTTCATCGTGAGAGGAGATTTACCGTGGGAGAGACGGTATACGTGAAGAACTTTGGAAAAGGACCAAAGTGGCTACCGGGTGAAATAAGTGCAGTGACTGGACCTCTATATTACCACGTGGAGGTGGAAGGCCAAGTCATACAGAGCCATGTGGATCAATTAAGGAAGAGAGAAACAAATCCACAAGATTTGATTCCACCAGTGAGCGTTCACGACCAGGTCAGCGTTTCTTGTTGAAAGAACTCAACCCAATACTGACAAGTCTGATGTTCCTGTAAGAGCTGAGGATACAGAACTGCAGGTGCCTACTGAAGCACCTGATGTTCAGGCAACTCTGGAAAAGGACAAACCATCTGAAGTTGTAGAACTGAGACATTCTACATGCAGAAGGGAACCACCAGAAAGACTGAACTTGTAAATTCCTTAACCTTAATTCCTTAATTTTGTTGTTTTGAGAAATTTGTACTTGTAAATATAAAATGTATATTGGAGTAAAGGGGGAGGGATATGGTAATCATGGTTTTAATTAGTGTGTAATATACCTTTGAGAATAATGCTTGTTAAGGAAAATCACATGATCTTTAGTACCCAATAGAGGAGTAGCACAGGCTACCTCAGTAGTCAGTAATTAGTAGTCGGTTGTTTAGAGATAAAGTTTGAGTGGAAAACACACAGGTAGTTGCTGCTGTGAACCTCCTGCTCCTTGTCTGGCACATTTCTCCTCATTATTCACAATGACTCACCTCATGCTATTTCTTCAAGTTCACTGACTGCATTGTCCAGCACAAAAAACATATAAAAAAAGATGCAGTTGAATTTTGCCCTCTTCGGGCAGACGCAGCAGGAGCACCCAGGAGCGGCCGTGAAACCGAATGGCATCCATGGTTGGGCCCCAACTGCAACTTCACGCTGGAAGGCCTATTAAGGCCTGCCCAATGTGAAATGTGACTCGTCACTGGCCTGGAAGGGCCGAATTGGGCCAAGGGTCTGTTTGCTGCCAGGTCCAATGGTGACCCGGCAGCTGGTATAAAGAAGGCCCAGGCAGCCCCAGAAAGACTGCCAGGAAAGGATGTCTGACTGTCGTTCTGATGATGCAATCGAGGGAGGCAGCAAACGCCAAGCGGGAGGGCAGGTCGGGTGGGCACTCAACCCACTCTTTTTGGTTGAGTGCCTTGCAGTCCTCTCGGAGGAGGTGTCTGCCAGGAGGCACTTGTCCCCAGAGATTGGAGGAGGAGGCCACTGCATCTCACCAAGAGTGCAGTCTGGGTGAGCAGCCACAACGAGGTGTGGTGCATATGGATGCAGTGCCTGAAGCGCTTCACTGACCTGCTATGCTCAGTAAGGTTGAGTATCATGTTGGCGTGGGTTAGTGTGCAGAAGTGTTAAGATGTGGCTGTCCCCCCATGAACCTCAGTGGTGTTAAAGTCTGAGTGCCAACTGTCAATGATGCCAGTGCTGAACAAGGGAGTGAGGCCTAGCTGCTTGGACTGAGTGCCTTGCAGCTCAAGGGCCATGACTCGGATGTGCCCTGCAAGGTGTTCCTCAGCTGGGGTTGGCCCAGCTGTAATGGCGCTGCAGGTAGAGAGTGGACTATCAATGCTCCTCTGTCCTTTCAGTGGAAGGTAAGCCATAATCAAGCTGAGAGGGCATGTACAGGTGGAGGCCCGCCCAACCTGCTGATGCTCCCTCGGCTCATGCAAGATGCCCTGGGGCTGGAGAGCCAGCACATTCCCCGGGCAACCGGGTGTGGAGAGGTGGGGGTGCCAGACGAAGGTAAGAGTGCAATGCACAGAGGTAAGACTTTCGGATTGTGCAACCATTCTAGTGCAGTCTCCTTATTAGTGGGAGTCTCAAACCTGGCATCCCCATTGATCATTGGAGGACAATGGCACCGTGATGTAGATCTCCATTGTCTCACCACGGTGTCTGGCATGCACAGCGACAGTGTGATGATTTTAATGAATGACATGTCTTCCTTCTCCCTTTTAGGTTCGGCAGCAGGCATTCCATCTACAGACCCCAAAGGTCCACCCCTGATGCCAGAGGACCAACCGGGCATCACTGTCACCTGCATCACACCGCTTTCTGAACCAGGCACCAACGCAGATACCAGCACCTTGGTGGGCATTAGATCAGTGGCTAGTATTTCGCTGCACATTGGTGAGGGTACATCACACTCGCTTGAGGTGCAGGTGGAGGCAGAGAGTACCCAAGGCGCTGGCAGTCAGAGAACTGCTGAGTACCAGGACGATGAGCAGTTGAAGGCAGATGATGAACCTCCATTAGGCAGCAGATGCTGGATGTCCAGTGGGATGTGCGAGAGGATCTGGCCTTGATGAAGGAGTCCATGTGGAACATAAGTACTGCATTGACTGTCACGGCCAAGCACACTGCCCCCTCCATTAAGAGAGTGGCGACTCTCATGGAGAGGCAGCTCCAGGGACAGAATGAAGGGGTCCTGGTGTTGTGCTCAGACCTGCAAGCCCTCACACAGGCACTGACCTTACATGGTCAGTGACAGTGTGGGAGTTGGATGGGGCACCCAGTATCCCAGCTAGGTGCCCGTCCATCAATGGTGTGAAGGAAAGTCCACAGTGACCTCACATTGGCACACGAGCTGCCTGTCATCCCTGCGGGCTCCTTTCAGAGTGTTCCGGATGACGGCAGCAGCTCCTCTGCCCCTCCGCTAGTGACCGTGGCATCTGATAAGGCTGTGGTGACTGGGGAGATGCCATAGCACTGGCCGTTCCCTCCCAGGTGGGGCTAGCACAGGCTCCACTGACCAGAGGATGACCGCCAAGGTCATTGAGGCCTACAAGACAGCAGAGTCAGCAGGCTGTCTCCAATGACCCTACCAGCAAGGGGGGAGCACCAAAGCATAGCACTCACAAACGTAAGTTAAAGGCATAATGAGCATAAGAGGGATTGGTCATGGGTGATTTTATGATCATTTATGTTTAATTAATGTATACTGATCTGAGACTTAATACCAGAGAAGTTGAGGTAAATAGTCTTAATTGTCAAAATGATATAAATGTTGTTTTTGTCGTCATGGCCTGAATATACTTGACCTTTTTATTTTATTGGCACAGGGTACACCAGTATGTAATGCTGGACGTAAGTGGCTCTGAACTTTATTGCACAGGCACTGAGTGTTCTTTGTGTTCAAATGAAAGGGTCCTTTTAGACATCCGGGATGGAGGAGGCAGCGATGACATGTGTTTGAAACTGATCTTTGGCAGTCTAGCAGAAGGGACATTGGATCAAGGTACCCCTGGGGTTCCTGCCATCCTGAAGGTTACCAAGGTCTAGCTCCGTGCCCTCAGCGTTCTTCTCACTGTGCTCATCTTCGGGCTCACCACTGGACTCATCAAATGTGATCTATGCAGCTGCAGCAAGACCCTCTTCCTCCAGTGGGTCCCCCCTTGCCAGTGTCAGATTGTGGAGAGCGCAGCATGTAATTATGATCAGTGACACTCGCTCTGGAGGGTATTGTTATGCACCCCCTGAATGGTCCAGGCACCAGAAGTGCATCTTAAGAAGACCTATGGTCCTCTCTACCACCGCCTTAGTGAAGACATGACTCGTGTTGTAATGCTGGTCTGCCTCTGTTCTTGAATGACAGAAGGGCATCATGAGCCACCTTTTCAGTGGGTGGCCCTTGTCACCCAGCAGCCATTCATCCAGTTGGGCTGGAACACTGAAGAGCCTCGGCACCTGGGAGTGTCTCAGGATGTACATGTCATGAGAGTAGCCAGGGTACCTTGTATGCACTTGCAGAATCTGCATCCTGTGGTCACACACTATCTGCACCATCATGGAGTGGAAGCACTTCCTGTTGACGAAGGCACCCGGCTGACCTGCTGGTGCCTTGATGGCCACATGTGTGCCATCGATGGCACCCTGGATTGCTAGGGAACCTGGCAATTGCTGCAAAGCCTCTGGCTTGTTAACCCTGGCTGGCTGGCCTCATCCAAACAGTAAAGAAAGAAGGTCAGTACTAGCCTAACAGAGATTCTGTCACCAGCGTGACACAACTGTGGACAGCTGATTGGGAAACTGCACACAGATCCCCCACTGACCCCTGGAAAGAGCTGGAGACATAGAAGTTGAGGGTCACTGTGACCTTCAGAGCCACTGGCATGGGGTGTCCACCCACAAAATTGGAGCTGATCTCAGGCCCAATCATCTGGCACATGGAGATCATGATCTCCCTTGAGAGATGGAGCCTCCTTCGATATTGCACCTCAGACATATTGAAGTAGGTGCATCGTCACCTTAAACCCTGGCAGCAGGATAGTGGTGTCGTCTGTAGCCCCTTCGCCTTGGACTGACTGCTGGCCCTGTGCTCCTTGTGCCTGCGTCTCTCCTCCCACAGGTCCCTCCCCTGGAAGCTGCACTGGGACATGTGGCCTCCTCTCCCTTCTGCCCCTCTCTTCCTCCTCAGAGGAGGTGCCCATTACCAGAGTAAGGGAAGGCTGTCTGATACCTGGAAAGGTCCACACGGTCTGAGTCCTCCTGGGGCTTGGCAGACATCAATGACCCCAGGAATGAGGCCTGGAAATGCTAACAATGAAGCCTCGAACAGAGGTGATGCTGCCAAGGACCAATAAGCAACCTATCTCCAAAAATCCTCATTACTCACACTGGCAATGCTGCTGACCCTTTCTATCCCGCCATTGGATGAGATTTGAGAAATGTCCATTGGTCCCCTGCCCATTTTGCCTGTGCGACAAGCAGAAAATTGTTTGGACAATGAAAAATCACGGACAATTGGATTCTTAAGGGCCTTAAGTAGCCTGTTAATTAATAGCGGGCATCGGTCCAGCACCTGTGCACGCCCACCAAGCACAATATCGCCCGAGTGCGCAATGATGTCGGGACACTCACCCGATATCATCGCGTGCTATTTTACTCCCATTCGGGTCAGGCACGCGCTCGCTTACGGGACAAAAAATTCAGTCTGTAAAGACCAGAGTTAACATTTCACATCTGTGACCTTTCATCAAATCGGAGTACTTATGTTCTCTCTCCATAGATGCTGCTAGCCCTGTTTTTATTTCAGCTTTCTGGCATCCATAGTTTTTTTATTTTAATGGTGCAGATAAATATCAGGTGGTCCATCAAGCTTGCCCTGTACTCTCATGTGCAACTTCAGCACATCATCACAGGGGAAGAAATAAAAAAATCTCAGTCAATTTAGAATAGGAAGAAAGAATATTCATTGACGTAGTAATTTTCATGTTCCAAAGCTCTTCAAAGCCACTGTCGGAGGGCAACGCAAGTGTGCCTCCATCTTGGGGTGCCCTCTGAACAAGTTTGGATCTGTTTAAAAAAAAAACCCTGGCCACATGTGCGAGGTCACCTCTTTGAAGGGGAAACCTCTCCACAGGATGGCCAGCGACAGCAGCTGTGGCCCACTGATAGCCGCGGTGCCAGTGGGCTGGTGATTGTAACAGATCTCCCAGGCACTCCAGGACTGACCTTGCATTTGTTCAGTGTTATTTTGGTGAACGCCAAATTCTCTGTGCTCTGGTCTTAATGCGGAAGTTCCAGGACCTGAACATTTTGTGTTTTTCTATGTTATAAGTGTTACAATAAATGCAGGTAACTGCTGTTATTATATGTAAAATCAAATCTTTATTCACAGTGGCAAAATACACAAGCCAATATCACTGTGAACAAATGATTGACCAAATAACAATGTTTTATTCTTATTATTGATTTTTGAAAAATTCTAAAGCAATTAAATGCCCACATAACTTGATGGCATCAAATTAATTTAGTAAAGTTCAGTCTTAGCATATGGAAATCAATCTCTATACACTATTTTACTTAAATTGTTGTCTTCTTAACTTAGGTTAAATTGTTATTGCTCTACATTTTTGAGGCATAACTTTCCCTGCTATTATCATTCTTCACTCTAAGTGCCTGAATAATTTTAAGCTGAAAGCAAATCTCCTTAACTATTAATTCTGGCACCCAGAATAAAATGAGCATATTATTAGACATACAGTGGCAACTCTGAATGCATTATTAATGAGTGTGAAGAATAAAACCAAATTCCTTTAGGAAGCGAAGCAGATGCTCCAGCAGCAAGTGAAAAAATAATCAATTTCCACAGACAGATTGGACACTAATAACCAAACACAGGATTACACTGTCGGTGGTATATTTTACTGGTGGAAAGGCAAAGCAGTGTGCCCAATATCTTTATAGCACTGAAGATAATTCAGAGGCACTATTGATTGACTTTACAATTTCAATGAGAGGTGTGACACAGTGCTTTGAACAGTCCATAGTAAAGCCAATTGTGATACTGGAAATGACTGAAGATTGGAGAATAACAAATATTGCACAATTGCCCTGTAATTGAAAAGACTGTTAGTATCTTAGAACAACAAGATAGTCACTTTGGTTATTTCCTCAGGGGTTCCCCCAATCAATCACCATAACTTGAGTGGAAGATCAATGGAATTCGAGATAGAAACCAAAATGGGCTTTCTCTTGACCTAGTGCCAAGAACCTCCAATAAAAATTCCAGATGATTCCCTCCTGAAGCCCCGTGCATATCTCCCAAATGAAAAGCTCCCAGTTGAGATGATAATATCATTGGGAACTCACCCACATAACTCCAAATACAATGATCCACATTCAGTCCGGAGATCAATGTAATGAGAAGACACTTTGGGCGGGATTTTCCAGCCCCGCCTACTGCGGGATTATCTGGTCCCACTGAAAGTCAATGGGCTTTTGGCTGGGCCGCTGAATCTCCCTCGGCGGGACCTGACACGACGGGGCTGGAAAATCCCGGCCAGTCTCTCAGCGTGGCCTAAGAGTAACCTAATCGCATACATGGAGACAGAGCAGATAACAGGCACATATAATATTCAACAGACCATGCAGATTATTTGTCATGCACAACATGAGAAAACTGAGAAAATCTATAGAAATTGGGAATAGTACATTTTTGGAGGTCCTGGCCTTCAGATCAGATATTAAATCATAGTTCTGTCTACCTGCTCAAGTGAATGTATAACAACCCCACCCCCACCCTCCGCCTTGGCATTATTTTGAAGAAGAACAGTGGGTTCTCTCCAGTGTCCTGGCCAATATTTATCCCTCAAATTACCTGGCCATGTGCTGATTGTGGGACCTTGCTGTGTGCAGATTTTCTGCCGCGTTTTCGACCTTACAACAGTGACTACACTTCAAAAGTACTTCATTGGCTGAAAAATGTTTTGGGACACCCTAAGATTGTGGAAGGCAAGTTTTTCTTCCTTTCTTTAGAGATAAACCTATGTGGAATAGTTTCTATCTTCAAATTAAGATGTATGAAAGGGCCTGAGATTTCAACATGCATGCAACATTAATTTTGATACTTTCATAAACATGGACAATTTTAAAAGCCTGCATATGAGCCTCCGTAACCTGCACTGAACCATAAAATATGCTGCCACTAGAGAAAGGGTTAATAGTAAGAAGGAAGTTTACCAATAGTAGTATGCACAGTGGCAGCAGTGTGTACCATCTCCAAGGTGCACTGTAGTAACTCACCTAGGCTCCTTCAAAAGCACCTTACAAACTCATGACCCCTACCACCTAGTAGAACAAGGGCAGAAGATGCATGGGAACACCACTACCTGGAAGTTCCTCCAAGCCACACACCACCCTGACTTGGAAATATATCACCGTTCCTTCAGTGTTGCTGAGTCAAAATTCTGGAACTCCCTTCCTAACTGCACAGTGGGTGTACCTACACCACAGGGACTGCAGCGGTTCAACACCACCTTCTCAAGGGCAATTAAGGATGGGCAATAAAAAACCTGCCTTCCACAATCTTAGGATGTCCCAAAACTATCCAGTGACAGTCACATCCCGTGAAAGAATTTTTAAAAAAATGAACGGATCATCAATTCAACTATTCAAGTATGACATTGGCAAATGGTAAACAAGCTGTCCAGAGTTTCTTTGACATTGGGCAATATTCATTGAGCAAACAGGCCTAATACAGACAGTTTAATACAGACTATCCAAGAAATAATTTAATAAGATTGATTCTATTCCTATGTTAGTAATTACCTGAAGGAAAACCAAGGAAGCTGACTTTTAAAAAGAAATTATAGCTGCAAATGCTAGAAGTTTGATCTAAAAACAACTGCCTCTGAGGAATAACTCTCTAAGTAAAAACTGTACTTTCTCTCTGTAGGATGTGGTGAGCACAATATGATGAGATTTAAGATAAAACTGAAAGCTAAAAAAACAAATTAGTCCAAGAACAAAATCACCAGATTGGGTTAGTACAAATTTTAGAAAGGTGACAGGCCCAATTTTAACACTGTGCAAATGGGTGGGTTTTGAGTGGGTTAAGAGTGGACCCAAAAAGTGATCTAGCTGAGGTAAGATGGAAGGACAAATTGGCACTCAGGACTGTAGAGAAACAGTACATTTTTTTTTAGATTGCAAAGGCACAGAATGAGTATATTCCATTAGCATGAGGGAAATTACTATAAGAGCAGAACTTTACGACAGCGAGATTTTACATTCCCATCGAATTCAATTGAGTTTAGAATGGCTCGCCGCATTATACGGCCCCATCCCTGCTGTGACAAGTCTGTAAAATTCTGGTCTAAGTTTTGCAAAGTTTGTGCAAAGAGGTAGGCAAGCATGAAGATTAGCACCACCGGTGGCATGTCAGTTTGCTGGCACTATCCTACTCCCCAGCCATTTTCCAAGAGAGGAAAGATGGGGGTTGGCAAGGAAACCCACCTGCAACAAGCGGGTAGCCAATTGAGGGGAATTGAAGACCACTTATAAGGCCTATTGTCAGAGGCCAACTGGAAATATCCAGGCCAAGTTCCAAAGCACTGGGGAGTAGACCAGCTGCCTGGAAGTAGCCACCCAGTAGCAGGCCTAGAGACCAGCACTGGCTGCCTGACTACAGCTGTGCCCACAGACTGCCCTGTGGAAGGGCATCTCCTCCACAATGGTGGCCTGGCAGCTGATTCCATTTTTACATTCAAAGCTTTTAAAAGTTAGAAAAAGGGCCCCTCAACATGGAAGTGCCCTTCCTCTCTCTTATCAGAAAAGGCAGCCTAGCCTACTGCTTCATCATTGCTAGAGGGGCTCCTGTTGGCCTTTCAGCTTCATGAGCCCACCCACCATCCTTAATTGGATGACAAGCCTGATCTAATTCCCAAAAGCCTGCCATGGTATCATCTCTTAAAGGAACTTTTTTTTAAACAATAAAACTTGTATTTATATAGTGCCTTTTATGTAGAGAAACATCCCAATAAGCTTCAGAGAGGCATATTGATAATATAGCTACTGACCCTTGAAATATTAGGAGAGATGACCAACAGCATGGTCAAAGGGATGTATTTTAAAGAGGATCTTAAAGGAGGAGAAGGAGAGATGGAGAAAGAGATCGTTTAGGCAATTCCAGAGACTGGGGCCTAGGCTAAGGACATGGCTATCAAAGATAGGCCAGAGGATAGATGTTTTCACAGGAGGCTGGAATTAGAGGGAATTACATCATGTAATAGCTGGAAAAAACAATTCAACCATGAACAAAAATGTTCCATTTCTGTTACACAAAGTTTAATTTGCATATTCTACCTTGTTTAATAAATGTTTAACACTAGTCATCGAAGAACATTAAATTATCGGGGCCACCTCTGATCAAATTAAATGAAATAGCATATTTTGAAATTTGGGATTTTTAATTGATTTATTTGAAGAATGAGAGGTGATCTTATTGAAACTTACAAAATTCTTAAGGGGCTAAACAGGGTAGATGTGGATAAAATGTTTCCCCTAGCTGGTGAGTCTAGAACCAGGGCACACAGTACTAGAATAAGGGGTAGGCCATTTAAGACTGAGATGAGGAGGAATTTCTTCACTCAGAGGGTGTTGAATCTTTGGAGTTCTCTACCCTGGAGGACTGTGGAAGCTCAATCATTGGGCATGTTCAAGACAGAAATGAATGGATTTCTGAATACTAATGACATCAAGGCACATGGGGAAAGTGCAGGAAAGAGGCGTTGAGGTAGATGATCAGTCATGACTTAATTGAATGGTGGCGTAGGCTCAATGGGCGAAATAGCCTACTCCTGTTCCTATGTTCCTATGTTCATTGTCGTAAATGATACTTGGCTTAGTCTTGACTAATGCCAGAATGCTACATGACATTTTCACCCCTGACAACACCATATTGCTGTTAGAAGTGTGTGGGATAAAGACTGGTGCAAAGAAGAAAGAAAATAGTTTTGTTTCAAGAACAGCCTGTTGTAGATCTTGTATGATATCCCAAGCCCTATCAGCTAGGCAGAGCATATGAATGTTCAAGCTCAGGTGATGACTAGGTATCTTCACTGACCAGTGGTATGAAGATGCTGTGAATTCAAAGATCTGCATTAACAGATGAATAGTAAGTGATGCATTTACAATTATAGAACTGCATGAAGTGTCTTTGCATCCAAAGCTCCAAGAATTTATTCTGGTCTGAGTGACATCATTCAGCCCAGTCAAGAATGGTAATGGACAATTAAACAACTCACTGGAGGAGGAGGCTCCACAAATATCCCCATCCTCAATGGAGAAGCCCAGCACAGCAGTGCAAAAGATAAGGCTCAAGCATTTGCAACAATCTTCAGCCAGAAGTGTCGAGTGGATGATCCATCTCGGCCTCCTCTGGAGGTCTCCAGCATCACAGAGGCCAGTCTTCAGCCAATTCGATTCACTCCACATGATATCAAGAAGTGGCTGAAGGCACTGGATACTGCAAAGGCTATTGGCCCTGACAATATCCCGGTAATAGCACTGAAGACTTGTGCTCCAGGACATGCCGCGCCCCTAGCCAAGCTGTTTCAGTGCAGCTACAACACTGGCATCTACCCGGCTATGCGGAAAACTGCCCAGGTATGTCCTGTACACAAAAAGCAGGACAAATCCAACCCAGCCAATTACCGCCTCATCAGCCCACCCTTGATCATCAGTGAAGTAGTGGAAGGGGTCATCAACAATGCTATCAAGCGGCATTTGCTTAGCAATAACCTGCTCACTGATGCCCAGTTTGGGTTCCGCCATGGCATATGATTGATATATGACCTCATTACAGCCTTGGTTCCAACATGGACAAAAGAGCTGGACTCCAGAGGTGAGGTGAGAATGACTGCCCTTGACATCAAGGCAGCATTTGACCGAGTGTGGCATCAAGGAGCCCTAGCAAAACTGGACTCAATGGAATCAGGGGGAAAACTCTCCACTGGTCGAAGTAATACCTAGCACAAAGGCAAAAGGTTGTGGTTGTTGGAGGTCAGTCATCTCAGCTCCAGGACATCACTGCAGGAATTCCTCAGGGTAGTTTTCTAAGCCCAGCCATCTTCAGCTGCTTCATCAATGACCTTCCTTCCATCATAAAGTCAAAAGTGGGGATGTTAGCTGATGATTGTACGAATGGTGCTGAACCTTGTGACTTCTCAGACACTGAAGCAGTCCATTTCCAAATGCAGAAAGTCCTGGACAATATCCAGGCTTGTGCTGACAAGTGGCAAGTAACGTTTGCACGACACAAGTGCCAGGCAATGACCATCTCCAACAAGAGAGAATCCAACCATCACCTCTTGATGTTCAATGGCATTACCATCACTGAATCCCCCACTATCTACATCCTGTGGGTTACCATTGACCAAAAACTGAACTGGACTAGCCATATAAATACTGTGGCTCCAAGAACAGGTCAGATGCTAGGGACTCACCTCCTGACTTCCCAAAGCCTGTCCACCATCTACAAGGCACAAGTCAGGAATGTGATGGAATACTCCCCATTTGCCTGGATGAGTGCAGCTCCCACAACACTCAAGAAGCTTGACACCGTCCAGGACAAAGTAGTCCACTTGATTGGCACCACATCCACAAACATTCACTCCTTCCACCACCGACACACAGTAGCAGCAGTGTGTACCATCTACAAGATGCACTGCAGGAATTCACCAAGACTCCTTAGACAGCACTTTCCAAACCCACAACGACTACCATCTAAAAGGACAAGGGCAGCAGATAGATGGCAACACCTGGAAGTTTCCCTCCAAGTCACTCACCATCCTGACTTGGAAATATATTGCCGTCCCTTCACTGTCACTGGGTCAAAATCCTGGAACTCCCTCTAACAGCACTGTGTATGTACCTATACCACACGGACTGCAGCGGTTCAAGAAGGCAGCTTACCACCACCTTCACAAGGGCAACTAGGGATGGGCAATAAATGCTAGCCCAGCCAGTGAAGCCCACATCCCGTAATCCCATGAATGAATGGAAAATAATTCTCTCTTACCTACACCATTCCTGGATTATCTGGTATCCACACTTAAAATAAATCCTGTGACATAGTTTGCCATAATATAAAGGGCAACATCAACCTGGAACCAAAGATCAAAGGGTTTTTTTGAGAAAGAGCTTTGAAACATTCTTCGGAATTAGGCTCCCTTCTAGATTTCAGTTTTAGAACAGCACCCCATGCTGTGGCAATGTGCCTTAGCCATTTCCGAGACTGCTTATTGTTACATCTGTCCTCCTGCAATAAAGTAACTTAACTCTTTTTCTTGCTGCCCATATTATGGTCTTTTTAAATGGGATTGCTGAATAAATGCCAGTGGTGATTAATTGAAATGAAATGAGACATGCCAAACCTTATTTAATTGAGAAATGTTAATAGCCTTTGAGAAAGAAGTATTCATTCAGCCGTCCCTATGTGCTATGTAAAGGGTAAAAGGACAGAGTTCCAATCTATTAGCTCCCTAAATTTTAGCTAGAAGGAAATTCATGATTAATGCAATGTCAATAACCTTGGCAATATCCTCCAAATTTTGAATTGTTTAAATCTACTTAATGCACTTAAGAAATAAGTTGTTATTTTGGACTGTGAGTCAAAAAATTTCAGTAATTTATAATGGATGGAGTTACTCAGACTATGGGCAAACTTTCAAATGCATTTTTGTGACATCTAAAATCAATTGTGGTCTACCCAAAGATTTGATTTGTTCTTACTGCAGATTTTAATGTGCCTTCCTTTTTGAATATGTTCTCACTGCTCCACAGGCTAAGGGATCGCTATAGCATCTCAATTTAGAGAAAAAGGAATTGCATTGCTGTCAATGGACACACGTGACAGGGTATGGTATTATCTTTGTTACTGGGTTCAAAGGCCCAAACCACGTGTGCTGAAATCCTAACCTGGCTTTTTGAGAATTTGATTTCAGTCCAAAAGAAAAGCAACTAAAACTAAATACCTTGAAGCTATTGTAAAAACTGTCCTGGGACTTACTTTAGAGAAGAAACCTACTATTCTAGATATGACTCCACAACAATGTGGTTGACTCTAAAGTGCTTAGCAGGACATTCAGTTGCATCATTCTGACATTAGTTCATGAAGAAGGCCCACTATTACCAATAAAGATGAGCAATTATTGCAGGTCTTGCTAGCAATGTCCACATTCTGAGAACTTAGACATGTCTCTTTTTTCGGCAATACTCAAGTTATGTACTATCAACTGACTACTTGCGATATCTGTGCATTTTGAAAGAACAAAGAAAAGTAGTGTGGTGGGAGAATGACGGTGCTGTAATAGGAGAAAGGGAAAGGGATAATGGTTTGACTAGGAGCCTTCTCTTTTTATACATGACAGGATGGAGGAATAGTGCTATGGAATAAGGTAACATTTATTTGTGGCTCAGTAAGTAGCCGGATGAATTTCTTTCACGGTCGTTAAGGTGACTTGTGGACCTCACTATTCATCCTGCTCCAAATAAGACATATTGCAAAATGGGTTTAGTTGGTGTGGTAGGGGGTAGGGGTGAATGGTTAGGCAGAGTATTGAGCGTGGCCTAACTGTAAAACACCAGCATCATTGAGCAACAAATATTTAAATGGCAATACTGTTCTTAATGCCAAAAGCCAAAGGTAATAGCTTTCTTGACGATACGTGTTGTCGGCTGTCCCTCGATTTGAAGAACATGTCTACTCAGGGCTGTGGATTTCTGCCATAGGTCTTCATGTGACTGAACAGACTGATTTGCAACCCACAGATCTTTCTTTAGCGCATGGGGCAGGGTGCCCCAAAGTAGTGGGATCCAGAGTGTAGAATTTGCTTCCTTTTCTTTTCTTCTTTGTTGGTGCTCTGCCTCCTCATTTAGGCATTTGGACTCAAAGCATGATGCAGCCTGGTGGGCAAGTTGTTGATGTTTTGAATGATTGATAGCAAGTTTCTTTCAGTCACAAATGCTGCCACACTTCAAGGGAAACTGCAGTGTGTTTTTGAAGCAATGCCTTTGTCCTCCCCTGGAATGCTGGGGACACATTTTCGGCCATCTGGTAGTGTCCAGTCCATTGAAGTTGATTTTGCTGGAAGTTTGCCTAAATGCTTGTGGAGTTGGCCCCAAGAAGATCACGAGCAGTCGTTCAAGCATCCTCCCATTGAATCTGGAGGATGCAGGAGAGACATTGCTGACTGAATTTCTCTGCACCCTTATGTGTCACTGATACACAGTCTAAGTCTCACTGCAGTACAGGAGTGTGGTGATGACAACTGCTCTGTACACCAGGACTTTTGTGACTTGTGGAGGTCTTTGATGCAAGGACTCACTGCCATAGATTGCAGAAGGCTGAGCTAGTGCATCTGATCCTGGATCTCCCTGTTAATGGTGGCCTTTTGAGAGAGGTAGCTGCCAAGGTGTGGGAAATGCTCAACATGTTCCAGAGTCTCTCCTTCAACAGATATGGGAGGTGGATAATTTGGCTGACCAGGTTTAGGTTGATATATGAGTTTTGTTTTGGCAATATTTAAGGACAGGCCAAGTCTCTTGCATACATAATTGTAGAGATTGAGAGTGGCTTGTCAATCTGGTGCAGAGTGGGCAACTATACTGCAGTCATCTGCAAAGTGTAGATCATGTAAGTGTATGGTGGTGAGTTCAGTTTTGGCACAGAGGTGACGGAGGTTAAAGCATTTTCCATTTAGGCTGTATTTAATACTGATGCCAGAGGGCAGTTGATCTTTGATGCATTAAATAACCACTGTCAGGTAAATTGTAAATAGTTTGGAGGCTTTCACACAGCCTTGTTTGGCCCCAGTCCAGGTTTTGAAGGCTTCAGTTTCAGATCTCCCACTCAAGACAGTTGCAGTCATATCGTATCATCATGAAACAATTGCAGGATTGTGATGAAGTTTCTTGGACATCCAAATCTTTGGGGCAAATTCTACAGAGCCTCACAGTTTACTGAGTTAAATGCTTTGGTCAGATGAATACAATGAAGAGTTGTTGATGTTCCCGACATTTCTATTGGATTTTTCTGGCAATAAGGACCATATCAGAAGTTCCTCTAGATGGTCTAAAGCCACACTGTGTCTCTGGGAGAGTTTCCTCAGCCACAGGAAGTAGACGATTCAGGAGAATGAGTGTCAGGATTTTCCCAGCTATGGACAAGAGGGAAATAGCTCAATAGTTTCCACAGCATGATTTATCTCCCTTCATGAAGATAGTTATAAGTGTCGCACTCCTCAAGTCAGGGTCTGCGGGGGGAAGGGTGGTGGGGGAGTTCTTTTGCCTCCCAAATCTGTAGGATGAGTGCATGGTGTCTTGATGTGACATAAGCTTTGAAGACCTCAGCTGGAGTACCAGCAGGGCACAGGCTTTGTTGTTTTAAATCTGTTTGATTGCTTGTTGCAGTCTCCCATCGATGGGGTTCACCCACGGATTCTACCACAGGGTACTGCGGGATACCCAGGAGAGTGTCAGCTGCCATTGTGGGTTCATGGCTGAGGAGTTGTTGAAAATGCTTTTTCCAGCATCGATGGATGGCATTGCCATCCTTTAAAAGAGAAACACCATCCTATGAGCGAAGGTGTTTTTGTCCATTTGACCTTGGTCTACAGATGGCCCTGGTGGCTTCAAAAATGCTTTGCATGTCACAATGGTCAGCACAGTGTTGGATCTCTTGGGCTTTCTCTTCTCACCACATGTTCTTTATTTTCCGGATTTGTCTTTGGGCGCCAGCAATGAGCTGTTGGAACGCTGCCTTCTTGATTTGCAACCTTGGATTGTTCTGCCAGGCAATGAAGGCTGCTCATTTTTATTCCAAGAGGTCACATATTCTAGCATTGTTTTCATCAAACCAATCCTGGTGGCGATGATGCTTGAATCCAGCATCTGGACATAGGAGCCTGGTACAGCTGACTTTATTTGATCCCACTGTTCTGAAATTGAGTTGGATGTGGGAAGATTTTCCAGATTGGTTGTCAACTACACTTGATAATTCTTCTCTTCAGTTGGCCTGGTGGCTGAGGGGTGACCCAGTGTTCAAAATTATGAGGGGCCTTGATAGGGTAGACAGTAAAGACCTGTTTCTCCTAGCTGAGTGGTTCAATTACCAGGGGGCATAGATTTAATGTGATTGGTAGAAGGATTAGAGGGGGCATGAGGAAAATCTTTTTCATGCAGAGGGTGGTGGCCATCTGGAATTCACTGCCTCAATCGGTGGTTGAGGCTGAAATGCTCAATTCATGTAAAAGGTACTTGGATCTGCATCTGAAGCATTGTAACCTGCAATGCTACAGACCGGGTGCTGGAAAGTGGTACTAAAATGAGCAGCTAGTTTCTTTTACATCTTTTTCTAGCTGGCACAGACATGATGGGCTGAATGACTTCTTTCTGCACCGTAACATTTCTATGGGTTCTATGGGCTGCTTTAGGGCTGAGACATTGATCTTCCTCTTGGATTTTTGGGTCTTGCAATGCGTCAGTGCTAGGTGGATCATCACCGATTGATCAATTCAGTGATCCATCCAGCAGGCATCAGCACACACATCGACTAAGTGATACAGACATCAGTTTGTTCTTCGATTCGAACAATGACATATCCCAGGAGGTGCCAATGCTTTGTTCCAGGATGCCTCCGTGTGGTTTTGTATTTGTCTGTCTGGTGGAAGAGCCTGCTTGTTATAATGAGGATGTGCTGAGTACATTTTGTCAACAGGAGAACACCATTTGCATTGGCTTTTCCCGCACCATTTTCCCAATGGTTCCTCTCCAGACATCAGATTCATGGCCAACCCTGACATTAAAGCCCCCCAGAAGGATGATCTTTTCTCTTTTGGGATGGCAGTGAGCACTTCATCAAGGTCAGAATAGAACATTTTCTTAAAATCTTCATTGGAGTCAAAGGTCAGTGCATAAGTGCTGAAGACGGCGGCGTACTGATTACTGCTGAGCAGTAGATGAAGTGTCAGGTGTCTTTCATTTATACAATTGTGGAGTTCTGGCAGTGAATCCAAGATCCTATTCTGGATGGCAACACCAATTCCATGGTTACGAGGGTCAGTGTCAGCCTTTCCTTTCCAGCAGAAAGTGTATCCCCCTACTTATTCCTTCAGATGCCCCTCCCAAGGATGATGGGTTTCACTTAGGGCGGGTATGACAATTTGGAGTCTTGATAGTTCATGTGACATGTTTGCAGTTCTTCTTTCCAGACAGTCACTCTTGAGATTATCCATGAGTATTCTAACATTCCAGGTTGCAAAAGTTAAGGTTTTCTTTCTTTGACTATGGAGATGGTGATCCCACAGGGTGTAGTTCCCCAGCAGGAGAAAGTGAGACAGACTATTTTTAGGGCCTCCCTCACCCTTCTCCATTTGGGATAAGCAGAGGGTATTCTGAAGGGGACTTCGCAGTCACAGATGCTGCAGCCCAAAGACACTCAATTCCTGTTTGTGCTAATTTTGTGCTGTCATTAATTCATTTATATTAACTAGGCTCAAACAATTTAACCAACAACGTGCACAGGAAGTCAAACCCTTTGACAACTTATAGTGTCAGTACACTCACTGCGTATTAAATTAAAACAAACCTATTGGGCTGAATTTTCACCACTTGGGAGCCCTTTAAAAGTAGCAGGCAGGTTCCGATCCTGGGATTCCCAACCCCACTCCTGGGCTGTCTGATTTTCAGGAGTGCCTTTATAGGGTGTGTACTGGTTTCTGTCAAAAGCCCACACCTGGCACTCCCAACTTGGTCAGCTCCATTGCGTGGATAGGCATGTCCTATTCCTCTGCAATTTTCATGGAGTCAGGCTAAGTCCTTCAAAGGTCATTGTTCACAGCCCCTCAGAGGAGTTGTGAACCCGAGCCTGCATGAGAGGACCTTTTAAAAAGTAAGTTCCAAAAGTTGTCCTGATGCCCCTTATGCCAAGGTAGGGGCCCCCATGGCCCCTCATTCCCCCAAGCCAAGCTCTGGCACTTCCATACCATTCACCCACTATAAACTGTATAGAACCAATGGACGCTATAGTGACAGCGGTATGTATAACAAAAAAAGCTTTAAAACGTCATTAATTCATTCATTGCTTTCCATTATGTTAAAAAAAGTAATTTCATTATAGGATAATAAAAGTAACAATCATCCAGATCCTTTAAAGTATCAATAACAGAAACCACAAACCCTTGAAACTACTTAACCTTGTTTAAATAAACACTGTGAAACTGACCGCAGAGATCAGGGAGCTAGAGCTGTCAACTGAGCAATGTTTTCTCTGAGGCTCAGCTGTTCCAACAAGAATAATGGAGGGCTGGATTCTCAGTCAAGCTTTCATAAGGGTTTGTGGTATTTTGGGCAAGGCACTGCTGCCATGGTTGGCAATTTTCCACCCCGCCGCCCCCCCCCCTCCCCCCCCCCTCCCCCCCACCCCATCACCTACTTCAGCTCCATCCCATCCCTAGGAGGGGCTGTAAAATTCAGGCAATTGGAAATCAGACATATTGCAATTAATGCAGAACTGAACACCAAATGGAAAATATATTACTATTAATAGAATTGAGGCACCAGACAGGACATTTAATGGGCCTACAAGCACCAAGAGAAATTTGCTGTCACTTCATCCGTGGACTATGTAAATTAGAGCACTAGTCAAAATCAAATATGGAAAGACCTATTTTAACAATAAAGACTTTACAGACTGGTGTGAAAGTTATGATAGAATGGAAAAATGTTTTCTTCAGAATTTAGAGCAACCTATCACAAAAGCTCTTCAGAATTTAAAGCAACCTATATGCGGGAGGCTATCATACTGAAGAACATGCAGTCTCCACCATTACTCTTGAAAGAATCTACAAGGGAAGAAACCCTTCTGAAAATATCAAAGTAAGCAATCTAGGTCCTTGCCAATTATGTTGCGCTGCTGCTTACGTTACAGCTGTCAATCGCTTTACCTTACTGGACATGGGTATGAACACCAATGATCTTACAATTCTAGAAATCTTGATCTAATCAAATTGTAAGTGTCAGTCACATTGCTTGAATAATTTGATGCTGCACTCCAGGTAGGTGATACCTTGGTGATAGTTACACTGCATCATGTAGCATTGAATCCTGAAGCCTGTCTCCTATGGCTACAAACTACCTAGACTCATGACCTAAAATAAAAGCAAAATACTGTGGATGCTGGAAATCTGAAAGGATAACAGAAAATGCTGGAAAAAATCAGCAGGCCTGACAGCAGCTGTGGAGAGAAAAACAGAGTTGACATTTTGAGCCCCTGTGACTTCTTCAGAGCTGAAGAGAAACGGAAATGTGATGAAATTTATACTGTTTAACAGGGGTGGAGCAGGTGAAGCTGGATCAGCAATAGGTAGGGGCAAAGGAGAGATTGACAATGATGTTATGAACAAAAGGACAAAGGGTGTGTTAATGGTAGTGGTAAGGGCTAAAAAAGACCCATGGACTCCTCCCCCACATTTGGCATGGTGCCCATGCTGCAAAATGTACTGAAGCACTCTTCATTTCAGTCTCTTACTCTGACCAGCATGGCAGCTCTGTCAGCTCCCTCTAGTGCTTTAACATTATCATTAAACTAAAGAAATTAATGTAATATTTTAATTACATAAATCTTGACTAAATTTACATGTACAACAACAATTATCATATAGGGCAGAATCGTTCCAGATTTGCACTAAGTGTGGTAGCAGGCGGGAAAAACGTTTTACCTGTTGGCCACAATTTCTCAAGCTTTATCACCCCAATCCCATCGCATTCATTATGGATTCCCAGGAAACGTGCCATTTCGATGGTAGGTGGGCTCTCATGCCATGCCATCACCTCTCTGCCTCATCATGCCGGGCACCATATGTAAAGTGCAGCCAGGCACACACCTCTCATTGCTTCCAGAACCAGGACTGCAGCAAAGAAGACATGGCCCCCGAAAGGCAAAAAGACTGCAGCCCCCAATTTAATGACACGTCCCTTGAGCACTTTCTGCAGGCAGCGGAGACTCGCTGTGATGCCCTCTTCAGCTGCTCTGGCTGCAGAATGGGCAGCAGCATCACCAATCCAGCATGGGAGGCAGTGAAAGCAGTGGTCAGTGCCAATGCCTTGCAAAAGAGGACAGCCACCCAGTGCTGCAACAGGGTGAAAGGACTTACACCAGGGTAAGTCACTCTTCTCATCACTCTCAATCACACACTCACAAACCCATCACACATTCACAAGGATCTCACACTTCAAGGGACAACACCACTAATTCTCACACAGCCTCACATCTTCCTCAGACTCATATCCCCTGGAGCTCACATAATTCTCTTGTCCATGTCACCACTCACCAAACAAGCAGTCCATGCAGTGCCATGTGTCCTGCTCATACTCCCTCCATCTGTTTTCATGCAGGAGAAGCTGGCTCACACCAGCAGGGAGAGTTCCCTGACCGGGGGTAGAGTAGCCCACATTAGGCCTCTCACTCACTTTGAGGAGTGTGCCATTGCGCTAACTGGTGAAGACATGGACCGTGCCTTTGGTGACAGTGAGGTCAGCGGCAACACCCACCTGAGGACCCTGCACTGCGTCATTCCCTTTCTCAATGGGATATGAACAACTCAGCATTTACCATCAGCTGTGCTATAATGGGGAACCAAGGTAGGTTAATGAGGACCCGGGTGAATTTGAATTGGTGCAAGTTCGGAAACAGGCAATAGGGTTTTGAATGAGCTCAAGATTATAATGGGTAGAAAATGGCAGGTTCGCCTGGAGAGCATTAGGATTATCATGTCTAGAGAAAACAAAGGCATGAATGAGGGTCTCAACAGAGGTGTTGCAAGGGTGGAGTTATGAGTGATGTTACAGAGGCGCAGATGTGGAAATGATAGCACAGGTATGTGGTTGGAAGTTCACCTCAGGGTGAAATATGACACTGAGGTTGTGAAGAGCCTAGTTCAGCCTCAGATCGTTGCCAGAGAAGTGGATGAAGTTGGTAGCCAGGGACCAGAGCCCAGAGCTTGTTCCATGTGCTTAACTTACGTTTCCAGAAATGGACTTCTTGGAAAGATGGAAATGGATTTGGGAGGCAACAGCGCATTCAAGGATTTTGGAGAGGGAAGGGAGTTTGGAGATGGGTCAGTAATTTGCAAGAACGGATGGGCCAAAGAAGTGTTTTTAGAAGGGAGGGATGATGACAGCAGATTTGAAAGGAGGGTGACAGTACCTCAGCAGACACAACCATTAATGTTTTCATCATATGTGTAGTACATTAATTATTGCTCGATAAGCAAAAAAATGCCAATGTGACCAATATTAGAATCTACGGGCAGACTTTTATGCCAGGAGGATTTTACGGTCCTGCTGAAATCAATGGACTTTTCAATGGCTCGCTGCATTTTACAGCCTCTCCCCTGCTGAGATAGGGCCGTAAAATTTTGCCCTATGGGCTTGATTTTAAAGCTCCCCAACCAGGCTTGTTTACGGCAAGGGGGGAATGTAAAATATGTCGTGTGGGCAGCCCACCGTCTTCCCTCCCATCCCCAGCCCAGTCCCCATAATACAAAGGGCGGATAAAGTGCCCACTAGCCCACCTGCCCTTAGACCTATTGAGGGCCTTAATTGGCCAGTTATTGCCCATTTACCACCCTCAAACCGCCTCCACTGCCATAAACAAAGGTATTTTTTTAAACACCATTGTTGAAAAGACAGAAAGTTAGGGGGACACATCAGTCGGGGGCAGGAGGACCCCTGTGCGCATTGGGGGAACCCCCTACAAGGTTTTACCCCACCTTTGTTCCCCCCACAACTAGCTTCCAAAGCCTGCCCCACCATACCCCTTACTCAATGCCTAGGCTCCCTGATCCCTCTCTGCCCAAAACCTGAGACTTGCCTCTCTCCAGTGGCATTGTCTTCTTCATCATGGTGACTCACTAGTGAGTTCTGGCGCTACTGAGACTACTAGAGTGTCAGCCAATCAGATTGGACAGCAGTTCTCAAGGCCAGGACTTCCTCCCACTTAGGGCCAAGGGTCGTAGTCCACATTGGTACCAACAACATAGGTAGAAAAGGGGATGAAGACCTGCAGGCTGTGTTCAGGAAAGAGATTAGCAAGCAGGATCTCAAAGGTAGTAATCTCTGGATTACTCCCAGGGCCACGTGCTAGTGAGTATAGAAATAGGAGAATGCACCAGAGGAACATGTGGCTGGAGAGATGGTGCAGGATGGAGGGTTTCAGAATTCTACAGCATTGGGACCAGTTCTGGGATGGTGGGACCTGCACAAGCTGGATGGTCTATACCTGAATAGGAACCAGGATGAATGTCCTTGCAGGGAGATTTGCTAGTGTTGTTGGGGATAGCTTAAACAAGATTGGCAGGGGTTTGGGAACATGAGGGCAGATTCAGATAGGACAAATTCAGAGCAGGGAATGGGAGGCAGGAATTAGTGGGTGACTGAAAAACAGAAGAAGCAAAGGTTAAAAGATTTACAGCATAGGAATTTGGCAATGTTATAAGCTATTTATTTAAATGCAAAGAGTATAGTAAACAAAGCCAATGAGCTGAGGGTTTAGATAGACACATGGCAGCATGATATCATCACTAGAAAGGAAACTTGGCTTAAAGAGGGGCAAAAATGGCAGCTCAACATCTCTGGATATGGAGTTTTCAGACAGGATAGGGAGGCGGATAAAAAAGGTGGGGGTGTAACATTATTGGTTAAAAAAATCAATTAACAGCTGTGAGGAGGGTTGATATACAAATGAATCATCAAATTAGGCCATATGGGCTGAGCTCAGGAATAAAAAGGGGCAGCCACACTATTAGGAGTGTACAATAGATCCCCAACTAGTGAAAGGAAATGGAAACAATAGAGCAAGAATAGTTGGGGACTTCAGCTACCCTAATATCAACTGGGATACAAACAGTGTAATAGGCACAAAGGGCACAAAATTCTTGAATTGCATTCAAGAGAACTTTTTTAGCCAGCACGTAACAAGCCCAGCATGAGGGAGTGCAATTCTAGGTTTTGTTTCAGGAAATGAAGCTGGGCAAGTGGATGAAGTAGCAATGGGTGACCCTTTTGGAGACAGTGACCATAATACAGTTAGATTTAATATAATAATGGAATATAATAATGGTAAAGGATAAAGACAGAACAGGAGTAAAAGCTCTAAGTTGGGGAAAGACAACTTTTACGAAGCTGAGAGGTGATCTGGCGAAAGTGGACTGGTTACAGCTACTTGAAGGAAAATCAGTAACAGACAAATGAGAAGCATTCAAAAGTGAGAGATTCAAAATCAAGCACAGTGTAGACAAAAACCCTCAAAGAAAACTGCCAAGTCCAGAGCCCCAGGTTACCTAGAAGTATACAAGGTAAGATAATGAAGAAAAAGGAAGCTATGACAGCCACAAAGATTTAATACAGTAGAAAGCCTAGAGGAGTATAAAAAGTACAGGAGTGAAGTAAAGAAGGTAATAAGGAAGGTAAAGAGGGGATGTGAGAAAATATTGGCAGGTAAAACCAAAGAAAACCCAAAGATGTTTTACTAGCACATTAAGAGCAAGAGAATAGGAGAGGTGGTGGTATAGTACTATTATCACTGGATGAGTATTGCAGATACCCAGGGTAACACTTTGGGGACCTGGGTTCAAATCCCACCACAGCAGATAGTGAAATTTGAATTCAATAAAAATCTGGGATTAAAAGCCTGACGATGACCATGAAACCACGGATGATTATCGTAAAATCCAGTTCACTTACCTGGTGCAATGTGCTTGACTCTTAAATGGAAGGGCAATTGGGGATGGGCAATAAATACTAATGATGCCCACAGCCCATGAATGAATAAAAAAAAACTAAGGGTAGGGTTGATCAGACATGTACATGGTATCTTGTGCTCTGATGCTGAAGATGTGGGCAGGGTTCTCAATGAGTACATTGTCTCTGTCTTCAATAAGCAGAAGGATGAAGGTATTCTAGTTTAAGAGGAGGAGTGTGAAATATTAGATACAATAAGCATAGTGAGAAAGGATGTCTCAGAGGGACTGATAGCCTTGAAGGTGGGTAAGTCACCAGAGCCAGATGGATTGTATCCCAAAGGAAGCCAGGAAGGATACTCTGAGGATCATTTTCCAATCCTCACTAAACACAGGTGAGGTACCAGAGGATTGGAGATCTGAGAACGTTATACCATTATTTAAAAAGTGTGCAAGGAATAGACCAAATGATTATAGGCCACTCAATCTGACTCGGTGGTGGACAAATTATTAGAATAAATTCTGAGAAACAGGATAAACTGTCACTTAGAAAGGAATGGATTAATCAAGGACAGTGAGCATGGTTTTGCTAGGGGAAGATCGTGGCTTACCAATTCAATCAAATTTTTTGAGGAAGTAACAAGGAGGATTGATGGGTAGTGCAGTGGATGTTGTCTGCACGGATTTTAGTAAGCATTTGATAAGGTCCCACATGGCAGACTGATCAGAAAAGTAAAAGCCCATGGGATACAGGGGAATGTGGCAAGTTTGGATTCAAAATTGGCCCAGTGGCAGGAAACAAAGGTTAATGGTTGATATATGTTTTTGCAAATGGAAAACAGTTTCCAGTGGCATCCCACAGGGCTCAGTGTTAGGTTCCTTCCTGTTTGTTGTGTATATTAAAGATTTGGGCTTAAATGTGGGTGGCATGATTGGGAAATTTGCAGATGACACATAAAGTGGCCATGGTAATTGATAGTGAAAAGGATTGTTGTATTCTCCGGAATGATATCAATGGTTTGGTTGTGTGGGTGGAAGAGTGGTAGATGGAAATCAATCCAGAGAAGTCTGAGGTAATGCAATTGTGGAGGGCAAACAAATGGGAGGAAATTGGAAGGGGTAGTGGAAATGAGAGACCTTGATGTGCATGTCCACAGGTCCCTGAAGGTGGCAAGACAGGTGGATAAGGTGGTTAAGAAAGCATATGGAATTCTTTCCTTTATTGGATGAGGTATAGAATACAAAAGCAGGGATGTAATAATGGAACTATATAAACGCTGGTTAGGCCACAGCTGGAATTTTGTGTGCAGTTCTGGTCACCACTGGTAATCAGGAAGAACCTAATTACTCTGGAGAGAGTACAGAGGAGATTTACAAGAATGCTGCCAGGGCTGGAAAATTGCAGCTATGAGGAAAGACTGGATAGGCTGGGGTTGTTTTCCTTGGAACTGAGGAGGATGAGGGGTGACTTGATTGAAGTGTACAAGATTATGAAGGGCCTAGATAGAGTAGACAGGGATGCCCTGTTTCCCCTAGCGGAAAGGTCAGTTACCAGGGGCACAGATTTAAGGTGATTGGTAGAAGGATTAGAGGGGGCATAAGGAAAAACTTCTTCACTCAGATGGTGGTGGATGTTTGGAATTTGCTGTCCGGTTTGGTGGTGGAGGCAGAAACCCTCAACTCATTTAAAAGGCACCTAAAATTCTGTGATCTGCAAGACCAAGTGCTGGAAGGAGGGGTTAAAATGGGCAGTTGTTTTTTATTTTTTATTTTTCAGCCAGTGCTGACATGATGGGCTGAATGGCCTCATTCTGTGCTGTAACTTTTCTATGGTTCTAGGGGTGGGAAATCCCACTATTTGCTTGTTTAGTCTGTGGGTAGCATGTTACCGCTACGGGGCAGCCTTATTTAAAGTCAGTCGATTCAGGACCAGCTTTCCTTGTGAGGGCTGAGCAGCATGCACTACCCCAACACTCCCCCATCCCCAACCCCCATAAAATCCAGCCCTCTATCTTCATTTTTACAAAGTTAAAGTTAAAATGAGGTTGCAGCTTATAGGTTCAAAATGAGCGATCAGTAAGTTTCAAATGGGGCCCGATGATAAATTAGTCACATGAAAGCTTCCCTTTGATGGGAAAAGCATGCTTAAAATTTAAATGCCAATATTTATCAAAGCCATTCCAACTTTTAAGAAGTTCAACATGCTGTCCTGAATTGTAGAATTAGTCGACTTTCTTTTAAAAGTAATTATTGTAAACAACATTGTAACTTTTATTTCTTAAAATGCAACTAGCAATTCATTTAGAGCTAGTTTGTTGAAACCTGACAATGGGAGTGAATATTGTCTGTGTTGGTTGACATGCAATTTCCAATTACTAACATGTACTTAGCTACAAGGCAACTCAATAGAAGGCATATAGATGAAAATCCCAAGCTATCATCCCATTGTTTATTAAGATTCCAAACTGTTAAGATACTGTGTTTGCTAAACACCAGCAACACAGAATTATTTCTGAATCAATGGAATCTGATGTATGAATGTCAGTCCCGATGACTGTTTATTAGTCCTGCTCAGTATGATGTTATGATCCAGGATATATGAAATTCTACAATCAGTTATTTATATAGACACTAAAATATTTCACCTCCCAAAATAAAGACCACTACTTTGGAACTTCACTAGTTTATGAAATCATTTATTTTACTACATATCTAATATTCTCTGCAATGATAAGTACATACTGTATACTATAAGTGACCACATTACATCATGCAAGTCCTTTAAAGCATGTGACGATATTAGTGGTCGATAACCATTTGCTTTTCCTCTTCTTTGAACAGTTTACTTATATTTCTTCTTTGCAAAGCTTCAATCTATTTCAAGTCAATCGTTAATTTAGAAAGATCCTAGTTTTATATTTCCATAGCTGAGTTGTTCATTACTTCAGTAATGTACCAACAAATTCTCCTGCTTTGAGGGATGAAGGATAACTTTGATCAGTATAACAAACCTGGTGTGGCTGAGGCAAGAATAAATCAATGAAAGTTGAACAGAGATCAGCTTCTCCACTGAACAGATTGCTGTTAGGACTCAGTCGTACTTGACAATACTCAGTATATATTTAACCACATTTGTGGAAATGTCAGTACATTTTTAAACATTTTACAATGTCATGCAACTCATTGTTATAGAATGTCATCTCTAAGTAGATATTTTCACAGCCCTCTTTGCTGTGTTGGATTGTTGCCATACAGACTTTGTAAAGTCAGGTAAGGGCTGACTTAAGGAAAATGTTTCAGTTATTGAGGTGACATTTCTTCCTGAGGGTGACCCTATTGGTTTAGGATTTCTCCCAAAGCTCCCAAAGTGATAGGTGCAATAGGCAAAAAGTGCATATGTTGCTCTTGCAATTGGTGTTACTTTTCTACCTTAGCACTATTGCTAAACAGTAGCATTTAAAATGACATATTTATAAATTGATAGTAATATGATTTCTACAGTAGTACCTTCACATTAAATGTTACTGTACCTCTTGTGGGTATCTATTTATTTGAATACTACTAGAAATGTCAGGGCAACAGTGTAATGTAAAATAATCAGTAATAAACCACCTACAATAAACCACCAAATTCTTCATCTACTATGGAAAGAGATGAATACCTCCTCATGAGCTGCATTGTATTCTCCTCATATAGTATGAGGGGTTTAACGTTTGGAATGTTCCTGTGGTTGACTGTGTTGGGCACCAATCTCTTCTGAAAAAACATTGAGTTATGCGGGAAAGTCTAGCATTCGGATCTGTCCCAAGTGACATATTTTTTTTAATCATTCATGGGATGTGGGCATCACTAGCCAGGCCAACCTTAATTGCTCATCCCTAATTGCCCTTGAGAAGATGGCGGTGAGCTGCCTTCTTGAACCACTACAGTCCCTGTGGTGCACGTACACCCACAGTGCTGTTAAGAAGGGAGTTCCAGGATTTTGACCCAATGACAGTGAAGGAACGGCGATATATTTGCACATCAGGATGATGAATGGCTTGGAGGAGAACTTCCAGGTGGTGGTGTTCCCATGTATCTGCTGTCCTTGTCCTTCTAGATGATACTGGTCATGGGTTTGGAAGGAGCTGTTGGAGGAACCTTGGTGAATTCCTGCAGTGCATTTTGTAGATGGTACACACTGCTGCTATCATGCATCGGTGGTGGAGGGAGTGAATGTTTGTGGATGTGGTGCCAGTCAAGTGGGCTGCTTTGTCCTGTATGGTGTCAAGCTTCTTGAATGTTGTTGAAGCTAGACTCATCCAGGCAAGTGGAGAGTATTCCATCTCACACCTGACCTGTGCCTTGTAGATGATGGACAGGCTTTGGGGAGTCAGGAGATGAGTTACTCATCACAGGATTCCTAGCCTCATCTTGTAGCTTCTTTCTCTTGCAGCCACAGTATTTATATGGCTAGTCCAGTTCCATTTCTGATCAATGGTAACCCCCAGGGTGTTGATAGTGGGGTATTCAGTGGTGGTAATGCCATTGAATGTCAAGGGGTGACAGTTAGATTCACTCTTGTTGGAGATGGTCATTGCCTGGCATTTGTGTGGTATGAATCTTACTTGCCACTTGTTAGCCCAAGCCTGGATATTGTCCAGGTCTTGCTGCATTTTGATGTGGACTGCTTTAGTATCTGAGGAGTCACGAATGGTGCTGAACACTGTGCAATCATCAGCAAACATCCCCACTTTTGACCTTATGATGGAAGGAAGGTAATTGATGAAGCAGCTGAAGATGGTTGGGCCTAGAACACCACCCTGAGGAACTCCAGCAGTCCTTGAACTGAGATGCTTGACCTCCAAAAACCACAACCATCTTCCTTTGTGCTAGTAATGACTCCAACCATCAGAGAGTTTTCCCCTTGATTCCATTGACTCTAGCTTTGCTAGGGTTCCTTGATGCCACACTCTGTCAAATGCTGCCTCGATTTCAAGGGCAGTCACTCTCACCTCACCTCTGGAGTTCAGCTTTTTTGTTCATGTTTGACCCAAGGCCATAATGAGGTCAGGAACTGAGTGGCCCTGCGGGTCAGTGAGCAGGTTATTGCTAAGCAAGTGCCGATTGATATCACTGTTGATGACCCCTTGCATCACTTTACTGATGATGGAGAGTAGGTTAATGTGGCAGTAATTGGCTGGGTTGGATTTGTCCTGCTTTTTGTGTACAGGGCATACCTGGACAAATTTCCACATTGCTGGATAGATGCCAGTGTTGTAGCTATATTGAAACAGCTTGGCTAGAGGTGCGGCAAGTTCTGGAGCAAAATTCTTCAGTACTATTGCCGAATGTTGTCAGGGCCCATAGCTTTTGCAGTATCCAGTGCCTTCAGCTACTTCTTGAAATCATGTAGAGTGAAGCGAATTGGCTGAAGACTGGCAGCTGTGATGCTGGGGACCTCCAGCGGAGGCCAAATGGATCATCCACTCGGCACTTCTGGCTGAAGATCATTGTGAATTTTTTTCACTGATGTGCTGGGCTCTCCCATCATTGAGGATGAGGATATTTGTGGAGCCTCCTCCTCCAGTGAATTGTTTAATTGTCCACCACCATTCACAACTGGATGTGGCAGGACTGCTGAGCTTAGATCTGGTCTGTTGGTTGTGGGATTGCTTAGCTCTGTCTATCACTTGCTGCCTATGCTGTTTTGCATGCAAGTAAGCCTGTGTTGTAGCTTCACCAGGTTGACCCCTCATTTTTAGCTATGCCTGGTGCTGCTCCTGGCATGCTCTCCTGCACCCTTCATTGAAATAGGGTTAATCCCCTGGCTTGATGGTAATGGTGAAATGGAGGCTTTGCCAGGCCATGAGGTTACAAATTGTGGTTGAGTACAATTCTGCTTCTACTGATGGTCCATAGCGCCTCATGGTTGTACCTCCTGAGTTGTTAGGTCTGTTTGAAATCTATCCTATTTAGCCTGGTGGTTGTGCCACACGTCACAATGGAGGGTATCCTCAATGTGAAGATGGGACTTCAGCCCTACAAGGACTGTGCAGTGGTCATTCATGCCGATACTGTCATGGGCAGATGCATCTGCGGCAGGCAGGTTGGTGAGGATGAGGTCAAATATGTTTTTCCCTCTTGTTTGTTTCCTCACCACCTGTCTCAGACCCAGTCCAGCAGCTATGTCCATTAAGGACGCTGCCAGCTCAGTCAGTGGTGGTACTACAGAGCCACCCTTGGTGATGGGCATTGAAGTCCTCCACCCAGAATACATTCTGTGCCTTTTCCACCCTTAGTGTTTGCTCCAAGTGGTGTTCAACATGGTGGAGTACCGATCCATCAGGGGGGATGGATGGGAAACAGTGGTACATAGTAATCAGCAGGAGGCTTCCTTGCCCATGTTTGACCTGATGCCATGAGTCTTCATGGGGTCTGAAGTAGATGGTGAGGGCTCCCAGGGCAACTCCTTCCTGACTGTATACCTCTGTGCCACCACCTCGGTAGGGTCTGTCCTGCCAATGGGACAAGACATACCCAGGGATGATGACGGTGGTGTCTGGGACATGATATTGTAAGGCATGATTCCATGAATATGACTATGTCAGGCTGCTGCTTGACTAGCCTGTGAGACAGCTCTCCCAATTTTGACACAAGCCCCCAGAGGTTGGTAAGGAAAACCTTGCAGGGTTGACAGGGCTGAGTTTGCCACTGTCGTTTCTGGTGCCTAGGTTGTTGCCTGGTGGTCCATTCGGTTCCATTCCTTTTAGGCTTTTTGACTATTTGATATAACTGAGTGGCTTGCTAGGCCATCTCGGAGGGCATTTAAGAGTCAACAGATCTGGAGTCACATGTATGCCAGACCAGGTAAGGATGGCAGATTCCTTTCCCTGAAGGGGCATTTAGTGAACCAGATGGATTTTCACAGCAATCGGCATGGTTCCATGGTCATCATCAAACTTTTAATTCCACATTTTTATGGAATTCAAATTCCACTGTCTGCCCATGGTAGGACTCAAACCCGGGTCCCCAGAGCATTACCCTGTGTGTCTGGATAACCAGTCCAGTGACAATACCACAACATCACCGCCTCCCACTATGGGAGCCTAAAACAAGGGAGGAGACGCTAACAGTTTGTTAAAATGTAGAAAGCAGTTTTTGGATTGAACATAAGTAATTGTTGTGAGTGAAACTGGGTAGCCCTTATCTGGAGTGCACTGTGATGATTTGGTTATAAAAGTGTTGCTTTGACTGGTCGCTTGTAATCAGTGAGAGCATAGAAATAAAGGCAGAGCATTTGGTGTGCTAATTTGTTTGGCATGGGGAAAGTTGTTGAACTTCCTGTGGAACTGACTACAGTCCTGGTATTGAGAGAGAGAGAGAGAGAGAGAGAACATTCAGGCATTCGGTGCCACTCCTCTCTGGGAATCTGTGCCCACTTAATTTCATTTCCTCAAGAGGGGTTGGCAGTCGAATCAGAAAATTTCTGTGTTATGCTACGGCTGAGTGCCATGCCCTGCCTCGTTGCTTGACTGCTTGGACAAAAAGGGATGGTGTTCTTGAAAAGTATAATAAAAAGGTTGATGAGACACAGTGAAGTTATTTAGGGGCCAAGTGAGTGATACAAGCACTGCTTTCTCCTTATCTGGTTGGCCTCCTCTCTGCTGCTGTAAGCTGAACTGATTTTTAAAATGCTGCTCTCCAGTTTCCATGCACTTTAGCAGCTCACACCTGTTTTACATGGAATTTCTGCCAATCAATGCTACAAGTATATAAATGAGTTGGCTCAGGACAATCTTGTGTAAATAATTCTCCTGACCACCAGTGGGCACCAATCTTTCTTCATTGGTATAACATTGGTATAACAGTATAACGTTAGCCCAACATCACAAGGAAATTCTCCTTCGTTAATTAACCATTCAACCAAACCTTACCTTAATAATAATAAAACAAAAATACTCATTTCGAATCATCAACTGTATCCTTCTCCGCAGATGCTGTCAGAACTGCTGAGTTTTTCCAGGTATTTTTGTTTTTGTTCTAGATTTTCAGCATCCATAGTATTCTGCTTTTATCCTACATTAATAATGTTCTGAAAATGCATACCAAGAGCTGATTTTAACCCAGGCTGCTGAATGAGAATGGGGTTGGTTAGGGAACAAAATTTCATCTGAGGGAGATCTGCACCATAAATTTAACTCGCCAGTTTCTGGCTGCATGTCAGGTGCCCTCCTCAAGGAAGTGGGGGTAAATTAAAAGGTCAAAGTCTCACTCTGGTAATATCATACCTGCCTCCGCTACATTTTTAACCCCAAATTGTGAATGCTGCACCCAATCTTGAACCTTTCAACAAAATCTAATGAGATTGGTGTAAAGAACACAAGAACACAGGGGGGGAGAATTTTCTCCCAGTCAGGCGGGCCGGTCGGGAGTGAGCGCGAAGCCGATCACTGCCCGCAATCAGCTGCGCGCCACCATTTTACGTGGGCGGGCCAATTAAGGCAAAAGAGCGCAGCAATCTCCCTGAGGCACGAAGCTGCCTCAAGGAGATTAATTTCATAATGACATATTGATAAAAAGGAAAAATAAAATTATTCAGACATGTCCACTCATGCGACAGTGTCACATGAGCTGGGCCACGTTTATGAATTTTCAGGAAAATTTTTATTGAATTATTAAAACCTTCATGAAAACTTATCTCACCCGTGGATGAGGTTTCGTGAAAAATGTGAAGGCCGCCTGGGCTCTTCGCCTGCCCGCCAACCTTAACGTTGGGCAGGCAGCCCTGACAATTACTTCAATTATTTTATTAATGGCCTTAACAGGCCTTTGACAGTTCAGCTGGGCACGCAGCCAACTCCACTGTGCGCCCGCGGAACTAAAGATCGGAATGATGCGCGGTGATGTTGGGACACACACGCGATGTCACCACGTGTCATTTTACGCATTGGCGTGCGGGGCCTGCCCCCACACACCAAACAGGAGATTCTGCCCAGGAAACAGGAGCAAGAATAGACCACACAGCCCATCAAGCCTGCTTCACCATTCATTGCGATCATGGCTGATCTTGGTCTTCAATTCAGTTTCTTGCCACTCCCCATATCCCTTAACTCCCTGAAAGACTAAAAATCTGTCTATCCCAGCCTTAAATGTATTCAATATTGGAGCATTTAAAGCCCTCTGGGATAGAGAATTCCAAAGGTTCACAACAATTTGAGTGAAGTAATTTGTCCTCGTCTCAGTCTTAAATGATTGGCCCTTTTTACTGAGACTGAGATTCTCCAACCAGCAGAAACAATCTCCCTGCTTCCACCCTATCCAGCCCCTTCAGAATTTTGTATGTTTCAATGAGATCACCTCTCATTTTTCGAAACTCCAGAGAGTATAAACCCAATTTACTCAGCCTCTCGTTATAGGACAATCCCCTCATCCCAGGGATCAATTTAGTGAACCTTTGCTTTACTACAAATGGTATTCCAGATGTGGTTTCACCGAAACCCTGTACAATTGTAGCAAGACTGTTTTTATTCTTCTACTCCAATCCCTTTGAAATAAAGGCCAACATGCCATTTGGCTTCCTAACTGCTTACTGCATCTGCATGGTAACTTTCTGATTTCCATAAAGCAATAGAACCTCGCTGGATCATGAGACATTTTGCTTTTTGGTTTTCCAGGAGAATTTCCAGCTTCCAGTTTGCAACTTCTACACTTTTGTTGCCTTTATTGAGCTTTCTGTGCATGAGAACTATTCTTACTTCTCTGCCTCGAATGGAACAACATTTGTTACAGGAGGAGCAGCAGCAGGCTTGACAACCACCATCACCATACATGAGAGAAACTGCAGGCAGGAGCCCATACCCAGTACAGAAGATGCACAGGCTCCTTCTGAGGAGCTGTGCAGGAGGAAGTGACTCTTCTTAACGCAGACTGTCACAGACCTCTATTATCTCCTGCAACTGGACCTGGCATCTGCTGGACTAGGGGAGCATGCCGTGCCCACTGGCCCTCATTACTAACATTTGCTAATTTGGAGTGGTTTTATGTCCTACGGTCACATCTGGTAGGAACTACGTTCAATCAGTGCAAACTTATCAGTTGGAGTGGATTCAAGTGGAATTTTTCAGTCTGCTGCAGGTCAAATCATTCAGATCTAACCTGCAGTTTACAGCTGCATTAAGCAAGTCCTCAACACTTTCTTAACCAGGGCTGAGAAGGAGACCACCTCTGGTAAATAAATGCAAATTCTTTCTTTCTTTCCTCTTGTCTGTATTTTCACTTGAGCTGGGTCACTGTAAAATGTGGGGATTTTCCATAGTTTTGGGAGAAAATTGCCTTTCTTTCCTCATTTTACATTACTTTCTGCTGCACATTTAGCTTTTCCTTCTATCCCACATCCCTGGCGGCCCCATACGCCCCTTCCTCCAGCCAGGATATTCAGTATTGTCAGATCTCTCCTAAGCCAGCTGCTTGCACGCCTGCAACAATATCAGGAACCAACTCGCTTTCTCTTTTCCTTCTCTTTTTCAATGGGAGTGCTTTCCTCAGGTGTTCATGCTGAGATCTCGAGCTTACCACATGGAACATTTCAGACAGAACCCATTGTTATGATTCCGGCTCACACAGATAGCTTTTCCATGCCCTATGCAGATGTTCACTTCTATAGGCAAGCTTTATCCCTCATGAAAATGTGACCTTATCTGGGATAACAGTCTGCAGGATGAAAAGTGAAACCTTCTCTTGATGAGGTTACAAAAAGAACAACTATAATATAAATTGGGGATAGCTGTTTCAGAGAGCTGGCACAGATATGATGGGCTGAGTAGCCTCTTTCTGTCAAGTTCCTTGCTTCGAGAAAGGGGATGGTCAGGAAGATCCCTCGCCTTATTCATTGGAATCCCTTCTTTTTGATCCAGGCTGGAAGAAAAGAACAATAAAAAGAAACCTTTGCAATTAATCAAAACTGGCAGTGTATAAATAAAGTTTAAAGACACAGTGAAATAAACTTCATAAATGGATAATAGAATTTTTGAGTTTAAAAAGCTTTCATGCCTGGATGGCTTATCAACTTTTAACATTAATATCGCAGTACAAATAACTTGGCCTTGTGTCTGTTTCAACTGGGATAATTAAAGGAAAGAGCATTAACCCTTTAGTCCTATTTAATTGTGTGGATCTGTTAACTTTTAAAACAATGGCAGTGTATTGTAATCACTTATTTTCTCACACTTATCACCCAATGGAGGGCATTCACTGGTATACAGAAAGTAGGAAAGCTTTGTCATTGGGCTATGGCATTTTGAAATGTTTGCTGTCTTAAGATAACATAGAATAGGGACATATTTTTCTAATTTATTCATGGGAGCAAAGTGGGTTTGTGATTAAAATTCTTCAGCTGAATTATAGACCACAGGAGTTCCAAGAATGGAATCAAATTCAGTAAGGACATTGGCCGAGTGCTCACGTTTTTTTAAAAATGCAATAAGTTTGAAAAGCTAAGTGTGTCTGCTTGCATTGGGTCCTGTTTCATTGCTTCTCGCAGTTATTAAGACTTAGTCTTTTGTAAGTGGATAGTTCAAGGTGATTTTTATATTTTGGATGGAGTTGTCACGCCTGATTTTACAAACCCAAAAACATACAGAATCATGGAGCAAGAGTACTTGTTACTAACCTTGCAAACATTTAAAAGAGTAATCCAAGAACAACATAAATAACAATTAACTCTCTCTTACCTCAAGCTGATCTTGCTTGTCCTGCAGTTCATTTATTTATCCTTTTTGCCTTCAATCACTGAACAAACAAACAATGGTCACATGAGACCCTGTAAATGGCTGCCCCATTCTGAATGGTACTGTTATCTCAACGCTTCATAGATCGCCATTATCATCTAGACAAATTTTGGCTTAGGATGGATGACTAGAATGAATCTTACTTATGATGAACATCGCCAATAACAATGTTGCAGCAAATTCCCATCCAATATCCAATCCAACCATTGCCCCTTTATGTTCAATAGCACTACCATCACTGAATCCCCCACTCAACATCCTTGGGATCACCATTGACCAGAAACTGAACTGGACTAGCCATATAAGTACTGTGGCTACAAGAGCAGGTCAGAGGCGAGGAATTCTTGGTGAGTAACTCACCTCTTGACGAAATACTTCCCACTTGCCAGAATGAGTGCAGCTCCCACAACACTCAAGAAGCTTGACACCGTCCAGGACAAAGCAGCCCAATTGATTGGCACCACATCCACAAACATTCACTCCCTCCACCACCGACGCACAGTAGCAGCAGTGTGTACCATCTACAAGATGCACTGCAGGAATTCACCAAGGCTCCTTCGACAGCACCTTCCAAACTCACAACCACTACCACCTAGAAGGACAGCAGATACATGGGAACACCACCACCCAGAAGTTCCCCTCCAAGTCATTTACCACCCTGACTTGGAAAAATATTGCCGTTCCTTCACTGATGTTGGGTCAAAATCCTGGAACTCCCTTCCTAATAGCATTGTGGGTGTACCTACACCACATGGACTGCAGTGGTTCAAAAAGGCAGCTCAGCATCACTTTCTCAAGGGCAATTAGGGATGAAGCATGTTGGGATGTTTTTTCTTTGCTAAAGATGCTATGTAAATGGAAGTTGTTGTTGATGTTGTTTTGGCTCCCTGGCAGAATTATGCTAAATTAATTGGCATTACACAGGCCTGAGGTGTTTGTCCAACCACTTCAGACCTGTTGAGGGACCAAAGGTATACCTCCTTCCCCCCACCCCCACTCCACCCCACCCCCACCAACCCCACAGCATTTTACTGTCAAGCATTGTTAACTGGTGTATCCTAAACTCTCTCAATATGCAGCGATTTAAAAATTGTCACAATACTGGTAAATCGTAAATTCTTCAGAAAAATAAGATGTAGAATTTTATAATCTGAAGCACGACTTAACCTCTCAGTAAATCAAAGCTACTTTTTATCTATTGTATCACAGCCCATTGAAGCAGCGGTGCATGGCACTTTCAACTTGCTCTAGTGTCATTTTACTATTGAAATGCTAACAAATTTATCTATAACTTGGTAATATAAATTTCTTCTGTTTTTTAAAAAACCTATTACCCTTGTAATTACCTCACTGAATGTTTAAGAAAAACATGCTGGGATGCTAAATGGATGCAGAAACATTGTTTAACTATTAAGGGGAACACAGAAAGAATTATTTATATTATGTGGATATTTCAGAGATGAAACATACAGAAAGGTGATAGTAAAAAGTGGAAACAAGACAATGCAGCATCAACAGGGTGAGTGCAGGGAATGCAGTATGAAAAACATGACAATAAATATTTGCTGTTTTCATTTTGACACCAGAGCAACACATGGAAGGAAATGCAATGTGTTTTCTAAAGGAAATGTGCTTTTCTCCACTTCATCCATTTTAAACCTCAATGTTTCCACCGTGCTGAAGCATAAAATGTCGAGAGATAAATTAAATGGTCCTTAACTTTTCCCTGTGAATGCTGCCTTGGAACACCACTAACTATTCAGTAGGGTCAGAAAGGAAAACCATTTACAGTACTTGGCAACATCCATCTTATGAGGGTTCAGATGGAGCTACAATCCATTCTCATGGTCCGCTATGCTAGTTACATTCCTCAATATTTGCTCATTCGTCTTCCCTCCCTACGGAACTACTGCCTGAGTTTCCCAAAGCTGGTATTAATATCACAGACCATTGTGATACAGTTATTTTCATGGAACCCTTTAAGGAAGTCATGTGGCCTTAATTGGTCCCCTGTGCCCTGAAGGTCTCCGTTTGGCTCGTTGTTTTTACTCACATAATCATCAATGAACTGGAAAGCTGAGGAAGTGGTGATCATTGTCTGCATTCAGCTGGTAACAAGGCTGTTTTGTTAACAGATCTAGATTCCTCCTATCCCCAAACCTTTTAAAGCCTGCATGTGCGTGAATGTATGCAGACACATCTAATTCCTCTGACAGTGCTTCAGCAAAACTATTCCCATGACTACCTCACCGCTAAAAGCAAGTTCTCAAATCTGTTATGTAAGAATTGTATCAGATCCATTAAAGACTGAGGGATTACCATTTTCACATCATATTCCTGCCTTCAAGGCAACAGGTGAACAACACCACTGTTTTTTCTCCTCTCTCCAGACTGAAGAAAATTATAAACCAAATATGTGACTGCAGGATGGATGTGGGGTGCCCCGTGAGCAAATTGAGAGGGGACATGGATCAACAACCAGTCTTTAGGGACTGTAAATCAACAGCCTAAAAGGGAGCTGAATGTACTTACTGGGCCTCATGAGCTCAGCCTAAAGCTGAGGCCTCTGTCAGTCAGGGCCTTCACTAATGTTAAAGCCAGCTGTAGCTGGAAGCCAGCAGCTGAGGAAATGATTGAGCTATATCTGTCAATTACCAACAGTCCACTAGAGGCCATTGTACTGTCATTCAATGCAGCACTGAAGCAGAAGTACTTAAAATACAGCCACCACTAATCTATAAATCTATTTAAACAGGCTCTGTTTTCCTATTAGAATCCTGGAAGGACATTTAGTATTTCTCTTCATGATATTAGTTGCACATAAATAGAGATTTAAATCTGATATATATAAAGGAGATACATTGTGCTAAACCAACATTCCCTATTACACAGTGTCATGAGTAGGATTAGAAAAAGTAACATCAAAGTTAACAAGTTTCATTCATTGGACATGGAAGTCACACATTTTAGATGCTAAAAACTGATTTTCTTTGATTATGTAACCCGTAAAAAATAAACATGGCTTTGTGTCAGCAACAGCATCAATGCATTCTGCGAATGTTTCCTCTGAAGGTGAATATATTGGAAAATTATACACGGCGATTTTTACCCTCATATATCTAAATGAGCTGGAGTGTTAAGTCACTTCTACGAATCATGAATGTCGCTCCTAAAATTTTTTTGATGTTTTACAGCCGCAGTAATATATTCCATACTTTCTGAAAATCTTCTCTACATGAGGACATTGGCAGGAAACAATCTCAGTGGGATTTGGAAGGAAAGCCAGAAGCCTCCAACCAATGAGTATAGTTGGAACATCTCTCAGGAATGTTCTCCCTAAAGATTTTGAGTAACTTGGGTTCAAGATTCAAGGCATGATTAATGCCACTTGAAAAATACTTGGAAATAGGTTAGGGGCAACTATCATCAACAGGTTCAGTGAATTAATAGGAGTACCATGGTATCTGTCTCAAGGGATCAGTGACTAGCTTTGGGACTTTACCTGCAATAGCAGCATGCATTTAGAAACACAGGGAATGTCAGATGTTTCTCTAATCTCTGCTAGTCCTTTGTCACTACATATATCTGGCCAAGTATTAGGAGATAACAAAAGTATGCAGCCACCATGCCCCCATCTCTTCCAGTTGGCATAGACAGACTGTTGCCATCGCTCAGACAGAATCACCTTGGTTTAGAGTAGGTAGAGCTAAGAAGTTAAATCGCATGTGGGGGACATAGCACAAAGGGATAACATGACAATCAAAATCCATTTTTGTATAAAGGAAGGCAAGTTGTCAACATGGAAAAATGGCTCAATTGCAGATATATTGCACAATTGCAGTATAATTTGATTTAGTCAAACTGGTTGACGTCGGAGATTCCGTGTAGTAAAACAAATTCTCACATTTCTGGCAGCCTCATAAGTTTCTGTAGCTTGTTGTTCCACCTCACTCAGGTTCAGCTAGTCCTCCCTTGTTCGCATGCCTGTCATGATTATTCTGGGCTGTTTGTCCTACAGGGAGAGTGGACGAGTGAGTAGCTATGAATGGATCATGTGCTGATGGTTTATATACTGAGTGGGATAAGAAGCAAGATGCAAGTAGGATGAGGAGGTGTTAAATAAAAAGCATGTGCCTGGAGTGTGAAGTGAGGAAGAAGTACTGAAAGAAGGCTGTGATTCTGCAAAGGCTAACAAACGAAAAGGGAATGGTACAAGTGGCTGGTGGGAAGGAAGAAAGGAAGAATTGTATGCACGTGTGTGTGTTTGTAATGAGAATGTGAGTGATGTAGTGTGACCTGGGTAATGAAGGAAGTGATGGAGTGTAGGGAATTGTTGGGTTTTGAAGGATTGGTGCCATGTGTTATGGAGAAAAAAAGATAAATAAAAAGCTATATAACTCTTCCTACCCCAGTGAGGTAATTGAAGTGCTTCCTGCACCTTATCCAGATCATGGCATGATGACCTCCGAAATCTTTCTCCATGCATGCTGAGCAGCATGTTTGGAAACCCTCCTGACACTGCTGAGGAACAGAAGTTCCCTCTTCGCTCTCAACTCTTCCACAAACACCTTTAAAAAGGCTCCCGAGAACCTGTGGGACTGCTTGCAATTCAATAAAGGTTGATAGGTTTTGTATTTACCTTTGTTACCCACCTTGCTTTACAAGTCACTTGGTCCTGGGAAACTCTTTTAACAGGTCATTTTCCAACTCCACACATCAAGCAAGGAGCGTTGTCCATTGTTCAAGCACACTGTAAATTCAGATGCACATTTTAGCTGGAAAACCGTGTACTGTGAGTGTGTGTATTTTTGATGGGTGCTCCCTCCTCACCAAACACCAAGTTAGCAACTCAATATCTTTAGTCAACCCTGTCCTTCCAGTATTTCAAAGTTAGGAGAGAATTCTGGGTGCAATTAACTTTATAATTTCCCTCTGAGAGATCGTCTGGCTGCACAAAACCATATAATCACTATCCAGTATCTATTGTTAACTCCATGTGATAAAGGGTAAAAATGACTCACCTACCACTCCAAGTCTGACCGTAACAGGGGTCAGGGCTTGGTGGAGGCAAGCGGGGGCAGTCGGGAAACCACCCGACCACCATCCGCGAAGGCGTACAGAGAGCAAAGATGACAGAGAAGAGACCGATGGAGGCGCCTGGCTGTGCAGAGGAAGGAGAAGTACCCTCAAGAAGAAGGGGTATGTGCTTCCGCACATACCGCGCAGGAGCCACAGTGAGCTATCGCTGGTCAGCGCATAGCTAGACCCAGGGACTATAGACGCTGCCGTTCATTCCTGCAGCTGAGTGAGAACCAGTATCACTGAAGACTGTGCATGTATAAGGAACTGGTTGGTCAGTTCTGCCAGCTACAGCAGGATTTGGTGCCACAGGTACATGGAGGGCATCCACTGCCAGTGGCCGTGAAAGTGACCATGATGCTCAATTTTTACACCAGTGGCTCTTTTCAGGGCTCCACAGGTGACCTCTGTGGGATATCACAAGCCTCCACCCACAAATGCATCCATGAGGTTGTGGATGCCATCTTTGCAAAGGCACACAGCTTTGTGCATTTCATCCGGGACCAGGAGAGCCAGGATGCAAGAGCGATTGGATTTGCCCAGATCTCGGGTTTCCCACAGGTGCAGGATGCCATCGACTGCACTCACATGGTGCACAGATCTTCGTAGCAACAAGTGGTCAACTATATCAACTGCAAGGGCTTCTATTCGTTGAATGTGCAGCAAGTGTGCGACCACCACAAATGCATCCGGCAGGTCTGCGCACAGTTTATAGGGAGTACCCACAACTCCTGCATTCTCAGTCAGTCTCAGATCCCCGATGTCTTCCAGGGTCCAAGGAGGCTGCAGGAATGGCTCCTAGGGAACAAGGGCTACCCACAGGATGTGGCTGATAAGACCCGTGTGGTGGCCTCAGGCTGCAGCAGATTAATAAGGCTCATGATGCAACTCACAATTTGGTGGGGCAATTAGGTTCCGGTGCTTGGACCTATCTGGTGGAGACCTGCAATATGGTCCTCATCGTCATCGCCTGCTGCACCCTTTACAACCTGGCCCTGCTACGCAGAGAGGAGCTGGCTGAGGAGGAGATGCAGGAGCTGGAGGTCTCCTCCGACGAGGAGAATGTCGACTGATGAGGACGAGGAGGTCATCAAAGGCAACGTTGATGGCGATGAGGCCCTCACAAGGGTGAGACGATGCAGATGTGCCCGAGAGAACCTCATAGCTGCTAGATTTGTGGTGGACGATGACGACATGCAGTGAGGAGACTCAATAGATGATCACATTGCATCTATGAACATTTGAGTCCAGTCTGGCTTATGGCAGTGTACATACTCCCTGTCACAAAGCTCCCATCAGGGAGACACAGTGGAGGCCCTAAAAGTCACTTGATTGCAGGAGGATGATGACGACATGCAGTGAGGTCATTCCATAGATCTTCACATAGCCTCTGAGAATGTCTGACTCCTGTCTGGCCGAGGGAAGCTCATTAACATTCTGTAATCAGGGTCATATCGTGGAGACGTAGCCCACAAACTTTAAAAGCAACTGATCCTTTGTCAGCCTTCAGCATCCGATCCCTTCAGGAGCACAGCATCACTGGTCACAGACGCTGAAGAGATGGGGGCCAGCCCCACCTTAAAGGTGCTGAGAGCACACAGAGAGAATGACGGAACTCTGTGACACCTACCCACTACATTCTGGCAGCAATGACAAGCACCATCAAGCTGCAGGCATCAGTAATGTGTCCAGTGAGTGTGAGGCCAGACCATCACTTTGGCCTGAAGGCTGCACAAAGGACAGGGAAGAGGCTCTGGACTGAGACACCTGCCTTTATCTTGCGTAGGAAAATTTCACATCTGAATGACACGAACACTGTTTATCAGAAAAAAAGAGCCATAGGCAGGGAGACATTGTTGAGAATTTATTTACAATTGTAAACATTAAATAGAAGTGATTAACTTTCTTGCCCGGTTTGTGCAATTACTTCTTCTTAACTGAGCTAACCCTGCCGCTACATCTTGGTTCTCCCCTGACATCCACAGTGCAGGTGATGCAGCCTGCTGACTGTGACGTCCTGTCTATGATGACCTTGACGGGCGTCCTCTGGAGGACTGTGACGGGACTTCAAGGAGGGTGACTTCAAATTCCTCTTCAGAGGTTTCTTCGGAGCATGATTGGAGGCCCTGGGTTGAGGACTTCATCGGCTGTTTCCCAGATGTGCCTGTGAAAGCTGGGGGAGATAATTAGTCCATGGCAGGGGAATGTGAAACAGGACACATCACTCACAGTATGGTTGTCTTATGGATGTTGCACTGTTGGATCCTCACTTGGTACAGCACTGTTGACCTCACCATCAGCACAGGACCAGTCCAGATCCTCACCAGCCAGCTGGATGGTTCTGTTTTCAAAGTCCATGAGGACCTTGATTTCTGCCAGTCTGCGACCTCTCCCTCTTGTTGTGTGCCAGCTTGTCCTGTATGTATAGAGATGGACAAAGTGTAAGCAGGCCACATGATAAGTTTGCCTGGCCTGTGTGGGTGGTGAGTGGTCCCATGGATGGGATGAGGACAACGGTAATGAGTGTGAGAGAGTGAATGGTGATGTCCCTTGAACTGGCAGTGAGTGAGGGTCCTGTGGATGTGTGATGGGTTTGTGAGTGTGTGAGTTGAGAGTGATGAGAAGAGTGACTTGCCCTGGTGGAGCAGAGGAGATCATTCATCCTCTTGCAGCACTGGGCGGCTGTCCTCTTTTGCAGGGTCTTGGTGCTGACCATCGCTGCCACCACCTCCCAAGCTGGACTGGGGAGGCTGCTGCCAATCCAGTGGCTAGAGTTGGGGTAGGGGACATCACAGCAGTCCTCAACGGCATCCAAAAGGTGCTCAAGGGATGTGTCATTAAAATTAGGGGCTGCAGTCTTTTTGCCTTTTGGGGCCATGTCTCTCGTGCAGCAGTCCTGGGCTGGAATCACTGAGAGGTGTGCACATGGCTGCACTTGAAATATGGCACCTGGCGTGATGAAGCGGCAAGGTGAAGGCATGCCGGATGAATGAGAGCCAGCCGGCCCTCAAAGCAGTGTGTTTCCCAGGAATGCATAATGCGACGGGTTTGGGATGATACGGGGTGAGAAGCAGCCATTGAGTCTGGAGGGTAAAATGTCATTTTCCCCGCCCACTACCACACTTGGTGCAAACCTGAAATGATTCTGCTCCTGTGTGTGGTGAGTCCTCACCTGCAGGTCTGAGGATGGAGAGTGCGCAGCATTAAAGATGGGTTGATGATGTAAAAGTTTCCTTCAGTCTATCAGTGCTGATATGTGCCCCCTGGTAATGGTTGTTTGAGCTCCCTGAAGACAGTAGCCATTTGAGTGTATTATTCCATGATGAGAGTTTGATATTAGAGGGAGTTGAATGATGACTTACTCTGGTGGAGTGAATGAGATCATTCATCCGCTTCCTGCATTGGATCTCGTTCCAACTTCCTTGGCAATGGCCTTCCAGGCCTGAGAGGTGAGGCTGGTGTGCTTCCTGGAACCGTCCCTGGGACAGAGCACATCCTATGTGCCCGCACTCCGCTGATCAAGTCCTGGAGGGCATCATGTCTGAAGCGGGGCATAGCCTTCTTGTGTGTGAAAGACATCTGTAACGGTCTCCTGGAGACAGGCGGGCTGCAGAGAGTGAAATGTATGTGTTCCGCTAGTGTTTAAATATGGAGCTCGGACCTTCACCCATGCCAGTTTAAGGAGGGAAGGACAAATCAGCTCCCATCCCATCAGGTCACTCAGCCTGTGCATAATTAACGAGCCTCCAAGCGCAGAATCAGACACGAGTTCTCAGCATTCTGAGCAGCAGTCTGGGCTCCTCTGAAACCACCAACCACCACACTTATTCTCATAAATGGAAAATTCCACCCTATATGTTTGATCAGCTGGTGATATCACTCATACACAAGTCACATTATCATGACACTGACTATTGCTTTAATCCACTTCCTTAATTTACTTAATGAATTGGAAAATTATTTAAAAGAAAGCAGGAAAGAAACAATGGAACTTAAATCTTCAATGAGATTTTTTGGCTTTGGAATAAGACAGAACTCTGCTTCTGTCACCTAAGAATTTTTACATATTGGTTCACTGTGAATGTTTATCTGATACCAATAAATAGCTTAAGCATCAACAATTATATCAAAAATAAAAATAAAAAGCATTTGTTTTCTACTGAGCAAAAACGTTTCAAATGTCATCCCTTTTTCTTTCTCATCTTTCTTTAGTTGTTCTATTTCCCCTCATTCTCTCTCTGAGCTCATCTTGTTCATGAGACCCAACTCCTCCTCCCTTGACACGATTCCATCGATTCCATCCAATTGCTGATCAGCCAACTATCCTTCCTGGCTCCCATGTTATATTGTTAGTACTTCACTTTCCTCCGGTACTGTCCCTCTCTATTTCAAATTTGCCATAATCACCGCTCTCTACAAAAAACATTGGCCACTCTGTTCTTTAAAATTATTGCCCCACCTTCTCCAGCCTTTCCTTCTTCTCTGAAGTTCTTGAGTATGTTGTTGTCTCCCAACTCTGTGCCAATCTTTCTTGGAATTTAATGTTTGAATCTCTCCAATCAGGTTTCCGCCTCTGCCATGGAACCAAAACAATTCTTATTAAAGTCACAAATGACACTCTGAAAGAATGTGACAAAGGCAAAGAATCCCTCCTCATCTTTTTCAACCTGTCTGTAATCTTTGACACGGTTGACCACCATCCTCCAGTGCCTTTCCATTGTCACCTGGCTGGGTGGGACTTCTCCTCATCTAGTTCCATTCCTATCTATCTGATCAAAGCCAGAGAATCACCTGCAATGTCTTGCCTTCCTACTCCTGCACTATTATCTCTGGAGTTCCCAAGGACCTATCCTTGGCCCGGTCCTATTTCTCAGCTACATGCTGCCTCTCATATGAATACGCAGCATTGGTTTTCATATATATGCTGTCGAGCCTCAGCTCTACTGCGCCATCACTTCTATTGACTCCTCTATTGTCTTTAAATTGTCAGACAGATTCTCTGATATCCAACACTGGATGAGAAGAAATTTCTCCTCAACTAATTATTAGGAGGGCCAAAGCCACTGACTTTGGTCCCCACCGCAAAATTCCTTCCCCAGCTACCAACTCCATCACTCTCCCTGCCAATTGTTTGAGGCTTAACCAAATAGGCCACAACCTTGGTGTCATAGTTAACCCCCAGGTGAGGCTTCCAACTACAAATCTATGTCATCACTGTGACCACCAATTTCCACCTCCTTGACATCACCTGATGCTACTGTCTCAGATCATCTACTGTTGAAACCCTCACACTTGTTACTTCTAAACTGGACTATTTCAATGCACTCCTGACTGACCTCCCATATTCTAGCATCCCGTAAACTTGGTCATCCACAACTCTGCTGCCTATGACCTAACTTGCACCAAATTCAACCGTCACCCCTGTGTTCACTGACCTACATTCACTCCCAGTTAAGCATTGCCTTGATTTTAAAATTCTCATCCTTGTTTTCAAACCCCTCCATGGCCTCACACCTCATACCTCCTCCAGCCCCACCTGCCTCTGAGCTATCTAAGTTACTCTAATTCTGGCATCTTGAGCATCCCCGATTTTAATCAACCCACCATTGGTGGCTATGCCTTCAGCTACTAAGGCCCACAGCTCTGGAAGATTCCCCCTAAACATCTTTATCTCTGTACCTCTCTTCCCTCCCAGGATGGTCCTTAAAACCTCCCTCTTTGGCCCAACTTTTGGCCATCTGCTCTAATATTTCATTATTTGGCTCGGTCAAATTTTGTTTCGTAATGCTGTCGCGAAGTATCTTGAGGCATTTTATTATATTAAAAGTGTTAAATGAATATAAACCGTTATTGGTGTTCCCATCCATTGGAACATCACATTTTAAAAAGGAACAGCCCCCAAATGTATTTTTTTCAATGCAGTGAACTGACAAATACCATGATTTATATTTGCCTTCTCTAGTAGTTTGTGTGAGTCTCTCTGTCCTAATGTGACTGAGAGATCCATTAGAGTCCCTAGCAATCTCACAGGAGGAGAGAGGGATTGTTAACGTGCATCAACTTTCAAAATCAAAAATAAATAAGGTCAAATCAATGGCCATAATACCTTTTATTTTACTTATTGACAAATCACAACTAATTTGGTATTGTCAGAATCTGTTGTACTTGAAATCTCTTTACCTTAATGGCAAAAATCCAATGAGAAAAAAGAAATGGGCTTGTGCAATTTTCATTTTGACAGTTAAAAAAATTTGCTGTAAATGTATCCACAGCAGGAAATGGTGGAACCAATTTTCATAATTTTTTTCCACTCACTTTTCATTCCTGTGGGAAGAATTATATTTCCTAAATGATTTTAGCAGCCCAAAAGACATACGTGTATGCAATAGAAGGGCTGTAATGAGGAGATCTGGGAGAAGATTCGTACAAATTTAGCCAAGAAAACATCACTATTTTGTAAATTTCTACAGCAAGGAATAAGAACTCCTCTGTAATGGCACTGAAAATCCATTCATAAAGATTTAATCTGTTCATTATTTCTGGCACACCAATAAATGTATTCTAGAGGGTTTACGAAGTAGCAAACAGAGGAAATCATCATAAATAGATTTGTGATGATGCTAGACATGAAAGCTGATTCCATGGTGGTGCTCTTAAAGAGCAAACCATTGCCAGCAATGTGTGTGGCCCATGGATTTGGGCAGGTAGGC